>NC_090448.1:812966194-813266194 GCF_031143425.1 Pleurodeles waltl | reverse complement strand
GGCTGCTGCCTTGCCTCCTTGTCTTCGAGTGATGGCTGTCACAGCCCTGCAGTCCAGCATGCGGATAACATTGTTCTTAGCACACCCCTGTTTTATCGCACATGTAAAATTTCTCCAGAAGACACAAATGGAATATCTCAGTAACAATAGGTTGGCGAGATAGGAATTGATATTGATTACAGACCCAAATATAACTACAGCAGAAACCACCTTTGGACCCTGCCTCTATTCTTTGTGTAGAACTACAGGATTATGTACCTGATCACGTCACTACTGCATTTAGGTGCTGGTGAACAATGCACTAGGCCTTGATTTTCGCCTTACCGATATACCCTTAACTTCAGTGTACGAATATATGAATACATGTTATTTGTGGATGAGTGCAGTTGACAGGGCCAGAAGGGCAGGATTGTCGTATTATACGCCATTTTTACTGTAACAGTGGTATTAGAATCATCAATTATCCCTGCTGTTGGTTCTGCTCACAATGTTGAATTAATTGCACTAACAAGGACATATGGTATCTCTATAAGTGCATGTTTTGCGTTGTATACTGATTGCAGCTATGCATTTGGAGTCGTCCATTAATTAAGACAGTTTTAAGCATACCGAGGCTATCTCTCCGTTCTGAATCTTACTAAGAATGCCACGTACGTGTTGATCTCTTGACTATATAATTGCAGCTAAAATAACAGGGAAGTGTGCTGCACTTATAACAGGTACTGAAGATGTGCCAATAAGGAACAGACTAGCCGAGAAAGTATCAAAGGACGGAGCCTTATCAGCGGGTAAGCCGCTGCCCTTCTTTCCCCCAGTATACCTTTAGAAGATGATAAAGTAGTGCTTAACCTGCATGATCTGCAGCACAATGTGAAGATGGAAATGGAGGAAAAGTGGCTAGAGGCTGAATGTTTCTGTAATAATGATGATATATGCAACTTCTATAAATAGAGATGTGTCCCTTAACACTATCTTAATAACACAGGTCCACCTTTATCATGGGATGCGTTATGTGGAAAAAGACAGTTTTTTATTGCTTTACTCCACCAACATGGATATTCTCTCAATTTTGCCACCCTGCCCTCACAATAGCGTAAATCATGTTTTTCAGCAGTATAAAGTTTGTAAAGCAGTGACGGCTGACCCAGGAGTTTATCCACTACCCTGTGGGCCTTTTGTGCGTATGCAGATGATTGATGTGTATCTATCGAAGTTGATTACAAGCAATCATTGGATATGTACTCATCTACCAGTTGATAGTCATTATGTCACTGCTTATTATAATTTGCCCTTAACTTGAAACTTATTTTGCTTTAGCTTCACACATTTTTTCCTTAGATGAATTTCTGATTAAAAAATGAGTTACTTACATGTAACTGCAGTTACCCAGTATTGGTATCTTTCATAAATTCACATGGTTGAATCTAGTTGACTCTAGGCAGTAGTGCTGGATGAACGGGGTAGGTGCTCTTCCATGTGGCACCTCGGCTTATTATCTTAAGTGGGATGCCAGCAAAAAGAGCAGCTGAAGAGGCTACTGCTTTTGTGGAATGCGCCTTAGGTTTTCTCATCAGGGGTTTGCCAGCTTTAGAGTGGCAAAACTGAATTGTTGCTGCGATCCACCGTGCTATTGTGGCCTTCGTCACTGCAGTCCCTTGATGCCCTTGACTATAGGAGACTAGCAGTTGATCTGTTTTGCAAATCTGTTTAGTAGAGTGGAGGGAAATCTTTAGACAATGTTTGATGTCTAACATGTAGAGAGTCCTTTCAGCCGGTGTGATAGGACTGGGAAAAAATGTCCGAGTACAATAGGTTAATTGAGGTGAAATTGGGAAGGAACGTTCGGAATAAACCTTGGATTTGTTCCTAGAAGGACAAATTTGTCTGTAAAGCATATTAAGGGCTCTAGCGTCATGAAGGCCTGTATCTCACTGACTCGTCTTGTGGTTGTGAGAGTGAGAGTGAGTAGTATAGTGACCTCACGCGTGAGGAACTTTAGTTCAGTCTTATGAATTGGTTTGAGAGGAGATTTCATTAATTGCAAGAGGACCACGTTGAGATGCCATTCTGCAGGAGGTTTACGCACAGGTGGTAAAGTTCTGAATAGCCCTTTCATGAATTGCTTAATGAGTCTTGTGGAGCAGAGAGAGATGAAGTTTGTGTGGAACGTTTGTACCTTTAGTTTGGGGCGAGGCGATCTTTAATTGATTCACTAACCAAGTCATGCCTTGTTCATGCAAGAAGATAAGGTATGATCTGTTCGGGAGAGGCTTTAAATGGGTGTAAGTTATGCTGATGGCACCAAGAACAGAGGGCCTGATTACGAACTTGGCAGAAGGACTACTCCATCACAAACGTGACGGATATCCTGCCTTCTGTTTTACAAGTTCTGTGGTTCTAAAAAATTCTGGACCCATGTAAT
The DNA here is from genome assembly GCF_031143425.1 of Pleurodeles waltl. Classification (NCBI taxonomy): domain Eukaryota; kingdom Metazoa; phylum Chordata; class Amphibia; order Caudata; family Salamandridae; genus Pleurodeles; species Pleurodeles waltl. Next base: position 813,263,772 of record NC_090448.1, on the reverse strand, counting down.
TTACTTTGCCACAACAGTACGATTTTAGTATCAAAATACCGATAATGACTAGTACACTAAGCATGAGCATTTTCGCTCAATTCCAGCAGCGTTTTCACCTCGAAATCACCATTTTCGTCCTGCACTCGTGAATCCCATTTTTTAAAGTTGCCCTCACATAGGCTTATAATACAGTCGGATTTGATTCCAAGGACACGTACACCTTGATTGACTTTTCTCTGACCTGGGCAAGCTGGAACCATTGCCTCAGGCCAAACCTGTTTGGTCAGTCCCTCTCCCAGTGGCCGAATCAGATAGCATCAAGGCACACCATGCCATAAAACCCTTATTATCGCTCACACACCCTGCCTAATCTTACTCCCACCTGCACCTGCTCTTTTCTTCTTCTTACTTTACGAGGGGGAGGTGCCCGTTTTTATTGGGGGTCCACACTTATCTGATGTGAAATTCTAGGCCTTGCCGGGTAATTTATTATGGGTTGGATGACATGAAATATGAGGTTTCATCATGACACTGTTTTTTTCCTTTGTAGTGAAGACATGTGAATGACCAACCAAAATGTCAAGAATGTTTGCCTGAAGCTTAATAAACTGTATATAAGGAAACCTGATTTTGCATTGACACACAGTCTCCTGAGAACATACAAGTCGTGCTGTTGTACTTCTAGGACGCTTGTCAATTGGTTGCAGCCAATAAATTAGATCTTTTACTTCACCTAGAAGACTCTGAGTTTCTGTAGTCTGAATCAGGAAAGTACCCGAGGTCTTTGGGTGTACCCTGGCACCGCCGGGTTACCGGATCAGTACCGGTTCTGAAAAACCTAGTACCTCAGTTGGCGCCCAACGTGGGGCGATACCAGCGGTACCGGTCCAAGCCTGAGGTTCGTGAGGAGCTTCGTGTGAAAATTCTGGAGGAAGGCCGCCACTTCATCGACCCCTGCATGTCGACGTGGTCCGAAAGTCTTTGCTGCGAGGTTACCCGCTTCCCGACGGCTACGAAGGACTGCTGCCCTGGCTATCGCCCTGATTTGGACCCTTGATTTTTGGTAGAGCGAAACGATAAGACGAGTCTTCTGGTGACGTCATTGATATTTTCAGTTAAGTATAAGTGGAGCGTCTCCCAGTCCTTAGTTGGACACTTGGTTTGGTCCTTAGTTGGACACTTGGTTTGGTCCTTAGTTGGACACTTGGTTTGGTCCTTAAGTTGGACATTTGGTTTGGTATCCCTTCGGGATCACTTTGATTTGGAACTTGCAAGTACCAAAGCCGAAGGACTCGTGTATTCACGAGACTATCGTAAACGATAATCCTTTGAAGTTTGAAGCTAGACTAGTGAGCGAAGATGCCTGGTCTTAGCAGACTTGGAAATTTGTTTTGTCTTGGTTGTAAAAGGGACTCCCGGTTGGAGGACTCATGTCCGGTTCCTCCGATTGGAACTCCAACTTATGAACTATATGTGAAGCACGGAGTAGGCCCCATCACATATAATGAAGTATGGATCCGTTACACCAGAAAATATGGTGTTTTAAAATGGCCCCAAAATGGTAGCTTTGACACAGAAATCTTAGATAACCTCGAAGTTAGACTTTTTAAGAAGAAAGCCCGGCCGGCAATGTTTGATTCTTTCCGCTTATGGCGTAAGGAAGCCAAGCAAAAGGAAATTAAATTAGCTAAGAAAAATAAGAGAGAAAAAGGTATTTCGATTATGCAAGCTGCTATACAGTTTAAAGATAACGAAGCAGAACAGTTGAATGAGCAGTTGCATAGGCGACACAAAATGACAGTAGATAAATGCTATCCAGTTTTGTCGCCTCTTCAGCAAGATGCAGCAAAAGACTCTGAAAAAGATCCCCTAATGTTGCATTTGCTAAGTTCGCCACCACCCTATGCGCAGAATGTAACGGCACCTCCGCAACCTCTAGTTGCACAACCAGTGGTTGCATTGCCTCCTGCTCCTCCCCAGCACCCACCAGCTATTCTTCAGTTGGTTCCTATTCCTCCGGTGCAGCCTTCTCAAGGGCCACCGGCTTTGACATCTGCTCTGCCTTTACTTCCTACAACTTTGACTACTATAGCGACTACCACTCCTGGTATTGTTTCTGACACTGCTTCTGTCTCTGCCTTGTCTCATTCTGTTTTTCCTCCTGTTCATTTGTCAACCTCTCCCTCTATCCGTCAGAGAATGACAAACACTGTGACTAGTCTTTTATCCCCTCTCTTTGGGTCATTAGCTACGACCCCAGTTACAGAGCGTAAGCAATTGCGTAGCCAATTGCCTGATGGTATGGAGAAAGAGACACTGAATTATTTGGCGCATAAATGGGTTACTGAACCAGCGAGATATGAACTAGAGTCTGTTATGGATGTCTTCCATCAGTGGGAAGAACCGAAACAGAGATACGTTTTTGAGAAAATGTGTACTTTTCTTTCTGAGGATTTAGAGGAAAATGGTTTGGAGCCCAATCCGCCTAAGTTGTGTCGTGTACGGTTTGATTTTTCGACAGGTTTGATTGTGGGTTCAGATGTCGAGAAAGCAGTTGCGACGTTATTGTCGTTTAGGACTGAAGGTGTTTCCAGGTTATTGTTTAAATATGATTCTTCTGCTAAAAAGAAAGGGAAACAGTACCCCATGAGAGAAGTTCCCCCACAGTGGAGGGAAGGGGACCCAAATGCTAATCCACCTGTCCTGCCTCACTTCCAGCGTGTATGGGTACACGTTCCATGGAAGCGAGCTGAAGTTTTATCCCTTAAGCAGACATTGCCTGATCCCCATAAGAATCCTACAGGGTATTACAAGGAATTGTCACAGACTGCGGGGTCTTGCATTATGAATTTAGCGGACATAGACATGTTGTTTGGGAATGTTGTTCCACAGCCTTTATGGGGAAAGATTCGCCATGCAGACCATGCTCAAGAATTAGGTGACACATGGGCTAATGTTGCTGCTGCAGATGCCCGACAAATTGGTGGTGCTAAACCTGAGCCTTTAGTGACAGAACTTCCTGGTAGAATTATTGATTACATGAAAACTATAATGCCTGCGATGCGTGTAAACTGGGATAAATTGTCTGCATGTAAGCAAAAGAAAGAAGAAACGGTATCAGATTTCTTCACCAGGTTTGAAGAAACGTTTGTGGACCACAGTGGTCAAGATATGAGCACGGAAGGTGGTCAACGTTTGTTCGTCGATAAATTTGTGCATAATCTGCTTCCTGAGTTGTGTAAAAAGTTAAAAGATTCAGAAAGTTCTTGGGCAGTTTCCTCTTCAGCGCAGATATTGGCTACTGCACAATACTACAAAAATAGAGATAAAGATGAGAGAGATAGAGTAGAGAAGAAAACAAAAGATTTGAAAACGAAGGTTCTGTTACAACAAGCATACCCGCCACACGGTGGTCAGAATAGTGGTGCACAGAACAACTATCAGAATAACTATCAGCCCCAACTGTTTCAGAGAAACTCGCAAAGAGCCGAGTATGCTCAACCACGTATCCCAGTAGGTCCAAATCAGTGTTCATATTGTAAGGAAGAGGGTCATTTCAAGTATAGTTGCCCTGCTTTGCTACAGCGCGCAAATGGTACTTCCGGTTTAAGAGGTCGAGGTGTTCCACAAGAACCTAGAGGAAGAGGACGTGGATATGTTCCCCAGAACGCGCGCCCATTCCTCCCTCAAAACTCAATGAACAGATTTGATCAACAGGTTAATGCATCCGGTAGGACGGCTCAGTACTATACTGATGATTACTATACAGAGGGTGAGCATTTGGACAGTAATGATTGCTAGGACAGCCATAGACAGAGAGAGGGAGTTGTTTCAGTTCCAGTAGATCAGAGTGGGCCTTATGTTGAGGTGATTGCATCAGGTGTGTCAGAACCTTTTCTGTTGGATACTGGTGCTACCAAGAGTTCTATTATGCACTCAAAACTCCCTGGCGCACCTTTGTCTGGCGAAACAAATGTATCAGTAGGTTTTTCCGGCGCCTCAGTTAGAAATCCGATTTCTAACCCTATATCTCTTTCTGTTGGACCTTGTAAATTTGAAACACCCCTTATTTTGACGACAGGTTGTGGCGAGAACTTGTTAGGATTAGATTTGTTAAAAAGATTGTATGCGACATTGTATTGCTCTCCTTCTGGAGTGCAACTCACATTGGGTAAGAAAGTGGTTTCACCAATGTATTTGTCAAAGGACAGATTTCCACCAGAATTTTCGTCTCTTCCTAATACTCTTTGGGCTACTGGACCTAATGATGTAGGTCTTTTGGAAATTCAGCCATATGTGATAACATTAAAAGCCAATGTTAAAATGCCACGTATTCCCCAATACAAGATCTCTAGTGAGGGGGAAAAAGCGTTGTTGGCAATTATTCGTGATCTGATTGAGAAGGATGTAATTGAAGAGACAAGAGGCAACGTTTGCAATAGTCCTGTTTTGCCTGTCTTGAAGCATACTGACCCTACTCAGCCACCTGTTTATAGGTTTGTAATTGATCTTAGACAGGTGAACAAAATAGTTGTGCCACAGTTTCCAGTCGTCCCCGATATCACTGCATTGTTGACAATGATTCCGGCTTCAGCCACTTGGTTCTCAGTAATAGACCTGAAGAATGCTTTCTTCAGCATCCCTATTGCAGAAGAGAGCAGGGACATTTTTGGCTTCAATTTGGGAGGACGAAGCTTCAGATTTAAGAGAGCTCCTCAAGGCTATTGTGAAAGTCCATCCATCTATAGTCAGGCTTTGAAAGCACAACTTGACACTCTTATGTTACCTGATGGCGCCACTCTCATTCAATATGTCGATGATTTGCTAGTTGCCGCAGATACTAAGGAGATCTGCAAAGAAGCAACATTGTCATTATTGCGTCTATTGTCTGATTTACACCACAAAGTGTCCCTTTCAAAGTTACAGTATTGTCAAAAAGAAGTGACCTATTTAGGTCATCTCTTTTCGAAGGAGGGAAGGCAACTGACCCCAGAGAGAATCAGAGCTGTTGCAGCAATGAGTGTGCCAAGAACACAAAGAGAAGTGCGTGCTTTCTTGGGTATTACATCATATTGCAGACAATGGATAACTAATTTTTCGTTAATAGCCAAACCCTTGGTGGCATTAACTTGTAAAGATATACCGAATCCCGTCCCATGGTCTGAAGATTGTCAGAAAAGTTTTGTCGAATTACGTGATGCATTATGTTCAGCTCCTGTGTTGGGTACCCCCAACTACAGCAAGCCTTTTACATTGTATGTCCATGAGAAAGAAGGTTGTGCGTTAGCAGTTTTGACACAACAGTTTGGAGACAGGGAGCGTCCATGCGCCTATTTCTCTTCAACCTTAGACCCAGTAGCTAAGGCACTACCGAGCTGCTTAAGAGCGGCAGCGGCAGCTGCTGTTTCTATCCGCCAGTCTGCTGGTTTAGTGATGAATAACACATTAATCGTAATGGTTCCACATGCAGTGGACACGTTGTTAAACAGAACCAAGACACAGCATTTAACTAGTGCTCGATTGTCAGGTTACGAGTTGACATTGTTAGCAAGCCATGTACATATAAAAAGATGCACTACACTTAACCCAGCTACGTTATTGCCAATTGTGACGGAGTTAGATACTTCTGAACAACATGATTGTCTCCGTAGAACAGAAGAAGAAACGAAAGGGAGAATAGACCTTCTGGACACTCCCATTGCAAAGAGTGATGGTACTTTGTGGGTGGATGGTTCGTGCTTTAAGCTCCCGAATGGTGACACGACTGCGGCGTATGCTGTGACAACTTTGGGTACGATTGTTGAAGCTGCACGTATCCCACATAATTCAGCCCAAGCAGCTGAGTTAATAGCCCTAACAAGAGCATGTACAGTATCAAAAAGAATGAAAGTTACTATCTATACCAATAGCCAATATGCGTTTGGTGTGGCCCATAATTTTGGGCGTTTGTGGAAGGAACGTGGGTTCCTGACCTCGCATGGAACTAAAATACAGCATGGTCAGTTGGTAAATGAGCTCCTTGATTCACTTACTTTACCGTTGCAAGTTGCGATTGTGAAGTGTAGCGCACATAAAAAGGTGACTGATGATGTTGGTTGTGGGAATGCTTTTGCTGATGAGGTCGCAAAAGAAACGGCAAGGAATGTGATGAGCCGAATGTATGTCGCGGGCCCTGCAAGATGGATTGGTGATGTTGGAATGTGTGAGAAAGCGTGAAATCGATTCAAGCTGAAGCCAAGGAGAGAGAATTGAGTGTGTGGAGAGAAAGTATGGGTAAATTGGATGCGAATGGTTGTTGGGTCGAGTTGTCAGAACATCAAAGATGGTTGCTACCCGATGCGTATGTGCTTGCAGTAGTTACAATGGCTCATGGAATGGCTCACATCAGTGTGAAAGGGATTTGCAAGTTGTTGGCCCCAGTATGGCAAAATGCAGGAATTCCCAAGTGCGCAGAAAATGTGGTTAGAAATTGCATGGTATGCCTGAAACACAACCCTGGTAGAGGAACCCCAACTCCAGCTGGTCATTTTGCACCTCCTACGTATCCGTTTGAGGTTTTGCAGCTAGATTTCATCCACATGGAGAGGTGCAACAACTTAAAATATGTACTCGTTGTTGTTTGTGCCTTTTCAAGATGGGTGGAAGCCTATCCCCTAAAAGACAATACTGCGCTATCCACAGCCAAAGCCCTTGTGAAAGAGTTCTTCCCTAGATTCGGAATGCCGAGAATGATCTGGAGTGACAATGGAAGTGAATTTGTGGGTCAAGTGATGAAGAAAGTATGCGAAGGGCTAGGCATCAACCAAAAGTTTCACGCTGCAAATCACCCCCAATCAGCTGGATTAGTGGAGTGCTATAACGGCACTCTAAAGCTAAAATTGGCCAAGATACAAGCGAGCTCTGGTCTCAAATGGCCTGACGCTCTACCCTTAGCACTCCTATCAACCAGAATGACTGTGCATTCACGAGTGAAACTTAGTCCTTACGAAATAGTCTTTGGCCGCCCGGCCAATATATGGGGAGTGCCTAGGCCCAAGAAGTTTAGCGAGATAGAGCATCCTGTCTTGCTTGACTATCTGTATGAATTGACGGCTAAATTGCGTGTCTTACATCAACAGGTCCACGACACCTTGCCTCCGGTCTCTGAATCTCCAGGTCATCCCATTGAGCCTGGATCCTGGGTTTTCATAAAGAACTTTCAGCGAACCAAAAACAAGCAGCCCAGGTGGACCGGACCGCACCTCGTTCTTCTCTCCACAAGATCAGCTGTTCGAGTAGAAGGGAAGAAACACTGGATCCATGGGACCCATTGCAAAAGGGTACCCCTACCTCTGCCATGTGACCGGTGGGTCCAGGAAGGTGTCGCCGACTCAGAGACTGAAACCGTGCCACGTTTTCTGCCTTTCAGCGATGCACGAATAAAAGGAACACTCACTGAGAAAGAAAGTGATGACATTTTACAATCAGCAGTATCACCGTCAGTTCGATTGGACACTACAGAACCTGAACTCCTTTTTCAGGACCACACGATACCTGGGACTAACCGTTATAATCTACGACCAAGAATAAAGGACAAATAAAATAGTTTACTTTTCTTCTCTTTAGCAAAGTTCTCCAATATGGAAAATTATTTTTGAATTACTTTTTGCTTTTTGTATTTTTTTTGAACCTCCATCCGGGTTCGGCTGTAGGATCGTGGCTGAAAAGACTTAGGGGGGTAGCCTGTGGACACAAGGTCTACAGGTCTGGTTTGTTCTAGGGCGGCCTGGAACATTCAGAACACTCCTAAGTGAAGTAAACCAACCGCCACGAACGGCAACGGTTAGAGGATGGAATCTTTCCAAAATGGAGAACATGTTGAAAGACTGAGGGGGTTATTCTAACTTTGGAGGAGGTGTTAATCCGTCCCAAAAGTGACGGAAAAGTGACGGATTTACCACCAGCCGAATTACGGGTCCATTATATCCTATGGAAATCGTAATATGGCTGGTGGTATATCCGTCACTTTACCGTCACTTTTGGGACGGATTAACACTCCTCCAAAGTTAGAATAACCCCCTGAGTTTCAAGAAGAGAATATGTGAAACGATAACCAGGAAACGTTTTTTGCTGCTGTGCATTTTTATGTTATTTAGTATACTTATGTTTTTTATAGGATATATTTTATTCTGTTTTAACGTGATATTGGCACCCACTACCTCGTCTGCACCTCCTCCTTCCACTGTTTCCCCACATTCTTTTCAGCTCCTCCCTAAACATGAATCTGCTAGGAGACTAGAGTTCATTAATAACTCCTTCATCCAGCTTTTGCACCAACACCAACTAGTGATAAATACAACTAACTGTTGGGTGTGTGGCCTTATGCCTCACACAGCAGATAAAGGTATCCCTTATCTGATCCTGCCTTTCAGCCACAATGGTTCCGTGTGGGCATTCAGAACGATATTCATCTATGCACACTACCCCCTACGTTTTGCGGAAGACAACCCTAAGAAAAATGCTTTAGTTAAAGGTATCATAGACATGATGAAGGACAATGGCGGTCATTCTGACCCTGGCGGTCAAAGACCGCCAGGGCGGAGGACCGCGGGAGCACCGCCGACAGGCCGGCGGTGCTCCAATGGGGATTCCGACCGCGGCGGTAAAGCCGCGGTCGGACCGGCAACACTGGCGGGCTCCCGCCAGTGTACCGCCGCCCCATTGAATCCTCCAAGGCGGCGCAGCTTGCTGCGCCGCCGAGGGGATTCCGACCCCCCCTACCGCCATCCAGATCCCGGCGGTCCGACCGCCGGGATCCGGATGGCGGTAGGGGGGGTCGCGGGGCCCCTGGGGGCCCCTGCAGTGCCCATGCCACTGGCATGGGCATTGCAGGGGCCCCCGTAAGAGGGCCCCTAAATGTATTTCACTGTCTGCTGCGCAGACAGTGAAATACGCGACGGGTGCAACTGCACCCGTCGCACAGCTTCCACTCCGCCGGCTCGATTCCGAGCCGGCTTCATCGTGGAAGCCTCTTTCCCGCTGGGCTGGCGGGCGGCCTGAAGGCGACCGCCCGCCAGCCCAGCGGGAAAGTCAGAATTACCGCCGCGGTCTTTCGACCGCGGAACAGTAACCTGACGGCGGGACTTTGGCGGGCGGCCTCCGCCGCCCGCCAAGGTCAGAATGAGGGCCAATATCTCCTACGAGACTATCCCCAGAGATGAGACAATGGCATATATAGGATGGAACATGACCGGATATGAAGCCACAATGAATGAGAAACAGCAAGCTAAGATATCTTCCCTGATTTGGGTTGTACCCCATCAGGGTCACCTGTGTCTGCAAGGTACTGGCAAGAATCCCAAAGCTCAGCTAGGGGAAAGCGTCTGCACTGAGACATATGTCTTCGCATCTCAGACCTCCCCTCCGCTCTTGGCAGCTAAGGGCACCTATTTCATCTGCCATGATAGAGCCTTTACATGGTTGCCCCCTGACTTTTCGGGCACATGCTTCGTTTCGTTCCTGTTGCCCCCTACCTACACAGCAGCGGCAGATTACCACAAGACAAGGATAGTTAGAGGCGTCTTCAGTGAAGAAGACACTGCAGGACAAGAATTTGGGGACTTCGTAAAGGGTTTTCTGCCGTTCTGGGGACAAATAAGCAACAGCAGGAGCATAAGGCAATTGATAAGAGTGGTTGAATCCACCGTGGCTGAAACCGCTGGTGCCCTTGGTAACTTGACTGCTGAGCTCCAGTCGGATCGTCTTATGACCCTTCACAACAGGGTCGCATTAGATGTCATCCTTGCAGACCGGGGTGGAGTATGTACATTGATCCAGTCGAGTTGCTGTGTTTTTGTCCCAGATAACGCTCCAACAGTATACCAGGCCATCTCCAAACTGCATAGAATTTCCGAATCTATTCATTTAGATAAAGGAGATTGGTCATTAATGGGATGGCTCTGGGAACTGATATCAGCATGGGGATGGAAGATTCTGATGGTCATTGGGATGATCTTGGCCATTCTTTTTCTGTTCTGTCTATGCGTGCAGTGTGCTCCTGCGATATGTGGCCTCTGTGTTACATCATGCATAAGGAAACCTGCACCAAGAGACGAGCTAAATACTAGGATGATGTTACAGCAACATCTCAACGACTTTAGAAACATAGACCTGGACTCAGATTAGCATGAGAATAGGTTTATTGCCTATGTAAGGGCAAAAGGAGGGTTTGTGGTTCTAAAAAATTCTGGACCCATGTAATTTACTTTGCCACAACAGTACGATTTTAGTATCAAAAGACCGATAATGACTAGTACACTAAGCATGAGCATTTTCGCTCAATTCCAGCAGCGTTTTCACCTCGAAATCGCCATTTTCGTCCTGCACTCGTGAATCCCATTTTTTAAAGTTGCCCTCACATAGGCTTATAATATAGTCGGATTTGATTCCAAGGACACGTACACCTTGATTGACTTTTCTCTGACCTGGGAAAGCTGGAACCATTGTCTCAGGCCAAACCTGTTTGGTCAGTCCCTCTCCCAGTGGCCGAATCAGATAGCATCAAGGCACACCATGCCATAAAACCCTTATTATCGCTCACACACCCTGCCTAATCTTACTCCCACCTGCACCTGCTCTTTTCTTCTTCTTACTTTACGAGGGGGAGGTGCCCATTTTTATTGGGGGTCCACACTTATCTGATGTGAAATTCTAGGCCTTGCCGGGTAATTTATTATGGGTTGGATGACATGAAATATGAGGTTTCATCATGACACTGCTTTTTTCCTTTGTAGTGAAGACATGTGAATGACCAACCAAAATGTCAAGAATGTTTGCCTGAAGCTTAAAAAACTATATATAAGGAAACCTGATTTTGCATTGACACACAGTCTCCTGAGAACATACAAGTCGTGCTGTTGTACTTCTAGGACGCTTGTCAATTGGTTGCAGCCAATAAATTCGATCTTTTACTTCACCTAGAAGACTCTGAGTTTCTGTAGTCTGAATCAGGAAAGTACCCGAGGTCTTTGGGTGTACCCTGGCACCGCTGGGTTACCGGATCAGTACCGGTTCTGAAAAACCCAGTACCTCAGTTCCATGGGATATAATGGAATTTGTTATATAGTGGACAGGATAGCTGTCATGTTTGTGACAGAGTATGGCATACGTCAAGGTCATACTCAGGCCCAGAATCTTTTCCACTTTAGCCTGTAAGTTTTGTCCATACTCACTGTCCGCGCTCTGGATAATATATCTCTGCATTCCTGATTGATGGTTAAGTTTCTGACCTCATAGAACTTGGGAGCCATGCATGCAATTTGAGAGGCTGGCTCCGGGTGTAAAACTTGGTCCTGGTTTCTAATTAGAAGCGTTTGTTTCTTCGAAGGATGGATGGGTTAGGTTACGCACAGAAGAATCAGCTCCATAAACCAGTACTGTCTGGGCCACTTGGGGGCTGTCAGGATGAGTCGACAGTGCTCCACTGCCATCTTCCTGAGAATTATAGGAAGTAACAAAAAGGGGGAAAAGTGTATGCTTACATTCTGGACCATCGCATTGAAAAAGCATTCCCCCACAACCCTAGGAGCAGATATCGACTGGTGTAGAACTGGCATGTGACATTCTTATCTGTTGTGAAAAGATCCAATGCTGGCTTGCCTCAGTGTGAGAAAATCTTGTCTACTTCTAGATGATCCAGCTCAAACTCATAGCAAATGTCCTTTGTTCTGCTGACAATGTCCACTAAAGTGTTGTTCACTCAGAACAAGTGTTTGGCTCGTAAAGAAATTTTGTGAATTGTAAGCCAATCCCAAAGAGTTTAGGTTTATTGAGAAAGAGAAAAAGATTGGATTCTTCCCTGTTTGTTGATGTAATACATGCTGTTCATGTGTCTGTATGGACAAGCATGGATGAGCCTGTTTTTCGTGGCACAAAAGCGTGTAGCATGATAAATATCGCTTTTAGTTCCAGGCGATTGATGTGCATTCGTTTTTGATGCTTAAACCATTTTTTCAGGATCTGCAGGTGCTGTAAATGGCTGCCCCAACCCTCTAGGGACACATCAGTCATGATGACAAAGTCTGGAACTGGAGTCAGGAACTTCAGGCCTTAAGAGATATGGTCTATGAGAGACCACCAAGCTAGCGTTTCCACCATCTTTGGGGTAATGCTGATCAAGTCTTCAAAGGAGCTTTGAGACTGGATCTATTGCTTCTGTATGTCCTCTAGTAACAGTCTCATTTTAAAATTTAGTGCAGAGAAGACCATCCTCTGCCCAAAAGCGACTTGAATAGGCCTACATAAACCAACTTTTTTTTTTAGATTTGCAGAGCCAGATTTGATAGTCTTTGTTGTCTGTCTTCTGACACGTAGGCCTTGCTCTCGATTGTGTGGAGGTTAGCTCCCAGGAAAGTTATCCTTTGATTTGGCATGGTGGAGGATTTTTTGTAGTTTACAGTGAGACCTAGTTTGTGAAATAGTAAAAGACTGGCTTGGGATACTTGTTGCGGTGATGAAGCTTTCAGCAGCCAATTGTCTAGGTAGGGAAATAACTGATCTGAGGGGCTGACTTTAGTCTGAAAGGAACTGATAATGGGTACCAGCTACAGAGAAGCAGAGGTATTTGCAATGCTTGGGATGAAAGGGAATGTGGAAGTAAGCATCTTGTAAGTCTAATGACGTCATGTAATCTCTGCTGCCTAGAAGATGAAGGATGTGCAATAAAGTAATCATATGGAAGGACTGTTTGCACAGAATTTTTTTCAATTTCCTGAGGCCCAATATGGGCCTTCTTCTTTTGCACCAGGAAAAACAGGAGTAAAAACCTAATCCTCTTTAATGAGGGGGAAACTTCTCTATCGCACCTTTAGAAAGCATTATTAATGCTTCTTTCCTTAGTAAGTGAAGAGGGAGGGGGGGGGGGTTTCCTTTCAGAGGATGGGATGGCAGTCTCTGCACAAACCCCAAGGTATGGCCCTAGTTTACTAGATCCAACACCCATTTGTCTGATGTTATCTCCTTCCAGTTGTAGAAGTAGTTTGAGATATTCGCGCCAACATGGATGGATGGAGTTTGTGTAGCCGGTACCTTATTAAGGTAATTGTTTGCAGCCTGTATCTCTTCCCTAGGGAGGCTGCTTTCGGCATGAAGTTTACTTGTTGTAGCCTGCTGAGGGTGGCTGGCAAAAGGCTTGACGGTAGCAAGGCCTATATTGGGACTGAGTTTGAAACTGTTGTGGTCTTTAGTATCCACCTCTGTAAGAAGAGAAACCTCTCCCTCTGGCACCTCGAAAGGGCAATTTTTTGAACTGCAAAGTGCACAGAGACCTGGCAGTGTCCCTGCCTGTTTTTACTGTCAATAAGGCATCATCAATGTGCTTTTCAAACAAAGTTTTGCCATCGTAGGCCATTTCTAAGCTCTTTGATTGGACATCCGGTCTAAAAGATGTGTCCTTTAGCCATCCCTGGCGCCTTAAAAATGCTTCTACGGCTCATAAGCAAAAACCTGTTGAGGGCATAATCGATAATCTCTGAAGAAGTACGCACGCCCTCCTGCAATATCTTCTATGCTTCAGACTTCCTGTCCTTAGGGATGGGATCAAGCAAGTTGCTGATACCTGACCACATCTGGCAGTCATAACGTCCTAGGATTACAAGAGTGTTGCTGCACAGACTGTAATGGTAGACATGAGAGAAAACTTCTCCCACACATTGTCCAAACATCTGCCTTCCTTATCTGGTGGAGCAGATATGGGAATGGAACGGTTTTTGAGCTGCCTGAGAGGCGACATAGTCAGGATAAGGGTAGCCAATGGGACCAGCACGAGAATCCTCTGTAGCCTTATATTTTTGTTTATCCAGGTGAGGTGGAACTGGAGGGACCGTAGCCAGGTTTTTCATGATCTTAAGCCCCTCACTCCAGAAGTAATCTATGATGGAGATGGCTCTCACTGACTTTCTAGCCTGCTCTTTAAAATCATGGAGAAAACAGTCTGACCACATCACGGAGGTTGGTAGGTGGAAATCTGCTGCAGCTCAGTCCTTTACGTTGTGGAAACCTCCAATGGCCTCAGGAGATGGAGTAGGGACTAAGTAATTGTCCCATTCGTCTAGCGGTTGTTGTGGACCAGGGATTTTTCCCTCTTCCCTTTCATCTTCTCTAGAAGCGTCATCCTCCCTAGGAGGTGTGTCAATGGTTGAAGCTGGTGAAAACCTGACGGTGGTGGTGGGGAAATGTGGTGTCTGGAAGCCTCCTTTTGTAATATTGCGGCATGGCCTGCAAATCATTAAAAAAGGGAGGTGAGTTTTTGAACGGCATTTTGCTGAGGCTGAGGATAGTCTGAGTCTGAGGATAGTCTATTATGCACACTGTAATAAGACTCATAGCAATGTTGGTCATTGCCTTTGTCATCCTCTTGATATTTCACTTGAAGTTCTGAGGGACTGTGTGCGTTCCCAAAAGGTCCCTCAGGTTCAGACTCCACCCAGTTTAACAGACGGATTGGAAGCAAAGCTGAAGCTTTGCTCAGAAACGTCACCTCAGGGCGCATGGCAGACTTTGTTATTTTTGTAATTTTTATAGTAGTAGTTGCATCCGTCGACAACATGGTAGATGTTGCAATAGTGAAATGTGATGTGGTAGACAGAATTCCTCCCATCGATGGTGGTGTCGTCAACGGTGGTGTAGATGGTAGTGCTGTCATCGATGGTGGGGCCTTCGATGGTGAGACTGTCGATGAAGGAGCAGCCATTGTCCACGGTGTCTTTGTTGAGTTTGGCTTCGTCGACGGTATCTCCCTCTTCAATGGTTGTGATGTCAAATCCACTGTCGACAGAGACTTAGAGGGAAATACCTTAGTGGACAATATGGGAGCAGTAATAGCTGTCGTCGACGATGTTCTCGATGACGATGCTCTCATCAACGAGACAATAGTAATGGTAGCTGTAGGGGTGGCCGTTGACACTAATATCGATGGTGGTGCTGTCATCAACGGGGTTGTGAGAGAGATTTTAGATATTAACGGTTCAGATGAGGGAGAGAGGCAATTCTCCTTTCTCTTACGAGATGTAATGGATGGTTGGAAGGAGGCTGGCTCTATGGAGATAAAAGGAATTTTCTTCTTTTTGGGAGGGTCTTTGTGGTGAAGCTTCAAGGCCTTCCTGCTCTCCTCAGAAACCCCTTGATCAGAGGAGTTTGACCTTTTTTGGGGCCTTATAGTTTAATCACTGTCCTCATCTGAAGGAGCTGGATCTTGGCGATCTGGATTTCTGCAGCCACAGAAGTAACCTTCTCTCTCTCTGTCTCTCAAAGCTGTTGAAGAGAAGGTACTGCAAATTTTACAATCCTTTATACACTCCTTTACCTGACGTTGTGGGTAAAGGCAGTATAGATAGTCCCTGTGTGGGTCATCCACGTGCAGCCTCTTCTTCCCACAGGACTTGCAGGAAAGAAAACAGACATTTCTTCGAAAGACGCAGCCATTGTAGATGCTGAAAACTGGAATTTACAGGAAAAAACTGTGCATAGCTTAGGGAGACTCCGTTCATATAACGTGCAGTAAAAAATCTGAGGAAATCAGCCTCTCTTGGGAATATTCTAGAGGGTGCTAGCACTTGATTGGTCATAGTTCAAGTTTGGTCCTTTTCTAAAAAAGGACATAGACAGGCTATTAAACTGATGCCTACTGCCAATATGGCCTACTGTAATTTTCCATACTGCTTTATTATGGTATCGTGTGACTCCCACTTCGGCGATGGGGATTGATTCAAACATACTGCTTTACTATGGTACCATGGGACTCCCGCTTCAACGATAGAGAATGATTCAAGCATGTGAATCTATGAAAGATCCAGTACTGGATAAACTTGTCTATTTCTCTCATCCAGACAGTAGCTATGTATTGAATCCAGAATAAGGGGAGAAATGTATGAATGCAATGGGTAGACAGGCCACTCATAATTACAGAGTTTCTCTGCCATAAGCAACTTCCCAGACCACCTTTTATGATGGTTAGTGGAAAATTAAAGCGCGCTTATCATGTTAGGAACAATGGCACCTTAAACTTAGGCGGCAGTAGCTGTTCTCTCCACTTACATCTAGTGGGGAAGGAAAATTAAACGCTAAAAGTGATGTGTACGACACAACAGACCATTTCATTAAAGAGATTATATTTTGTATGCTGGAAAATAGCATTTCCTTGGCTTCTGCAATCATTGGGTGAGTCGTATTGTTTACGTTATCCATGTAAGATTGACATAAGCACCAGGTTCGACAATGTGAAACGTGATGCAGCAGCTGTGGCTATAAGTGTCTTCAGAGCATTTGTTCCCCTGGCAGAGATCGCAATAAACACCATGAGATTTTGACAGTCCACAAGACTCTTGAAAGATATTGCAAGTCCACAAGACTCTTAGAAGATCTTGCAAATACAAAAGTAGCAGGATTTGCAAATGTATAGCTCAGGAGTTGGTGGCTCTTAAGCAGATGAAAATGTAGAATAGATTGGCTTTGGACTTCATGTTAGTAGAAAAGGTGGGGTCTTAAAACTGATTAAAAAAAGGAGTGTTGCACTTTCATTCCCACTGGACCAGTTTCTTTATTACAACCCTGGTTTGGGTCTTGGGTTGGTGTACTCTCCACACGCTAATAACAATAGTAATTTTTCTATTATCAACCCACATTAACTTAACATTGAAGATATATATATGGTGAAGAGTTGTTGTAGAAAGGTATCTATGCCTGCCAACAACACCGGCCATAGCCAAGGAATAAAGCTGCATGATGTGTCTGCTAATTTGGATCAGAGAGAGGATAAGGAAGTTGAGATAAAGAGGATGATGGCAACTGAGGAACTTTAATTTTGAGTGGTGCTTCCAGAACCAGAGGAAGCACTGTGCAAACCATTTTGTTTTAAAATGGTTTCCACGACTCAAGGATAATGCAAAGGGCAGCAGTTGTTATGGGGCAAAAGACAGTACCTGAATAAGGTTGAAAGGGTGTGATATCTGATAAGTAAAGTTTATTATTCTTGCCTTTCCCCTCTGCTGGACTCCTCGTTAATTACATAAATCACAGGATATCATTGACTACTGGAAGTCAATGATATTCTGTTCCAAGCAGGGACATTGAAACCCTTTGCAGGTCTGGTATGGTTGGGTTATTTTTACCCCGATCAAATGGCTTGCACAAATGTATGGCTAATGCATGCCATCAACTTATATAGATTAATTATAGCAGTATGCTGATAAAGGCTGTGTTATCAACTGTATATAAGCTGCTGTTCTCCTTTCTTTGAAGAGACTCTTGGTCTGCTTAAAGAATGCTCCCCATGACCGCTTATCTGTCATCCAACCCTTTGTTACTTGGAGATTCTATCTGTTTCCAACTCTTTGACAGTACCATAGTGAAATAAAAGCCACAAACTATGTAGTAATAGACTGCTTAGATGTGGCTTACCCCCGAAGAATGTATCTATAACTAATTATTTGGATTTTTTAAGTCTCTTTGTTGTATCTAGGTAAAATCACACTTCTATCCTAACATTCAATGACTGTAGGGATCTTCGGCTGGTGAGGACTGATTGAGGAAATCCATATGAAGCGTGAATGTCTGATTGATGTGTAATTCTGAAATTGCTTTGGCTGAAATTGTGGGGCTTTCTCATAATGACTCTATCTGTGGGAAATTGTTTTCACTGCTAGACTGCTGACAGGGCGTGAATTTCGCTTATCTTCCTAGAAGATGTTATTGCAACTAAAAGGTGCAGTTTTCCATGAAATTCTCACATTGTAGCAGAGTGAACCAGTGCAAAAGTAGGACACACTAATCTAGTTGAAACTATATTAACTTTCAAAGGTGGTAATGTTTTTTGTATTAGAGGGAACACTTTCTTTAAACCTTCCAGGAAGTCTTTAACAACAGGAATATTAAAAAAATAAATCTAATCCGGGGTCTCCCGATAAGACATGACTGTAGCAAGATGGAACTTTATGGAAGAAAGTTTTAATTTTACCTAGGACAGGTGCAAAAGATAAGGAATCATGACATCTTCTTGACATGAGATTGGAACATGACAGTTGTTTTGGAACTGTATTCAGAATCTCTTTCACCTCATTGCATAACATGTTCCTCTTGAAGTGTTTTACTTTCGTTAGAAGTTCCATACAAAATAATTGTCTGACGTCAGGAGCCATGCTGCAAAATTGAATTATGTTATATACGGTTGCTGAATTTGCTTCTCAAGTCTGGTGAGGAGATTCAGGGGGTCATTCTGACCTCGGCGGTAAAAGGCCCTTACCGCCAGTCAGAAGTCCGCCATTCTACCGCCGCGGCCGCGGTAAACCGCCACTGTCATTCTGACCACCAACTGTGAAACCGCCAAAAATCCGACATCCAAGGAAGGCCGCCACATCAGCGGGCCGCGGAAAACTGGAGATGACCAAACCTCCACCGTCACGCCAACACAAACACGCCCATGCCATTCTGACCCACGAATCCACGCGGCGGTCTTTCAACCGCGGTATTCCATTGGCGGTACACCCCGCTGCGCTCAAAATACACACCCAGCTCCAAAACACTGCCACATTGGACATTTTGAAATACGCACACCTGAGACACATACAAACAACACTCCCACACATCCAATCAACTATAAAACACACACCCACATCACCCACAAACCCCCACTAGTTGGAAATCGGAGCGAAGGCGAGAGAGATAGAGATAGAGAGCGAGCACAGCAATAAAAAACCCCAACACACACAGGAACCCTATTTCATCACCCACACCACATCTACGCACACATCACCACATATCACCACGCACATCACCACAAACACCACCCCACACCTCATCCACACCACCCCATGGCACCCCAAAGACACCCAAGGTTTTCGGACCAAGAACTCCGGGTCATGGTGGAGGAAATCATGAGGGTTGAGCCCCAGCTCTTCGGCACACAGGTGCAGCACACCACCATAGCAAGGAAGGCTGAGCTATGGCAAAGGATCGTAGACAGGGTCAACGCTGTGGGACAGCATCCCAGAAATCGGGAGGATATCAGAAAGCGATGGAACGACCTACGGGGGAAGGTGCGCTCGATGATCTCCAGGCACAACATCGCTGTGCAGAAGACTGGCGGCAGACCCCCACCCACTCCACCCCAATTCACAGCATGGGAGCAAGAGGTGGTAAACATCCTTCATCCTGATGGCCTCGCTGGAGTACACGGAGGAATGGACTCTGGTAAGTCGAATCTCAACTACTTCACCCCCCCAACCACCAGCATGCCAACCCCCCCCCCTCACCCCCAATATCACCCCCCAGCACATAACCTCCCTGCCAATGTCTCACCAGCACAACCCACCCTAAACAACACCAACCCCTGAATGCCAACACAAACCATAGACAGCCACCACCAAAGCATGACCATTGCACATACCCATACACCCCCCCCCCCCAAACCCTCACAACACCTCCCACAAGGGAATGCCAGCACTGGGGGACAAGGGCACTCAAAATGCACGCCATGGCACACACAGAAACAATAACCATACTCCTTTACCCCTGCAGGGCCCGAACGCCAACACACCGCCACTGAGGGTCCAGATTTGTCCATCCCCCCCCCAGAACAGGCCCCCAGCGAGGACAGCAGCTCTGTCGACCTAGAACCTGACGACCAGCCCGGACCATCGGGGACCTCTGGACAGTCGGTTCCCCACACACAGACACAGGCCACAGCAGACCCAAACCCCTCTGGGAACACCAGCACAGCTCCCACCCAGCGGGCCCATGCCTCTGTCTCGCGGACGCGTCAATCAGCGGTGTGTCCGCCACTACAGGGCACCCAGGCTGACCCAACACCCCAACAACAACAGGGACCTGGGGGCAGTGGTAGTGGGCACACCGTCCAGGGGACAGAGGCCCGGGGAAACAGGGCAACTGGGAGGGCTGCTGTGCGACGGGGGGGGAGGACAGGCCCAGGGAACCGACTCTCCAAGAGGCCCTCACCACCATCATGGGAGCATATCATCACTCCCAGGAGACGATGGCGACGGTACTGGCCAGGTTCACCGAGATCCAGGCACAGCAGGAGGAACGGTAGATGGGGTTCAGCAATGAACTCCGGGACATCGCAACCGCTATGGGGACCATAGTCCAGGCCCTCAACCGGATAGAAACCACATTGCGGGACCATGTGGCACCGCAAAGGGCCCCTGTCACTAGCCAGGAACAGCCTACCACCTCCGCCGGCGCTAGTGGTCAGGAGGCCCCCACAGAACGACGGGCCACCAGAACCCCACCTCCTTCTGAAGAACAACCACCCCGCAAGAGGAACCTGAGATCTCAAAGGAAGACAGAGTAGGATGCCAAGACCCCCGCCAGCCTAAGATCCCCCCGGATGTCATTCCACTGTCCCACAGTGTCACCCTGTCCAACTTTGAACTGCCCCTGCTCCATCCTTCCACAGCCATATGAACAATGCACCTGTGCGACCGAGAACTGGACTCTGCCATGGACATAACTCCACCCTCACCCATCACCGTTTTAATATCATGTACCAATATATAGCACTAAAAATAAATCACTCATTGCACATAAATCATTCTGGAGTCAGCCTGTATTAATTACAAATGTATAACACATTACTTATCAATAATGTTCTGTTATTTATGTGTGGACAACATACCGATGTCAATAAGCATTAGTCCTTGGGCTAACCAAGCAGAAGTCACGCAGTGGGTCATACAGCACTGAAAAGGGAAGGGAAAAGTAAACTTCAGTTTAAAAGAACTGGGGGGAAATACACAAAGTAAAGATGCAGGGGGCATTCAGTAAATGTTAAATGGCGTGGGTGATTCCTACCTGTGTGCTACTGAAAATACTGTTGGAGAACTCTGTCCCTGTTGTCTGGGTCGTCCTCTTCGTCTTCCTCCTCTTCACTCTCCGCAGGCTCCACAGCTGCTTCAACACCACCATCTGGACCATCCTCCTGCAGGAAGGGCACCTGACGTCGCAATGCCAGATTGTGAAGCATACAGCAGGCCACGATGATCTGGCACACCTTCTTTGGTGAGTACATCAGGGATCCCCCTGTCATATGTAGGCACCTAAACCTGGCCTTCAGGAGGCCAAAGGTTCTTTCTATGATCCTCCTAGTTCGCCCATGGGCCTCATTGTACCGTTCCTCTGCCCTGGTCCGGGGATTCCTCACTGGGGTCAATAGCCAAGGCAGGTTGGGGTAACCAGAGTCACCAATTAGCCACACACGTTGTCTCTGTAGCTGTTCCATCACATAAGGGATGCTGCTATTTCGCATCACATACGCGTCATGCACTGACCCAGGGAACATGGCATTCACATGGGAGATGTACTGGTCAGCCAAACAGACCACCTGAACGTTCATCGAATGGTAACTTTTCCTGTTTCTGTACACCTGCTCATCGTCTTTTGGGGGTACTAAAGCCACATGGGTCCCATCAATGGCACCAATTATGTCGGGGATATGTCCAAGGGCATACAAATCACCCTTCACAGTGGCCAAATCAACCTACTCAGGGAATACAATGTAGCGCCGCCTGTGTTTCGTCAGGGCAGACAACACTCTAGACAAGAATTTTGAAAACATAGGCTGAGACATTCCAGATGACATGGCCACTGTTGTCTGGAATGAGCCACTTGCCAAAAAATGGAGGACTGACAGAACCTGCACTAGAGGGGGAATTCCTGTGGGTTGGCGGATGGGGGACATCAGGGCTGGCCCCAGCTGGGCACACAGTTCATGTACTGTATAGTGGCTCGGTCAAGTCGGTATCGTAGTATGATGTGGCGTTCTTCCATTGTCGACAGGTCCACCAGCGGTCGGTACACGCGAGGATTCATCCTTCTCCTCGCAAGTCCCAGCGGACGGTGCCTAGGAAGGACAACATGGAGCACAGAGTCAAGCAAGTCACAGGTACGTTCACCACTGCATGCATAGCACACGATTATCTATGTATTGAAAGGCGTGTATGTGTGGCAATGCAAGGCCTAGGCCTGTGTGACGCAGTACAAATAATGCCATGTGGGCCCTTGAAATGGCGGCTGCCTGACCTGTGAAGTGGGACAATGGGATGTGAGGTCAATGTGCTGGCGTGGCACACCGTGGCGGTAGGCGGTCGAAGACCGCTATACGAAGCCGCATTGGCTAACATTGAGGCCTATGGGTTTCAGGAGCCAATGACGAGGTGCGCCGGCGGTCGCGGTACGCACTGCCGCGGTACGCACCGCCGCGGGCGTGACCGCCATTTTCTATCTGCTTAATCACTCGAGACCTGATCATCCACAGGAGAGGACCTATACTGCAAGTGCTGCTGTGACCTCGGTCTGGAAGTGACAATGGCTGCTGCGACTGGGGAAAGGGCCCCTGCCTTCACGTCTGAGGAGTTGGACAAACTTGTGGATGGGGTCCTCCCCCAGTATGCGTTACTCTACGGTCCTCCAGACCAACAGGTAAGTACACTGGGTGCACATTGAATGGGCTATGCCTGTGTGGAGTGGGGTGGATGCTAAGTTGGTGGGGTGGGGGGCGAATGAGGAGTGCAACGCACGACAGATGAGAGCATGTGCCATATGGCAAGGTTGGGGAGGGGGGGCCAATCGCATCTAACATGCAGAAATATGATGATTTTTCCTTCCCACCCTGTACATGTCAAATAGGTCAGCGCCCATCAGAAAGTGGACATTTGGCGTGCCATCGCCAAGGAAGTCCGGGCCCTGGGGGTCCACGTCAGACGGGGCACCCACTGCCGCAAGAGGTGGGAGGACATCCGCCGCGGGACCAGGAAGACCGCTGAGTCACTGCTGGGGATAGCCTCCCAACCTAGGAGGGGTGCCAGTCGTACCCTGACCCCCCTGATGTCCCGGATCCTGGCGGTGGCCTACCCTGATTTGGATGGGCGCTTGAGGACATCACAGCAGACACAAGGGGGTGAGTATCAGCACATTCTGCAATCTCTCTGCGCAGTGGAGGCGTCTGGGTGGGGGAGGAGGGTTGGAGGTGACATTAGGCCAGGGCGCTTTCTGTAGTGTAGTCCTCTCCTTTAGGCATGGCCCTGTGCTCCCGGCCCCCGCCTCTGTAGGGTGACAAGTACAGCTATCGATGGTCCAGCATCACACATGTGCACCTTTGTCGTCTCTAGACCTGTTGTCCTAGTCAGAAGTACTGAGTAGTGTACCCCGAATGCGCGGCTTAGTGCATGAGGCTCCTGTGTCTGTCCTCTCCGCCAACGGTGTTGACATTGCATGCACTCAACATGGTCTTCGTTTTTCTGCCCCCACCCTTCTTCTTCGTCTTCTTGTGCATCTGTGCATTAGCATCATCAGGCGGAGGAGAATTGGCATCGGAGCACGAGGGAGCTGCAAGTCACAAGGCCCCGGTGGGACCAGGAACAGACACCGAGGGCACCAGTGATCCGGAGGGCGAGGGGAGCACCACAACGGGGACCGGTGGTGACACCAGCGACAGCGACACGTCCTCGGATGGGAGCTCCCTAGCGTTGGCGGCAACATCCGGGCCCCCCGCCTCTACAGGTACAGCCGCCACCCAGCGCACCAGCCCCGCCCTCCCAGCAGCCCCTCAGCCTACGCTCCGTGCCCGCTCGCCCAGGAAGACGGTCGTCTCCTTTGCCCCAGGCACCTCAGCCCCTGCCCCTGTTACCCCTGCTGCCCTCAGTGAGGAGGTCATTGACCTCCTGCGGACCATCATTGTTGGGCAGACTACCCTTTTGAATGCCATCCAGGGGGTAGAAAGGGAGGTGCATCGGAGCAATGCCTACCTGGAGGGCATTCATTCAGGTCAGGCTGCCCATCAACGATCGTTCAATGCTCTGGCCTCAGCACTGACGGCAGCCATTGTCCCTGTCTCCAGCCTCCCTCTTCTGACTGCCTCCAGCCTGTCTCTGTCTCCTGTTCCTCAGCCTATCCCATCCACACCATCAGACCAGCCTGCACACACCTCAACACCCAAGGGCAGCTCATCCAGACACAAGCACCACAGAACCCACAAGCATTCACGCAAGCAACACCCAGATGCAGACATTCCAACAGTCACTACCACCTCTGTGTCCCCCTCCTCCTCATCTCCCTCCTCCCTCCCTGTGACGTCTACACTCACACCTGCATGCACACCACCATCAGCCAGTGCTTCCATCACCAGCACACCCTCCAGTCCAGTCCGCACACGTGCAGTCACCACCCCACACCATTTACACGTCCCCTGTGTCCTCTCCCACTGTGTCTGTCACCCCCTCTTCCAAGACACACAAACGCAGGCAGACACCCACCCAACAGCCACCCACCTCACGACAGCCTCCAGCACATGCACCTGCACCCAAAGACAGCACACCTGACTCTCCTACAACCACATCCTCTTCCTCCACTTCCATCACCACTTCTCCTACCTTTTACCTTGGTCCTAAGAAAGTTTTCCTTGCTAATCTTGACCTCTTTCCCTCCACTGACCCACCCCCTCCATCTGCAAAGAGTCCCAAGAGCACCTCAGCCACCACCAGCCCAGCTTCGAGTGTCACTGTGGTGCATGGGTTCTGGAGCCCACCCTTTGCCAGCAATGACACTTCAATCAGCAGCAAGGGGACAGCCAGCCCCCCACCAGGCAAGAAGACCAGGAAGCTAAAGGGCCGCCGTGAGAGGACTGACACGGCTGCCCCCAAGGAGCAAAGTTCGCCCACTTCACCAGCCACAACATCTAGGGGAGGCAAGGGCCCGAGAGCCCCATCTAAGGAGCGAAAGGGCAGCAGGGCGGAAAAGTCAGCCAGCAGGAGCGCGGAGCAGGAGGGGCCCACAAGCCCCATCCCGGGTGTTAGGAAGGACACCAAAGGGCCCAGGACTCCGTCACCGAAGGGTCCAGCAACAGCACGGTCGGAGGGCGACTGAGCAGGGAGTCCAGGCCAGGTCTGGCTCCCTTGACCTACTGGACGAGCACTGCTGAACAGGGCACCGCCGTGGAGAGGAGCACCGCTGAACAGGGCCCGCCGTGGCGAGGAGCACCGCTGATTAGGGCCCCGCCGTGCAAAAGAGCACCGCTGAACAGGGCCCCGCCGTGGAGAGAAGCACCGCTGAACAGGGCCCCGCCGTGGCGAGGAGCACCGCTGAACAGGGCCCCGCCGTGCAGAAGAGCACCGCTGAACAGGGCCCCGCCGTGGAGAGGAGCACCGCTGAACAGGGCCCCGCCGTGGCGAGGAGCACCACTGAACAGGGCCCTGCCGCGCAGAAGAGCACTGCTGAACAGGGCCCCGCCGTGGCGAGGAGCACCGCTGAACAGGGCCCGCCGTGCAGAAGAGCACCGCTGAACAGGGCCCCGCCGTGGAGAGGAGCACCGCTGAACAGGGCCCCGCCGTGGCGAGGAGCACCGCTGAACAGGGCCCCGCCGTCTCAAGCACCGCTCCGCTGGGCCCTGCCGTCTCAAGCACCCCTCCGCTGGGCCCCGCCGTCTCAAGCACCGCTCCGCTGGGCCCCGCCGTCTCAAGCTCCGCTCCGCTGGGCCCCGCCGTCTCAAGCCCCGCTCCGCTGGGCCCCGCCGTCTCAAGCACCGCTCCGCTGGGCCCTTCATCTCAAGCACCGCTCCGCTGGGCCCCGCTGTCTCAAGCACCGCTCCGCTGGGCCCCGCCATCTCAAGCACCGCTCCGCTGGGCCCTTCATCTCAAGCACCGCTCCGCTGGGCCCCGCCGTCTCAAGCACCGCTCCGCTGGGCCCTTCGTCTCAAGCACCGCTCCGCTGGGCCCCGCCGTCTCAAGCACCGCTCCGCTGGGCCCTTCGTCTCAAGCACCGCTCCGCTGGGCCCCGCCGTCTCAAGCACCGCTCCGCTGGGCCCCGCCGTCTCAAGCACCGCTCCGCTGGGCCCTTCATCTCAAGCACCGCTCCGCTGGGCCCCGCCGTCTCAAGCACCGCTCCGCTGGGCCCTTCATCTCAAGCACCGCTCCGCTGGGCCCGCCGTCTCAAACACCGCTCCGCTGGGCCCCGCCGTCTCAAGCACCGCTCCGCTGGGCCCCGCCGTCTCAAGCACCGCTCCGCTGGGCCCTGCCGTCTCAAGCACCGCTCCGCTGGGCCCCGCCGTCTCAAGCACCGCTCTGCTGGGCCCTTCGTCTCAAGCACCGCTCCGCTGGGCCCCGCCGTCTCAAGCACCGCTCCGCTGGGCCCCGCCGTCTCAAGCACCGCTCCGCTGGGCCCTTCATCTCAAGCACCGCTCCGCTGGGCCCCGCCGTCTCAAGCACCGCTCCGCTGGGCCCCGCCGTCTCAAGCACCGCTCTGCTGGGCCCCGCCGTCTCATGCACCGCTCCGCTGGGCCCCGCCGTCTCAAGCACCACTGGCATAATGACAGTGCTGGATCTGTCTCGAGCTACTGTTCACGGTTCACTGTGCCCACCATGCCTCCTCCTTGACCGGTGGAGACTGTTATCCACCTGATGGACTGTGGCTTTGCAATCCCCAGGATGGCCGAGTGGCCAACCCACCCACTGTAGAGACTTGAGAGACTGTGGCTTTGCACTCCCCAGGATGGCCGAGTGGGCAACCCACCCACTGTAGAGACTTGAGAGACTGTGGCTTTGCACTCCCCAGGATGGCCGAGTGGCCAAGCCACCCACTGTAGAGACTTGAGAGACTGTGGCTTTGCACTCCCCAGGATGGCCGAGTGGGCATGGTGGCCCCTTGGTGGATCTGGCGTCGTGGAATCATGTGGCTGTGGTGCCCCCCCCCCTTCCCTTCCCCCTGAGGTGCCTGTGGTTTTTTCATCAGATGCCCCTGCAGTGTTCTCTCCAAAGGACTCAGGTCTCCTGTGTGGGCTTTGCCCTTGTGTTGCTACACTTTGGCCCACGGACACTTGGAATCTCGTTAGATGTGCAGGACTTATTGCCTCGGTTTATCGTATGCAGTGGATATTGATTTTGGATTTTTGATTTGTTATTGCTATTTGACCGTGACTTATCAGTGGTTTTTATTTCCCATAAATTTCGAGTCACTATTTAATTATGTCCTTGTTTTTTTTACGGGGGTTTGGGTGGTTTCACTGTGACTTGTTGCTCTGCATTGGTGTGTACATGGTTTGGGGGGGGGTGTGTATCGCGTATGTGTGTGCACGTAACCATTCGTCCTCCCCCCTCCCCTGTGTCGTAGGTGCAGTACTCACCGTTGTCGTCTGAGCCGGCGTTCGTACTCGTGGTAGATGAGCAGGTAGACGAGAGCAGGTAGGATGTTTAATTCGGATTCCATGCTGTCCTCCTTCCTCGTGGAGTGCGTAGAGGTGCGCGTTTTCCCGTTCGTAGTCTGTTTCCGCCGTGTTTTTATCGGCGGTGCTCCCGCCCCGGAAAAGGTGGCGGATTGGCCGGTCATGATAGTGTGGGCGGTACATTGTCTGCCGCCTGGCTGTTGGCGGTGACCGCCGCGCTGTTTGTCGGTCCCGCCGTGGCGGTCGGAGTGTTAATGTGGCGGGCTGTGTTGGCGGTTCCCGCCAGGGTCAGAATTCCATTTTTTGGACCGCCGGCCTGTTGGCGGGTTGGCCGCCGCTTTATCACAGACCGCCAGGGTTAGAATCACCCCCTCAGTCTCTTGTGAGGTCAGACTGCACCGGCCAGCCTGCAGCTGAAAGAATAATCTTTGATTGAGTTATGCACAATTTCAACAGCAATGCTGGAATGAATGGAATAGGTGGACAAGTATAGAGAAATCTCTGTGACCTCTTTATTAAAACAGCATTTCCCACTGATCATGGTTCTAGAACTCTAGTCGCAAAGTCTTGGCATTTATTTTGTTCTGAACAGTGACAATTAGATCAATGGATGGGGTTTCTCATTGTGTGAAGGTCACTTGCATGGTTGCATCATCTAGGACACATTGATAGTTATCCTTGTAAAGAAGAATAAGGACATAAACTTGCTGAATAAGTGTGCCTGGAAAATGTGCTAACTTCAGAATCAGACCTCTTGCTAAAGCCCAGACTCAATTTCTCTGTCTCTCTAGAGAATGTTCTTGATCTTGTGCCACCCCGTTTGTTCAGACAGTTCATCGTAGTGGTGTGTCTGAGTCAAGACACTGTCTGTTTTCAGTGATGGGAAGAAAGCTTTGAGCGCAAGGTGAACTGCTCATAATTCTAGGTAACTGATATGGAAAGATCTTTCTTTTTCTGTCCATTGATCTTGGACTGATAAATATTTTATATTTGCCTCCAATCTTGGTAACAATGCATCTCTGAAAACAGCCCGTAACAGTGTTTATTCTTCTAAAGCCCATCCCTGTAAAAGATGAAAATAAGTTACACACCTGAAACTGTAGTTCTGCAGTAATAGAATCTTTCATAGATTCACATGCTTGAATCATTCCCCGTCATCGAGATGAGAGTCCCACAGTACCTTATAATAGCAATACAATGTTAAACACAGACCAGAAAGGCCCTAGGCCCTTCAATGTTCTAGCATATCATATTCATTTCTTAAAAGGGACCAAACTTAGCTTTTAACCTAACAGTTTGCCCTGTCCTTTAGAGCACTCCTGTGAGGAGCTCCAGTCCCTAAGATTTTCAAAGAATGAATGTAGGATATACACCCACAAAGGGAGAGGGAAATGTGAGCTTCCCAGAAGAGGAGGGTGGGTCATATGTGAATCTACGAAAGATTCCAATACTGGAGAACCATAGTTACAGGTAAGGAGGAAAGTGAATTTACGTTAGCACGTTGGTACCATATGCAAAATCGTTTCCACTTAAGGCAAAAGGTTTTGTTTGTACTTTCTGTGCGAGCTCTGGACAGTATGTCCCAGCAGTCTGTTGGTATCGTCTTCAACTAGATGTGAGGGTTCTCCAAGTGGAGAAGCAGCTCCGTAAACCAATGCTGGCGTGGCCACCTCGGGTTATGAGAATTATCCTGCATGGCTCGGCCTTCATTTTCTGAGGACTGCCTCGTGATCCCTGATGATGATGCCAGCTTGTGAAGAACCAGCATTTTCGGGTCTGGGGGGTTGCAAAGAGGTTGAGATTCGGTTTGCCCTACTTGAAAAAGATGCTGTTGAGGATTTTTAGATCTAGTTCCCACTTGTGGCAAGAGGTTCTCAGCCTACTGAGAGTGTCCACTATTGTGTTTTGCTTTCCGGGGACATGTTCTGCTCGCAGATGCACTCCGTGGTGGATGGATCACTCCCAGGTGCTTCGTGCCTCCTGGGACAGGAGGTGTGCCCTGCTTGTTGATAAAGTGCATTGTGGTGATATTGTCCATTCGGATAAGCACCGCAGATTCCTTATTCTTGGAAGGAAAGCCTGCAAGGCTAGGTGCACTGCCTTGAACTCAAACAGATTGATATGGAATTGCAGATGAGTCGTTTGCCACCTGCCGCTGACCTGCAGCTCTTGACTGTATGCTCCCCACCCTTCTACGGAGACATCAGTGGTGATGACCAATGGAGAAGCTAAACTTGAGAAAGAAAGGAGGACTGACAGATTCGCCTGTCGCGTCCACCAGGATAGGGTATTGACCATGTCCAGAGTGATTCTGATGAGGTCGTTGAAATACCCTGCTGTCAACTGCAGCTGCTCAACCTCCATGCAAGTAGGCAGAGACTGGACAGGTTCGGGTGGAAAACCGTACCCTGCTGCTGCAACAGAAGATCCTCTCAAAGAGGCAGTCTGAATGGAGGATCGAAAGGCATGCTTAGAAGCTCAAGATATCATACTCTTTGTGCCCAGTACGGAGCCACAAGGATTACTTGGGCTCGGTCGTTCTTGATCTTCTTGAGAACTCTGGGCAGAAGTGGTATTGGTGGAAAGGTATATAGGAGGGCTGAGTTCCGCTCGAGACGGAAAGCACAGTGAGCGACTTCCGCCTCAGAAACTCCAGCGCGCACAACAACTGACATTGCGCATTCTCTGCGGAGGCAAATAGATCTAACCAAGGCTCTCCCCATTGCTGAAAGAGACCTAGCGCCACCTCCAGAAGGAGACACCATTCATGATCAACTCTGCATTGACTGCTGAGTTTGTCTGCTCTGACGTTCAGAGAGCCCGCCAAATGTTGTACCACCCGTGGATATGCCCTGACGTTCCAGCCATGTCCAGAGATACAGAGCTTCCGGACAAAGGGTCCACGACCCCACTCCTACCTGCATGTTGCAGTTCCACATAGGGGTGGTGTTGTCCATGAACACCTGCACCACTTTCCCTTTCAGAGAGGGAAGAAATGCTTTCAATGTGAGCTTGATCGCACTGAGCTCCAGAAGATTGATGTGGAGCCCGGTTTCCGCCGGAGACCAGATGCCTCTGATCTACACCTCCCCCATGTGGCTGCACCATCCCAGGGGTGACACATATCTCACTACTGTCAGATTTCACTGGAGAAGGGAGAGTGATCTCCCGTTGACCCAATGGTGGTTTCAAAGCCACCAATGCAGATCTTGAGCAGTTCCCTCTGAGATCTGGACCTTGTCAGAGAGATTTCCCTGATGCTGTGCCCACTGGAACTTCAGGTCCCTCTTCAGAGCCTGCATATATCATCTGGCATGTGTGACCAGCAGGATGCAGGAGGCCATGAGGCCCAGCAGCCTCAGAGTCATTCTCACCAAAACCCCGAACAGAGGCTGAAACATCTGTATCATAGCCTGAATATCATGGACTCGCCGCTAGGGAGGATAGGTACGAAACTACACTGTGTCCAGAACAGCTCCGATGAAAGGGAATGTCTGAAAGGGAGTCAGATGTGACTTCAGCATGTTTACAGTGAACCCCAGCGAATGCAGGAGAATCGCTGTAGTCTGGAGGTGGAAGACGACAGCCGGGGGTAAGCCCACCTTTAAAAGCTAGTCGTCAAGGTAGGGGAAGACTGAGACCGCTAGCCTGCGCAGATGTCTGCGTCCACTGCCATCACTTTCATGAACACCCAAGGGACGGTGGTAAGGCCAAAGGGGAGCATGGTAAACTGAAAGTGCTTGTGACCTACCAGGAACCGCAAGTAACTCCAGTGGACAGGCAGGACAGGAATATGAAAGTAGGCGTCCTGCAAGTCCAATGCTACCATCCAGTCTCAAGGGTCCAGGGCAGATAGGACCTGAGCCAGAGTGATCATTTTGAACTTCTCCTTTCTGAGGAAGAGATTGAGGGATAGGAGGTCGGGGTAGGGTGGAGGCCCTTGTCCTTCTTGGGCACCAGAAAGTAGCAGAAATAACAACTACAACCTACTTCTGGCAGAAGGGACCATTTCTATGACTCCCTTGGGCTTGAGAGCCTTAATTTCTTCGCAGAGAAGTATCAAGTGATCCTCCGTCATCCGATTGTAGGATAGTAGCATAGCCGGAGGTGTAGTCTAGAAGGGGAGGGACGATTTAGAAAACCGAGTGAGGCAGGTGATGGTGAATCCTACCTCCAACAGGTCCATGATGGAGGGATGGACTAGGAAGGTTTGGAGGCTGCAGTGGGGGGTGGTGGACTGGGCTGACCGCTGGCTCCCTGATCCACAGGCATGTTGGATCCTACATACGGGGCCACGCAGAGGGTGAGCAGCATGCGCTGCATGGTGGCTGGAGGGAAATAGATGTTGTTGGGCGGCCCTTCCGTAGCCACGAAAAGGGCAAAAAGTAGACTGACGGGGATGAGAATCCACTACGAGGCCAAGGAAGTAGTCCTCGCTCAGGACTCCTCAAAGTGCTCGAGTGCTGAGTCCTCTCTGTCTCCGAAGAGACGGGTGCCATCAAAGGGTATGTCCATAAGCGATTGCTGGACATCCCCCAGAAAGATAGACGTCCTCAACCAAGCATGGCATCTCAAGGCTGCAGTCGATACAACCAATGTGCCTAGTGAGTCGATTGTGTCCAGGCCACAACAAATCATGAACTTGGCTGCGTCCCTCCCGTCAGTAACAGCTTGGGAAAAATAAAGCCCTGGCCTCCTCCAAGACATGCGGGCAGCACCTGCACAATCGTAGCCTATAAAATATGGGAATACAGGCCCAAAAGGTATGCAGTGTTCATGGACCGCAACAACAGACTGGCAGAAGAGAACAACTTCTTCCCAAGTCGGTCCAAACATTTTGATATTCTAGCCAGGGGTGCGGATGGGAATGTGCAGAAAAGGAAGAAGCCTGGATGGCCAAGCTCTCAGGCGTGGGATGTTGGGTCAGGAATTTAGGGTCGTTAGGCGCAGACCTATGGTGGTGGGCAACTGTCCTGCTGACAGGAGCCCCTGTGTTGGGTTTAGATCAAGTCCCCAGCAGGACATCAGTGAGGGCTTCAATAAAGGGCAGAAGGGGTTCCAACGTGGAAGACCCTGACTGAAGCACCTCAGTCAGGTTAGTCCAGGCAGCCACCGAAGGCAGCTCAAAACCCAGGTTCTCAGCCACTGTTCTCATCACCACTGAATAAGAGACTTCCTCCTCCGTAGCTACGGGAGGGGGAAAAAGCATGCCAGCATCAAAGGAGGTGTCAAGACCACTGGCTTCGCCCAATTCCTGAACCCAGTCCATTCCAGGATCTTCTAGCTGGAATTTCTTTGGCCTTATGCGCTGGATAAAGGTAGTATATGCAGTCTATTTGAGGATCACCAGAATGAAGCCTCTTCTTATCGCAGGTACCACAGGCCGTGGACATGCTCTACTCTTCATTCCCTGGCCTGACGAATTCAGATTAGAAGTCCAAAGTACAGAAAAAATGATATTAAGGATAAATCTGTGTGTGAATTAAATGCTTTGGGATTCCTTGGAATGGTGTAGAACAAGAACTAAGTAGAGCAGAGCTCAGTGGAGACCCTAACACAATATGTAGTAGAAAAACTGAGGCACTGGAACTTCCATCAGGGGTGTTCTAGAGGGCAGGGAAACTTGATTGGTTAAAACCCAATTGTTTTCTCTTTTTTTTTTAAAATGACTAAAAAAAATTGAAAATTGAAGGGCCTAGGGACTTTCTATTTATGTTTAACATTGCTTGCTATTATAAGGTACAGTGGGACTCCCATCTCGACGACGGGGAATGATTCAAGTATGTGAATCTATGAAAGTTCCAATACTGGAGTACCCTCAATTTTGCACTACTGTTCTATAGATTGTTTTGTTTCTAGAGTCAGACTTAGCTTGTTGCCCCAATTGTTCTATTTCTGTGAGAATTGGTCTTTGAGTAGGCCCAAACGAAGGTCGGTTGAAGCATGGCAAAAAGTGAATTGGTAAACAAAGTACAGTCACATGAGATAGAGTTATATGTGGCAACAGTCATAAATCCAGCAAATATTGGTGCCAAATCCAACCCGTCCTCCTGACCAGCATTCGACTAAAGGTGCAAAACAGTGGGTTCAGCAATCTCCCTCTTCCCTGCCCACAGCAGTTTAGTTATCAGCATCAGGCCTAGACCATTTCTTCCAGGGACCCCAGATATTTACAAATTTGCGTGGGTATCTTCATGCCTCATATAGTTGCTGCTTCATCATGGCACGAAAGTCCATATGCTTCCCCGACTCGCTCAGAGGACTTTCCAGACAGCCACCTACATGCAGTGTCTCTTTTGGCCACAATACAAGAAAGGCTCACAAAGGTGCGGCCATACATGGGACCGTCCACCTCTTCAAATAGGTCCAGGAGAACAATATTTGGCTGTAGCTCAGCCAGACCTCCAGCATCTTTTGCAGGGGACCTTTGACTCAGCGCAAGTACCTTTGGATCACAGGGTAGTCCTGTGTGCAGGAAAGTACCCCGCTCCTGACCGCACCTGGGGCATACAGATTAGAGACTAAGGGCCAGATGTAGGAAAGGATTTGTGCCTCGCAAACGGCGAAAAATGCTGTTTGCGAGGCGCAAAAGCCTCTCCGCGATGCAGAAATGCATTTTGCGAGTCGGATCCGACTCGCAAAATGCATTTCCGACTCGCAAATAGGAAGGGGTGTTCCCTTCCTATTTGCGACTCGCAACGCTATGCAATTTCATTTGCGACCGCGAAAGCGGTCGCAAATGAAATCGCAGTTACCATCCACTTCAAGTGGATGGTAACCCAGTTGCAAACGGGAAGGGGTCCCCATGGGACCCCTCCTCCTTTGTGAATGGAAACAAAAATATTTTTTCAGAGCAGGCAGTGGTCCAATGGACCACTGCCTGCTCTGAAAAAACCCAAAACTAAAGGTTTCGGTATTTTTTTCCAAGTGCAGCTCGTTTTCCTTTAAGGAAAAAGGGCTGCAGATGGAAAAAAAAACTGCTTTATTAAAAAGCAGTCACGGACATGGTGGTCTGCTGTCTCCAGCAGGCCACCATCCCCGTGAGTGCCCATACTCGCAATGGGGTCGCAAACTGCGACCCACCTCATTAATATTAATGAGGTGGGTCTTTGCGACCCCATTGCGAGTTGCAGAAGGTGTCTGAGACACCTTGCTGCATAGCAAATTGCGACTTGCAATTTGCGAGTGGCACAGACTCGCAAATTGCAAGTCGCAATTTGCTTCTTTCCTACATCTGGCCCTAAGCACCATTTTCCATAGTCTGTCTAATGTAAAGTAAGTCCTATGTAGGTAGTTAAGTTGGATCAACTGCTGTCGTGCCAAGTTGGCGAACTCCCTGGGCACTTTACATGCTTCTCTCCGATAATTGTCATCTAAATCAACAAAATCCTCCTGCCATCTGGCCCTCAGTGAGACCATAGGATCAGGTGAATTTAGTATAAGGGTTTGGTACAGCCTGGAGGTGCCCCATTTCCCCAACCTTCCTAAGGTTACCCGGGCCTCCAGGGGACTATAATCTGCTATAGGATTGGCACCACAGCTTTGTGGTTCTAAGGAAACTATACAGCTGCAGGTACCTGTAAAACTCTGAGTTCTGTAGCTCATATTGTTTTAAGTTCAGCAAAGAATTTCAGTGTGCTTCTGGCTCATACATCACCGAGTTTGGAGATGCCAAAGCAGTACCATTTCCTGAAGTCACAATCTCTGCCTGTGCTAGAAAGTCAGTCACCCAACCACAGCAGAGTCTCCCTGGTAGGCCTTCCATACCATTTAATGTGCCCAAGGGCAAAGCTTTGTTTTTGTCACCTCAGGTAAGGACAAGGGGGCACATGCCCCATATAGGTAGTGCTGCAGTCCCTTGTCTTGAAGGCCCTCTAGCTTCAAGTGGTAGGTGGGGCCCCCTTATTTCCAAAAAGCCAATCGCTGAAGGCCATGAGGTGGGCTACCCAATAGTAGTAGATAATGTGGGTTGCGCCCATTCCACCATCATATGGGTTGTGTATCATTTTGGAGAAAGCAATACAAGCATGCTTGCCTCCCCAAATACAAGACTTTCAGGAAGACTGTAGTAGAAATGTTGTGATGGGGATCTCGTACAGATAGTTCCCGTACCTATGTCTGGTGGGCAGTGCCACCATTCTGTAAAGCGATATTCTACTCAGGATTGAGAGCAATAGTGAAGCCCATCTTTTCAAGTCCTCGTCTTTTTTCTGTAGACCCGGGTGTATAATGAGATTTACTGCTGAGGGTCCAGGGAAATATGTATGCCTAAGTATTTGAAGAGCCTCTGTGTACCTTAAGTTGGGATAAAGGACTTCCCCTTCCCTGCAGGGGGACCGGAACTGATTTAGCGCAGTTGAAAAGCAATCAATAGGCCATGCCGTAGTGTCTCAGAACTTAAATAATCTTGCTTCCGTCTCCTCTAGGTGGCTGAGGTACAGTAGCACGTCATCAGCATATAGGGATATGTGATCTTCAAACCCACTCCCCCAGTTCAGGCTCCGTGGTCTGGCATCTTTACGTATGCAATTCTATAACCAGAGTCCCTCAAACCCTATTTTTAAAATATAGAGCATTCTGATTAGCCCAATGAGCTTTTTTCCCTTGAGTCAGTTTTCTCCAGTGTGCGTCAGACTCCCGCGGGAGCGAGCGCTCTGACTAGCTGCCAACATATTGATAAAAATATTGCAGGCAGTAAACTACAGGACTCGGGGACTTAGTCACCTGTCATGGAGTTAAAAAAAAAAATCATATAAGGGGGCTGTGAAGGCTTGCCCTGTCCACCTTGGCCCGGGGGGAGGGGTAGAGGGAACAACTCCACGGCATCCCCCTATAAGGGCCAAAATTAGAAGAAAGAATTGGACATTTTTGCTGTGGGAGAAAAAAAAGAAAAAAAAAGCACAATTGGCAACCTGCCATTTGATAAAAATAGAGTGGAAGGGGGTGTCAGTAGGATCCCCCTCCCCAAGCCCATTTGGGGCACCTGGGACCCCATCCCCTGAGGCTGAATATATTTAATTAAGAAGAGGGTGTGTGTGTTGCACCTTCCTGGCCTGTTGGTGGCCACAGGGACCCCATCCCACAGGGCCTAATTTTAAAAAATGGGGAAGCCACATGGCCCCTCTTCCTGAGCCTGTGAAAGCCCCAGGGACACCAACCCCTGGGGACGATTTTATTATTTTTCTTTTTCTTTTTTTAAAAGGGACAGGGGTGTTGACGCAGCCCACCTTCCTGAGCCTACTTAGGCCCTGGGGACCCCATTCCCCATGGCCGAAACGTAAAAGAAAAAGGGGAGGGAACACGTCATGAGTGATGTAATATGTGAAGTCATACGCAGTGCATAGCAAGGCACAAGTTATATTTAGCTCTGCTAACGATAACTGGTGAATTTCTGTGGTTCTTTTTTTTTTTGTTCAAAACATTGATGTTGCCACTGACATATACTTCACCATAACATCACTTTAACCTTTGTTTTTTTTGTGAATATATATATTTGGAGGTCATACATCTCATTGTTAAACAATCGAGCAGCTCCGCCTGCAAATTACAGACAGCACAGCTTTACCAGCATTTTCTAAGAGGGAATAAAATCTAATTTAGAAAGGTTCTAAGACCATGTTGCAGCATCTAACGTCCTCATTATGACTTTGGTGGTCTTTACCGAAGACCACTGTGGTGATGGCCGCCAAAAGACCGCTGCAGAGGCAGCAATCCGCCCGCCATATCATGAGTCACAAACACAAAACCACCAGAAAAAAGCCAAAATTACAATCCCGCCAGAGCCAACAAAGGTGGAAAAGCATCGGTCCCACCACCCTCCCCGCCATGCCTACAACAAACTGCCCTCCTAATTATGACCCACGCATAACCACAGCGGTCACTCAAGGGCGGTTACCCATTGGCGGTGCGGACCGCCTCAGTCAGTGTTGCCACTCCACAAAAACATAAGCCAACATTGGCCAGATTGAAAACCCCACACCTGACACGCATACACACACTATACACACCAACCAACAGCACTATAAAACACACAACCCACAATTCTTTGCAAACTCAAAAATCTGCTACACGTTGCCAGCCCACACATCTCCAGAACTGCACACACAAACCACAGCCACCTATGCACCCTTCACGCATCACACACCACGTAGCATACCCCTACATCAAACACACACAACAACACTGCACTCAATCACTACTTCACAGCATCCCACATACTCACACAACCTGCACCCCCACCAAAAATTCCACCCTCTGCACAACACACTACACCTACTACACAGTTGGCATGTCCCCAAAAAGAACCTCAGTTTCACTGATGAGGAGTTGCGGGTCATGGTAGACGAAATTGTTAGAGTGGAGCCACAGCTGTTCAGTGCACAGGTCCAGCAGCTATCCATTGCCCGGAAGATGGAGCTATGGCAGAGAACCATGGACAAGGTGAACTCCGTGGGAACCTTTCCACGCACAAGGGATGACATTAGAAGAAGGTGGAACAACCTACGGGGTAAGGTGCATGCAATGGGATCCAGGCACCACAATGCCGTTATGAAAACTGGCAGTGGACTCCTCCCTCCTCCCCCCACAGTTGACAACATGGGAGGGCAAAGTCTTGGCTATCCTGCATCCCGAGGGCCTCACTAGAATCACTGGAGGGCTGGACACTGGTAAGTCACCATTACTTCACCACCACCGCGTACACTGCATGGCATGTCTCCCAGTCACCCTATCTCCCTTCAACCCACTCCATCCCAAACTGAGAACCACCCCCATAACGACCCTCATCAATATTCCCCTGCATGCCCTACCCACTTCAAGTACACCTCTCCAAGGTCATCATTCACACACATGAGTAATGCATAGTCAGCATTAAGCACTACCAATCCCACAATGCATCATCCACAAACCAAAGGTGGAAAAAACACAACCATCCATAGGGAAACATATAAATGCTGAATATGTATCTGAGAGTGAAATTAACAAATATCATACATGTCCACAGGTACCCGAGCCAATGAAGGTTGGCAGCATGTGCCACATCAACCAAGTCCTCCATCAGAAGAAGGCCCCAGTGATGACAGAAACTTTGCATGTCTAGATCTGGAAGGTCTCTCTGGTCCATCTAGTACCACTGGTCAGTTAGGCACCACAGGCAATATCCAGTCCACCCCAGGGCACCCCACATTGGACTCCACTACCACAGCAGCCACCCAATGTCCCCAAACCTCGTTCCCGAGGACATTTCAATCTACAGTGTGCCCACCTGCACAGGGCCCTGAGTCAACACCTCACAGACAAAACGAAGAAGGTCCTGGTGTCAGTGGGAGTGGGCACACAGTTCAGGGGACACAGGCACAGGGGGCCAGGGGCAGTTGGAGGATATCTGTGTGCCAAAGGGTGGGCCAACCCAGGGAACCGACTGCCCAGGAGGCACTGTCACATGTCCTGGAGCATACCAGAAAACTCAGGACAGGATGGGCCAGGTACTTACCATCTTGCAGGAAAACCAGAAGCTGCAGGGGGAACACCACCAGGAGGTCATGCAGCAGTTGCAGGCCTTCAATGGCCCCATGGCCTCCATTGCAGGGGCACTCAATGATATGGCTACCCTCATGCATGAGTACACAACACACTAGCGGGCCCCTTCCACTAGCCAGAGTACTGACCAGCCCTCCACATCTGTTGCAGCTAGTGGACAGGAGGACCTGCCACAGAACTCCAGACCACCAACACCCCTCTGTCTGCAGCAGAAGAACCACCCGCAAACGTTCCCTGCGAGCCAGACATCCAACAGAGACTGTAGCCAAGACCCAAACCACTGCCAGGAAGTGAGCCTCTCCTACATGTCTCCCTTGTGTGCCACTGAGACACCTTGTTTACTTTGGACTGTCATTGCTCCTTTTTCCTATGGCCCCATGGATACTGGACCAGTGCTACAAACTAACTGGGCCACTACACTGAAGATTTCGTCCACCATCACCCCACTCTATTGCACAATCCCTTCCTTTTTGTCATTTCAATAAACACCCTTAAACACCCTTGAGGGATTTGTGCTTTTATTTCATCAATATGTAATGGTTTGACCTTTATTATCCTTTGCAAACGTAATGTAAAATGTGAATCCATCCAATGTACAGTCAGCTTGGGGTACACATTACCAGTGTACGAGCATGCCAAAAGTCACCATCCACCAAACTATGTGAAAGCCATCTGTAGGCATTACATGAGTTCACAGTAGTGACCACACCAACCTCTGTAAAAAGGGAAACCATTAGTGCATTCAAATTAGAAGTTAAAGGAAGTAAAGCAACATGAGCCCCTGTAACGTAACAGCCTACATTCATCTGTTCACATCAACTCAAAATGTTGCACTGCAGTTAAATCCAAACACCAGAAGTGAAGAGAAACAACCTATGTAAGGGCCTCAGACAAGATACCACAGTTTTAGCTATGCCATATAGTCAGTATGCCAATCCCTCCTCTGGAACACCTAGTCCAGGCCAAACTGTCAGGGACAATGAAGTCACAGAGCAGGTGTGAAAGTACATTGTAACTCACACAACATTCTAAGCAACAAATGCTAAGTACTGTA
Source organism: Pleurodeles waltl (assembly GCF_031143425.1). Taxonomy (NCBI): domain Eukaryota; kingdom Metazoa; phylum Chordata; class Amphibia; order Caudata; family Salamandridae; genus Pleurodeles; species Pleurodeles waltl. The sequence continues at coordinate 813,223,999 of NC_090448.1, read as the reverse complement.
TGGAATGAGGACACCATTTGACGTGGGCATGTATTTGAAACTGCAGAACCACTGATACATTGCAGAGGCAGAATAAGCGTGTTCACAATCACTTGCACGACTGACCACAGATGGAACAGTGTCAGGTTACAGAATGCACACATTTGTGCTTGGTTCCTCATAGCTGCCACACAGCTCTTCATTGAAATGATGGTGTGAACAGAACTACAGTCGTACCTGAATGTCATTGGAAGTACCTGTTGTACACATCCTCCCCATCTTCATCACGGTCTTGAGTGTCCTCTGCTGCCACAGGTGCATTTTCTCCCCCCCTCCTCCTGCAGGAATGGCACATGCCATCCGAGGGCCAAATTGTGAAGCATGCAGCAGGCCACCACTATCTGGCAGACCTTTCCAGGGGAGTAGAGTAGGTATTCACCAGAAATATGGAGGCACTTGAACCTGGCTTTCAGTAGCCCAAATGTTCTTTCGATGACTCTTCTGGCCTACCCATGTGCCTCATTGTATCAATTCTCTGCCCCTGTCCTCGGATTCCTAACTGGTGTCAACAGCTAGGATAGGCTGGGTAGCCGGAGTCACCTGGAAATAGTGAGAAACAGACATTACTTGTGTACAATAGCACAGAGGACAACTCCAGGTGACATACAGTGGCATACATTGTGTGAAGCATCATGCTCACCTATGAGCCTGTCTCTCAGTCTCTCTCTCTCTCTCTCTCTCTCTCTCTCTCTCTCTCTCTCTCTGTCTCTCTCTCTGTCTCTGTCTCTCTCTCTCTCTATCTCATCTGTGGGACACTACTGTTCCTCATTACATAGGCATCATTCACAGATCCTGGAAACTTGGCAGTAACATGGGAAATATACTGATCAGGAGGGCACACTATCTGCACATTTATAGAATATAATTCTTCCTATTTAGGAACACCTGCTCATTTATCCTGGGCATGGACCGAAGCAATATGGGTCCCGTCAATGCACTCAATAACATGATCCGCTGGCCAGGAAGTGGAGCACTGACAGCGCCCGTATTGTAGGAGGTACTGCAGTAGGATTACGAAGAGGAGGAATGAGATCTGGATTCAATTGTGCACACAGTTCAATGATTGTGGCCCTGTCCAGATGATAGGTGAGAATTATATGGGGTTCCTCCAGTGTAGCCAAGTCGACTAGGGGTCTGTACACAGGTGCATTCCTCCTCCTCCTCCACAGTGGTTGGTATTTAAACAAACCAAACATCACAAGTGTGTAATAGCAGGAAGGATAGACACACAACATCACAGTAAACAGAGCTGTCTCATACATTTCCGGCAACGAATGCGTGGAATCTGCTCGGGTGTACTCTACATGCAAATGGACTTCTGAAACCATACATTCTCATTCATTTGCATACTGCCTCACAGATGTAGTCAAAGTCGTGAGACGTGATTTGTATCATCACATTTTACATGTTTTGTCAACTACTCTTCTGCAAGCAATGCACTGGTATGAGCTCTCACTGAAGAGCCAGAGTCTCCCACCAAACCTAAAATCTAGACTTGTTGAAATTGCCTTGGTGTGTACCATCTGTACCTATGACGCACATTATATTGACTACCATGAGTACTATAATCAGGCAATGGCACCCACCTTCCCTACATGAAGAGGCAGGTGGAAGTGACCTCACTCTGCCCGCGTTTGTCGTCATGGTGGAGGGCGGTCTGAACCGCCATGCAACTCCTCACTGGTTAACATTGCAGTCTATGGAGCACAGGGGCCAATGATGATCACCGCCGGCGGTGATGGTGATTACCAGCGCGGACCTGACTGCCATTTTCAGAAGCTCATGTCACTTATCTCCTGACTTCACCCTATCAAGACCTCCATAGCCTGAGCTGCTATGCCCTGTGTGCATGCAGTGTGTCCTTTAGGGAGTGTTGTTTGCTGCATGCAGTATGTACACAGAGGAACGAGTGATGTGTAAGATGCATGTGGGATCAATGCAGTATGTAGACCATTGCTATAACAGAATGTAGTATGTAGTTAATGGTGTCCTGCTGTCTGTGTTTCCTATGCAGGTCAGCGCCCATCTGAAGAAAGGGTTATTGTGTGCCATCGCCAAGGACGTGTGGACCCTGGGTGTCCATAGCCGGCGGAGCACCCACTGCAGAAAGAGGTTGGAGGACCTGCAACGCTGGGCCCAGATGACCGCGGAGGCCCAGCTGGGGACTTCCTCCCAATGAGGGAGGGGTACACGTCAGACCCTGACCCCCCTAATGGCCCGCATACTAGCGGTAGCCAACCCAGAGTTGGATGGGCGCTTGAGGGCAGCATATCAGCTACAAGGGGGTGAGTACACACTGTGTACATTTCGTTCCTGATGCCTGGCATGGTCTTTGGATGCAAGGTAATAGTCAGTGTATGCCTCAGTATGCCCTTGTAGGTTATGTTGTTAAGTTCTGCATAGCTATGGTGAGTGGTATGTACAATTGGTATTGATCATTTGCTGGTATTCCAGGTTCAGTAAGGGCCCACATCCTGACTCACCAGTGTTGGGAGTGATGCTCTGATGTACACTGACTAGGTGGTGTGACCTATCGATTTCATGTTGTGCAGTCACTTTGTTGGAGTAGTGTAGCAGTGCCTTTGTCACAGGCAGACATGGATTAGTGAGTCTCAGTAGGTGTGCAGGTGGATGTGCCTGCAGTGTTAATTTCAGCTGTTATTCCCAGGCAATGGTGAGGTATTGTGGTTGTTACTGCATAGTGTAATTACCAGTGAGTCATTGTGATGTGCATGACATATGTGCTGTAATTGACCCTGTGCACCCTTTCTTTCTCCCCCACCCTCCCTTCTTTTCTTCTCCTGTTCTTGTGTGCATTAGCATCATCTGGCGAAGGTGCAGGGGCACCAGTAAATGAGGGACCTGCAGCTCACAGGACCCAAGAGGCAGTGTCCACCGATGCCGACGGGACCAGTGGGTTGGAGGGCCAGAGAAGCACCACAGGGGAGATAGGAGCTACAACAACTGACTCTGATTCGTCCTTCGATGGGAGCTCCCTGGTGGTGGCAGATCCCTCTGTGACCATCGCAGCATCGTCATCTTCCGCCACCCCCTGTTCCAGCACTGCCCTCCCAGTAGCCCCCCACCCAGTTATCCGTGGCCGCTCACCCAGGAGGGTGGGCGTCTCCTTCGCCGCAGACACCACAGCCCCTGCCCCAGTCAGCCCTGTTTCCCTCAATGAGGAGGCTATTGACCTCCTGAGACCCATCTCTGTAGGGCGGTCAACCATAGTGAATGCTATCCAGAGGCTGGCATCCCAGATGCAGCGATGTAATGCCTACCTGGAGTGCATTCACTGTGGCTTGGAGATCATTTCAGGCTCTGGCCTCCTCTTTGACGGCAACCAGTGTCCCTACTTCTTCCGTCCCCCCTCCAAGTACCTGTACACAGTCCCAGAACCCTTTTCACCACCCATCCCAAGCACACATTCAGATGAGCATGCACCCAAGACAACAGACAGGACTCGCAAAGACAAGCACACGCACCACAGATCACACCACAAGCATACACACAGCCAACACACAGAAGCACACACAACAACAGCCACTGCCTCCAGTGGCTCCCCTCCACCTCCTCCCTCACAGTCACATCAGCACTCACACCTGCAAGCACTGCATCCTCAGTCCCAAATCCTGCCATCTGTTCAGACTTGCCCAGTCACCACACACATGCAGACTAGCACCCCATTCACCACATGCGCAGTCACCACCACCATCATCACATCCACACGCAGCACACCCACCTTACTTGCAGACACCACCCCAACATACATTCACATGACCTGTTTGTCCTCTCCCTCCCTGCTCCCCTCCTCCCAAAACACATAAACGCTCCCACTCAGACACTCAACAGCCATCCACCTCACACACGCACACTTTACATGCACCTACAACCATGTCCAGCACACCTACACCTCCAACAACCACTCCCTCTACCTCCACTACCAAACCACCTCCCACACTCCACCCAGCTGTACCTAAAAAACTTTTCCTTTCCTACCTTGACATCTTCTCTCCTCCAGAACCACCCCATGTTGTCCCAAAACGTAAGGTTCCTCTCCCCTACCCTGTCCCTCCAGCTCCCAGTTCTCTCATGACCCCCTAGTGTTGCAAATGTCCCTCCCCTGCTAAAAAATCCTCCCACTACCTCCCACAGGGCAGCCACTACCACCCCGCTCAAGGCCCATTCCCTGTCCCCTAAATAGAGGAGCAAGAGCCCACCAAACCAAAGTCCAAAGACCCCCCTTTCAGGAAGAAACCACCCCTACCCGCCACCCTCCTGCCCGAGGTGCCTGCCTTCCACATTGATGTCCTTGCCCAGTGGAGTCACTTGGGCTGTCAGGAGTCAAGTTGGGCCTATTTTGTTGCCCTGTGGGTTGCCATGGACAATTGGACTGGCCAATGGCCCTTTGTGTATAGTTCCTGTTTTGGTGTGGGCGCTATTCCCACTGGAATACAGTGGTTGAATCACAGGTATTTGTCCTAGCTTTCTTTTCGTCTGGCTTATGTTATTGTTGTACTTTTCAGTGGATTGTTCTCCATGTGTGTGGTATGTGTGTATGGTGTGTGTTGTGCATGTGGGTGTGTTACTCTCCCCACCCTCCCTTGTGCGCTAGGCAGCTTTGTCTTCGTCGACGCCGCTGCACCTGGACTCCCATCGTGTGGTACAGCAAAGGCAGAACTTCCAGTTTTGATTCCATGGCGGCCGCGGACTCCTCTCTGTCCCTGGAGGTGAGTGTCTTCTTCTATATGAGTCATTTCGGCCAGGCTTTTTGTGGCGGTGGTCCTGCCCTGGAAATCCTGGCGGTCTGCCATGTCGTAATATGGTGGCAGTAAATGGTGTTCCTCCAGGCTGAAGATGGCGACCGCCGTGGTCGGTGGCCGGCCACACTGGCAGGTCATGGTGGTGCATTGGCAGTATATGGGAGGGATCATAGCCGTGGTCATAATATGGCGGTCTTCACCGCCAGCCTGCCCGTGGTACTACCGCCATCACCGGCGTGACAGCCAGCTGACCGCCAAAGTCATAATGAGGGCCTAAGTGATGTAACAGTATAAATAACCCATTTACCTTTTCTCTCTATTAGGGGGAACATGCAGAAAAAGGGTGTCGGTCAGGTCACAGGGTGAAACAGACAAAAAGAGTACTGTAAGTTCAAGAAGCCAGCAGCTTTTCTGTCCAGCGTGCACTTTACTGGCAGTCTGCCTCACAACCCAAGTTCTTTCGGAAGGTTATGATGTGAAATGTTATTTTATTTATTAATTTATTTATTTTCATGTATAATGAAACAATAACAGTACATGAACATCATACCTAAACAGCTGTGTATCACCAGTCAAACAGTACAGTACAGATCCCTATCTTCCTTCTTCCCTTTCCATTATAGGGCCATAGCTCCCATCTGTGTGGTATCTTATTGCAGAGACCAATCATGTCCTGATCCTCCGATCCTCTTTGTATGCAGTCCCACCCTCTCATTATCCTCTCCTCCCCTGTCCTCTTACCCTGCACCCAGTGTGGTGCCCTTCTATCGTCCCATCAACTGCTCTATGTCTCCAGGATCCCAGGTTCCCAAAATCTTCTCAAACTTTTTCTCATAACCGCTACCCTTGTATACTGCTCGCTTTAAGGTTTTACAGCGTTCCATCTCCACTTCTCATTCTCTGAATGATGGGAGTGCCACGCAACATCATTTCTGGGCGATGTCTCATTTTGCCATAAAAAAATCCCACATTCACCAGAATCTTCAGGTATCTTGTAAGGTCCCAGGGTTCCCATTAAAAAGAGCATGATTTTCTTAATGTTATTAATCCTTAAATGCAAGTAGTCACAGAACCTTTATCAAAATATACAGACTGCTTTTAAGAGCTAATGTACTTCACATTGCATTGAGTTCTACATAAAGGATACCAGGCACATGATCACCTGTGTGGAAGGGGATCCATTCATTCCCAACCGTGACACTGTGGTCACTTTAGACACTGAAGCTTTCAACAGCAATATTCCCCAGAAGGGAAGCATTACAATGGTTCATGGAAGAACATTTCAGAGTGGCCCCTGGAGACTTTATAATTTGGAGGACAGCTTTATAAACATACAAAGGGAGTGAGTATATAGAAGTGTAGCTAACCTGCATGGCATTGTTTGAAACTAAATACATCTACAATGAAATTGCTCCCTTCTTGGAGTCTGTGACTAAATGGTCATGCTACATTGACAATACATTTTTCATCTGGATCGGCACACCATCAGATCTGAATTAATTTCTGCTAGGGCTCAACTTGTACGATCAAAATATGAAATTTACTGAACTCATTAGCAAAACATCAGGTGGAGTTCCTAGACATATTGATTTGTCACAACAATGATCACCTTGAAGTAGATCTTCATGGGAAACCTACTGCCAGAAATACATTGTTACATTTCAGTAGTTTCCACCCTCGCAACCAGAAACAAAAAGTATCACATTTGGGCAGTTTTTAAGATTAAGAAGGAAATGTACCAATAAACAAGATTATGATATCCGAGCCAAAGTGATGAAAGAAAAATTTGAAGCTAGGGATATCCTAGAAGATTGGTAAGTGAAGCCGTCAAGAGAGCTAGATTTTACAACAGATCACTTGCTCACTAATCAGGTTTAGCAGGTTAAGCCTAAATTAGTAGGTATTACAAGGCATTCAATGTTAAATGAGAAGGTTTGCCAGATTGTCAATTCAAACTAGGCACATACTAAACAGCAAAACAGAGGAACATCTCAAGCTCTCTAAACCCTTGTTTGCACACAAAAAAAATAAAAATGTCAAGGATTTTATGGTGCAATTTTGTTTGGGGAAATCTGGGACATTTGTGCAGAAAACGATTGATGGCAGGGATCCTGTTATTGGAAATTTTCAATGAAGTTCATGTAGGGCATGTTCTAATGCCATTGAGAATGTTGTCTTCATTTTCAACAAAAACAGAATACAGCTTAAAAGCTTTACTAATTGCAAGACCAAAGAGATCATTTTGATCTGCCCATGCAATTTAGGGTATGTAGGCGAGACGGAGAAGCCTTTTGCCACCGTTTCTCGGAACATAAATCTGCTATAAGGACTGCTGAGGTACAGGCACCATTTGTAAAACATTATATGGTCAAAAAACAACGTTTTGAAGACATCCTATGGATCATTCTGGAAACAATTACGACAAGAGAAGGAGAGGACACCAATGTATCAAGGAAAATAAGGGAGGCTTTCTGGATTTTCATCCATAGATACCCATACACAAGGTCTTAAAAGTGAAACACCATGGGAAAATGCAATTGTTTATAATATTTAAGGAGTGGACAGAACAGTTGACAATGCAATAGCTCACTAAGAGAAGGGCATACCATCCTCTTAATACTAAGTCATTTGAATTGTTGAATCCTTATTCTCAAACCCTTGTTAGTATGATTCACAACACACAGAAGATCACCCAGAAACATCTGCGCCTGGATATATGTTGTGCCAATAACATGAATAGTTTTGAACTATGTTCTATGAATTTTCATATCTTGATTCTCTAAGTTAAGCTTTTTTAAAGTGCTTGCCTCCCAATGGAAGTAGGTCTCTCGCTCAATGCTTAACTTTGTCCAATTTTAGAAGTACCATAGTTTAGGTGGGCTCCCATATTCAACAGCTTTTGTCACTATTAAGAAACCAAAGAGTTTTTGTATCGTATCGCAGGCTCCCAGATTTTTTCATCATCTGTTTCTTTATTTTCATTGTTGTACTTTAGGAGGTGCTTTCTATGAAGTCCTTTAATTTCCGGTATAAGTACAACTGGAAATGCACGTTTCAATATGACTGTCGTATTAACTCGCAGCTTTGAGGAGGAATGTTTTGCAGCGATAGCTCCGCCTCTACTTTACTAGGTGCCTATTGCATTTAGCACACTCTACCATTCTCTAAATTAAATACTTTTTGCTATATTATTAAGGATCATCAACCCCTTACATCTCATCACTGGTTTCAAGAATTATTTTTCATCTATTTTTCTGGTTGCCCGCTGAGTGTTAGGAGGGGCATGCTCTTGGGCCCCCTGTTTATTGGGGCTGGTGATGGACGTTACAATATGGCCGCTATACTAACCTGCAGTCTTGGGGAGGGTTTCTTTTTGGAGGTAGCCCTGCCCTCTCATTCCCAGGTGCTCATTATTGCCAACACACCCATACTGAGTAGAGATAGCGTCTTTAGAAGGAACGCTAGCTGTGCTTCATACCTGTGAATGGCGTGGAGTGGATTATAACAAAAAACAGTGAGTACGTAATGATTTTGGATAGACGATCTCTAGGATAAAGTGAGCTATTGTCAGCTGGCTGCCTTACTTTTTTAGTATATTTTAATCTAATCACTATAAACATCTTTTGTAGGTTCTTTCACGTTTATTGGACCTGTGCTATTAAAAGCCGGTGGATACCAAATCAGTATTTTGCAAAGGCTTGTATTGTAAGGCACGTGGAAACCCGCCAAGTCCTAATGCAGGACTCTTGTCATTGATGTCATGGTTAGGTCCCTCTAACTTTAAAACTGACCTTGTGTTATCAAGAGGCGATGTGTGTTCAACCAATATTGAAAATAGATGTAAGGAGACCAGTAAAGTTAGCATTATAAGTCGTTTTCAAAGCCCACTCAAAAGACTTGATGAAGGACTTTTACTGACTGACATCACGGCTTACCACGTCCCGTTTTTTAATGATCTAATATTTGTGCATTTAGCCGGTTGCAGTTAGCAGTTAATGCACCAAAGACTGTCTTTTATTCCACCTTGCCTACGGTATGCTGCCAGCTCCCAACTTCATGGTATATTAGCTTTACTCGATAGTTGCATTTTTGCATAGGTGTCATTGTCATCATACACCTCTACAGAACTTTATCTATCTTGTTTTTTTAGCTTTTAGCACACCCTGTCACTATCTAAATGCTCATCTAATAACCCTGACATTCAATGTAAGATTCTATCAGTAAAGTATTAACACATTGGGTATGTGCTACCTCCTGAGTACTCTACATAGTTTATTTGTAGGCTGTTAGTGCTAGCCAACTGTTTTAACAACCTCTTTCTGTTATGCTCCTTCTGCAGCATCTGCTTATTTACTCATAACTGAGAGTATATTTTTATCTTCAACATTACGCTCTAAGAGTTCATATATCATCGTGCAACATTGGAGTTAAGCCCCACGCTAACAAGGTATACGGACCTTAACTAAGGTTTTGAGACATTACTGAAATCATTCATTAAAAGCATGAGCATGTGAAGCACCTTTCTCTATATAATCCTAAAGGAACACCAAGGAAAGTTTTTTGCACTATTTTATTATACAATACTTGTTTTCCCTTTCACTGTGGTCTCTGTGGTGGTGTCTGACATTGTTTAGTACTAAGCACACATGATTTCTAATAGTTAGTTTTAAGGTGGAGGTTCTGACTAAGTGTTTATTGATATACTGTAATATATATGGCTTTTTCAAGGCTCAGTAAGAGGCTTGATTTAATTCTAGGCTATTTTCTTGGGATGTATTATTGGAATGGCTTTCCTGAAGAAGGCGCAGTCGCCGAAACACGCATAGAAACCACAAAATATTGAAATATTGGATTTAATCCACAATATCAAAAGAACCAACAAAACAAAATTTAAAACAACATCAACAGAAGATTGTGTCAGTAATTAAGGAATTGATGAATTCAAAAATTGTTTAGAAGTGTCTGGCTATAAGCAAATGTATAAATAATGTCTAGATAGCATTTCAAGTAGAAATATTGATGTTGTGAAAGTAAAATTACATTAGAAATTGATGATGGAGAATGTGTGAAGTGGGAGTGAGGTGTGATTGATAGTAAGATAATGTGTGTTAGTTAATTTTGAGGCAGGCAGGATATGTTTTTTTTTTAATTCATTGATTCTATGTTTAAACAGATATTATCTGCAAACAAAATAATGACTGAAACAGTGATGTAATGTTATTTGGTTTTATGGAGAATAGAGATGGTGTTAACAGAATAACTATACTGTCTGAGCCATTGTTAACAGAGCATTGAGCAGGTAGAAATACGTTTTTTGTTTTTTTTCTGAATTATTGTTTGTTTTCCCTGCCCAAGGAACCGCTACCCACTTCACAGGGTCTCTTGTGATAACATAGGTATGTCAGGGCAGTGCCACCAAGTACGAATAAAGGTATCTTCTGTACAACACTTCCATAGGCACAGTGCATCCCCGGCACTCCCAATTCTATGAATCAATATTCTGGTGTAGTGCGTCCTATGTAGGAGCTTTAGTTGGATTAGTCAATAGCTCACCTTAATGGCCACTTCTGTTGGGAAGCCTAATGTCTCCTGCTAGTCCTCGTCATTGATTTCCCCAACATCCTATTACCATCCGTCTTTAAGGTGTGTTAGTGTCCCCTGTTTTTTTTGCATTAATGTGCCATACATCAGGGGTATCAATTTATGTAAAACTCGCCCATCCAACAATCTCCTCTTTAATGGGGAGTCCACCCGAGTCTCCTCCTCTTTATCTCTGCATGGACAGCATCTATTACTCCCCGGAAGGTGAGCAAAGAGGACCACCCCATTAGTGTCTCAAATATCGGCCAGCGTGGTTATGCCTATCTTATCCCAGCCCAGGAAGCCCTTTGAAGCGGTCACTTGTTGCAACCTTGCGCCTTCCTAGGGCAGCGTACAGGGTTGTGATGCTATTTATGTTAGACCATCGACTCCATTTTGTGCGAGTGACTTGATTTTGTGCCCTTCTGCAGCCGCAGGGCAGTGCAAGTGTTTTTCCTTACGAAACTGTTTTTTCTCTTCACCAGGGAAGAGTCAGACAGTGCTGGAACATATGTGGGATGCAGACTTGATAAGAGTTCACAAGGCTCAGACTGTTTTTACCAGAGGAATGTACAAATCCATCTCAGTACAAACATTGGGAGCCTGTGTTCATCAACACAGATGAAGTACAGCCAGTGTTTAATTTCATAACAGAGGGGAGGGGGTTTCTAGAACCTTCTTCTTGAGGTGTTTTAAGGTATAGAAAAATGGGGAGACTTCGCACTCAGGTAGGAACTCGCCTGTGGAGTGGACTTAATGACCAGGATATGATTTGTGATCCCAATCGGGTCTCCTTTCTGACTGAATCAAGGGTTCCCCAGTCGCGCTGGAGAGGGTTGATGCCACCCCAATTGGTGAAGTATTTTAAATCTTGATTAGTTAGCTTATGTATACATGCTCTGTTGATGCATTGCACATTTCTTTCCAAGTCTTGACCACTTGATATATGCATTTATCTTTCTATATACACATGCTTGGCTGCATTTGAGTTATATGCTTATTCTCATTTACCTCTATGACTTTTATCTGATATCTGGGAAGTGCCTTTATGAATTCATTATTTAGACTAAGAGTGCTGAATTCTTTTGGCATTGTGTCCTCTTAGTTTAAGTGAAAGCAATACAAGGGTGTAAGTCTCGTGCCCCATTTGATCTTGCTAAGCAGACTTCTCTACACCGCTAGGACTGTATCCGTCGCCAGGCACGCTTGATAACTCAGTCTGCCTCCATATAGCACGTGCATGCAACTCTGGTCTCCCATTCCACATCTGTCCTCCCAAAACGCTGGGGACTAATGCATACATCCCATCATTCAGTATGCTGACCTGCGATGCCTCGTGATATTTCTTAACATTGGGGGGCGGTATAGCTTCTTCAGATGTGGAACCCTGTAGGGTCCACATTGCTATGTGGGGCTGTCCCCCCTCCCAAAGTAGCGTCCTCATCAGGGTGCCCATCCGGGTAAACAATGTCTTCAGGAGCACCCAAGGAATGTTTGCAAAACATACAACAGACGGGGGAAGAGGATCATATTGAAAATGGCCACCTTACCTAACAGGGAAAATGGTAACGTACCCCAGTGTTTTACATCCCTTTCCAGTCCCTGAAGCAATGGGTTGAGGTTTGCCTGAACAAATGATGTGGCATCCCTGGTAATCCAAGTGCCCGAATACTTTAACCTGTGGTGTTTCCCTGGTAAGGGCAAAAGCAGCGGATTGCACCACCTCCACCCCCCTTTGGCAAAAGCAGCGATTTCTCTAAATTAATCACAAAGCCAGAGAATTCACCAAATACTTGGAATATTAATATTGGTACTGTTCCGTATGGATAAGGTAAAGTAGTACATCGTCCACATACAACAATATTCTTTCTTTCCATCCCGAGCTTCCCGTTCAACCCCAAATTTGGGCATCCACCCTCAGGTGAGCCGTCAGTGGTTCCACCGCCAATGCGAAGAGCATCAGCAAGAGAGGGTGAAATGTTATTAATGAAAGCTAATGACAACCGGAGAGGTGAGAGACCCTCACGGGTGAGTAGTGTGATTTACAAATTCCTGATTGATTGATTGAGAGGGTTGTTTATGAATCAGTGACGTTCCTACGATGCAGAACCAGGTTTACAAAGAACTAAAAATGTCTTCTGCATCACAGAGTCCTGACTCACAGTTATAAACGTAGGACAGAATAGCAAGCATATCCCTAGGTTGCGGTGGGCAAAAACCTAAACAATATTGAAGACTGGCACAGTTTATGATAACCTAGTCCAAGATAGTGGTTTACCAAATAAGTTCTATAAAATACCTAGACGTACTAATATAATGAATCTTCAGCTAAACAATAACGTTTGGTAAATGTGTGTATTGATTTCCAATTGGCTGCTTTACAAAACTCTGTTAAAGGTACATTTCTTAACCAAGCAGCAGAAGCTGCTTTGTTGCGTGTAGAATATGCTCTTGATTTCCCTGGATGAGGTTTGTTGGTGAGATGGTAATAACAAAAAATGCAAGAAACTATCCATCTAGCAATGGATTGTTGGAAAGAAGCTATACCGGCCCTGAGCGGGCCATTGTTAATAAATATTTGTTTTGTGTATATCCCGTGTTCCATCATGAATAAACTTAAGAATCCTACTAACATCCAATGAGTGTAGAGATATTTCCGCTAAAAAAGTTGGGTTGTTAAAAATTACTGGTAACCAATTATTTTGATATATGTGGAAATCTAATACAACTTTGGGCCAAAAAGGCAAATACATTCTTAAAGCCACTCTATAGCTGTGAAATATAGTGTAAGGTGTAATGACTGAAAAAGCTTGGATTTCACTAGCTCTTCTTGCAGAAGAAATGGCTACTAAAAAGCCTACCTTTCCTGAAAGGTGCAAAGAGGCCTTTGGTATAGGCAGGCTCAAATAGAAGGGTCAATAATTTTCATAAAACCAGATTCAGTTCCCAAGACAGTGAGGGTGGTATAATTGGAGGATGGGTTTCTTCAATCCTTTCAATAAGCCTTCAATTACTGGTATGGTAAGACAGAATTTTTAGGGTTGTTTCTTTTCCAACTGCAGAAATGGCAGCAAAATCTACTTTAATAGAAGAATTTTGTAGTTTTGACTAGGTGAGATAAAGCAACTCGGGAACTACAACTTCTTCTTGGATTTGAATGGGGTTATACCCACCTTTTAGGCGCCATATAACAAATCATTTATATATGAAATATTACGACACTCTGGTGGATGACTGTTTGGCTTCCTAAACAATATTCATACAGTCTAATGGTAAATTCATCCGGCAATATTGAATAATTTCAGAAGCTTGTGTCCCAAATTCAATGAGTGCACATCAAGATGTAGAATCTGCCCTTGCATTCGGGACAATAGGTTCTGTTTGCACCGCATCATTTTGTGGGGCTTAACAGATAGATGAAGAAGCTATGGATAGCACCGCTGTCTTGGCCACTCGGGGACTATTACAATCATTGTCCCAACAGTGTGTCTCAGGTTGATTAGCCCTGTTGGTATCAGGGGGATTGGAGAAAAGCATAGAGAAATTTTCCTGACTACTTGTTCAAAAGGGCATTGCCCAGAGTCCTTGGTTCCCACACCCTCAATACATAATTTGGGCATTTTGTGTTTGCTTCTCTTGGAAACTGGTCTACATTTGGTAAACTCCAGTCGTGGAAGACATAAAATAAGACTACTTTTTATAATTCCTACAAATAATTTTCCTGAACATCTGCCTAGAAGGTTGGCTGGTCAATTCTACATTCTTGAAGTAAACTGCCTACACTGGCAACCTCCTCACTAGTAGCCAATGCCATATTGACTGGAATTCTAACAATAAAAGCCGGGATTTGTTGCAGCTTTGTTTGCTGAGGAAGTGGATTGTTGTGGTATTGTATGTTTGACCTAGAATTCTGCTCTTCTTTAATGAAGGTAAGAAGACTCTGAGAGCTAGATGGTCTGTTTCAAACCTAAGACATTTATGTGGCAGATATGTTGTTTTTCTGACCATAGTCCTTTGATGGTTTGAGCCTCAAAATGAGTTCCACAACCTGTCCGGAAAGCATCAGTGATAATCGTTTAGTTTGGTAATTCTTGACAGAAAGGCATCCCTTTTAGCAGATTTTTTTGAAACACCACCATTTCAGGAATTGTTTTGCCGCTACAGAAAGAGTCAGTCTGTCCTCCAAGATGTCATTCCATTGAGACTACTGGTCCATCTGGCATTGTTGTAGTGGTTACATAAAAAGGCGTGCAATTGGGAATTAGGTACATGCATGAGACCATGGATCCCAAGGTATGAGATCTGACAAGCTATTGGAGAAAATATGAGTAGTAACTGGTGACATTTATGAAAAATGGTAGTTACTCTCTCCCCTCCAAAGGATACATTTCTTCCATTAAGTGTTTAGAGTTGCCCCTAAATAGTTGATTATCTGTACTTTTTCTAAGTTGATATTTCTAAATTGTTTTGCAACTCCATGCAATGTAAGAAAGTGGTTGCTCTGCCAGTCATCCAGGTATTGGTAAATGTAGATACTTCTCTTTTCGTAGATGAGCAGGTATTACTGTCATGCATTTGGAAAATGTCCTCAGAGCTAATTTTAGACCAAACAATAGGCCTTAGTACCGGAAATGGGTTTGACCTACAGAATCTGAGGGATTTTCTGTGTGAATGTGAAAATGAGTGTCCTCAAAATCAACCAAACACATCCAGTTTCCTTTCATTCATTATTGATATATTTGATGCAGTACCAGCATTCCGAATCTCTAATTTCTGCTCCATCCCCTAGATTCAAATAGGTCTGAATTCGTGTTTTGGACCTTTCTTGGGGACCAAAAACATGTGAAATAGATACCTTTTCCTCCATGAAAGGTAGAAGTGGGTTCCATTGCACCTTTAGGGGTAGAGTTTGGCCTTTTTGTTCCAAAAGATGCGTTTTTTTGTGTTGGTTTTGGAGGAATTGATGGTGATGGAGCTTTGAATTGAACAGCACAGGCAGACTAGATGATTTGAAGGACCCATTTGTCTGCAGTTATTGTTTTCGATTCTGCCAGGTGTTTTGTGACATATCCTCCCACAGGGGTGAGTATCAGGTAAAGAGTGGGTTGTTCACTGTTCTGATTGTGAGGGAGATTTTGAAACAAAATGTACAACAGTGCCTAAGACACTGTTAGCAATTCACAAATGGGTCGCAAGGGTCCTGCCTCATTAATATTTATGAAGCAGGTTACGATTTGCGACCCATTTGGGAATGGCCGCACTCACAGGGATGGTGGCCTGCTGAGGTCAGCAGACCACCATTTCAAAAATAAAAATGAAACGTTTCAGTTTCATCTTATCAGTGTAGGCAGTGGTCCATGGGACCACTGCCTGCCCTGAAAAAATGTTGGACCCCCATTCACAAAGGGTAAGGGGTGCCTTTGGGACTCTTTCTGTTTGTGAATGGGTTACCACCAATTTGAAATCGGTGGTAACTCCTACCACTTTGCGACCGCATTCACAATCACAAAATAATCATACATATCGCTCAGAGTCGCTAGTAGAAAGGGATGTTCTTGGAACGATCATCCCCAATAGCAAGTCACAATCCCTATTTTGCGAGGTATTAACAGGTTACCGACTTGCAAAATAGGGATGGTACATGCTACAAGGCCATTTTGCGGTCGCAAAAGACAAATTTCGCCATTTGCGATGCAAAATAGCTCTTTACATCAGGCCCCAAGTACTATAGTACTATGTAATGGCTAATCTGGTTGTGACTGATGCATAGTTGTGAAAATGCAGTTTTCATCTATTTTGTCCATATTGTAATGTTTTTTATTAGTCGGACAATAAACCAATAAAACAATATGATTTCTGCTGTTATTGTCCTCTTCCTCCATCATTCCTCGGATGGTATTCAGTATGTTGTTGTTACTGCTGTTGGCCCTGAGGTTGGTTGAAAAGGACCACTGTAGAAACAGAACTGTCTGTCTAGAGTGGCAGCTGTCATTTATTTTCTTATATTATGGTATGTAAAATGTTTTATTTTCCTCCAAACTGACTGCTTTGAAGGTTTCTGAATTTCTTCTCATGGACTCCATCTCTCTATCTGTGTTAGGACCAAATAGAACTGCTCCAGTGAAAGGTAAATTTAATATTTTTAATTGCGCCTCTGGCTATAATTTTGTTAGTCTGATCCAAGAGGCTTGACGAAGCGCTTTATCATGGCAGAATGCCAGCTGAGTCTGCTGAATCTAGTGCAGCACTGATGGATGTGTTCAATACTGTCTGTCTTTCTTGTAAGCTGTTTTAAACTCCATATTTTATTGGCATTTCAAAGAGGAACAGGGGATATTCAGCATAAAAATATAATCGTACATAACATACAAATGATACTTTTGGAAATAATCCAATTAAGAAAAGGGGAGAACAAGGAACAGCAATGTACACTATTTACATCTATAGGAAATTAATCATCTCAACATATCTATTGGAAATGGCCGTCTCTACTGGGTCACAACCAAACTTTTTGCCTTCACCCTCCCACTTTTCCTGTAGTTTTGCTTTTGTTGGCCTTAGGACTCTGTGCAATTTACCACTACCAACCAGTGCTCGAGTGCTCTTGCTCTTTACCTAAAGTATGGTTTTATTGGTTTATATATGATTGGCATATTTAATTTACTTGTATGTCCATTGTAGAGTGGTAAACCATATACCCAAGGCCTGTAAATTAAATGCTACCAGTGAGCCTGCAGCACGTATTATGCCACCCACCTAGGTAGCCCTCTAAAACTTGTCCTAGGCTTGCCATTGCAGCCTGAATGCAGTGTCCCACTGCCATGTCGACTTGGCATTCAAAACCCCTTGCCAAGCCTTAAACTCTCCTTTTATTACACGTCACCCCAAGGTACACCCTAGGTAGCCCGTAGGGCAGGGTGCTTTGAATTAAAAGGAAGGACATGGACTTTCAAGTTTTACATGTCCTAGTAAGGAACAACTCCCAAATTTGCTACTGTGAGGCCTACTGTTTCCATTGGATAACACTGGAGATTCCTTTTTACATTTAATAAGCTATAGTTCCTAAATGACAGAAAATAGATTTGACATATTTGTTACCTAGGAACTTGTAATGATAAACCCTTTTTAATGGTGAAGTTGAATTTATCATTACAAATTTGAAAATGGCACTTTTAGAAAGTTACTGTATTAGAAAAGGGGTATGGCCTCTAAAACAGCGAGGCTAGGCCAATCAAAATACACAAGAGAAACAAAGGCCAATACTGTAAAGTACTTGAAAAGAATTATTATTCACACTGAGAAGACAAAACCAATTACCTCTCACTTACATCAATTCCTTACATTTATCGAAAAAAACAATTTTAATATTATTTGAAAAATATTTGTCGCACACAGAAAGACAAGAACAGAAATTAGCAATTACTTCATGTAACGAATTGGCACTACACAAACATAGCTTACATCAAAAACACATGGCAATAATACTATTTAAAAAACAAATAATAACACTTCTACTTGAAGGATAAAATTCAGGTTCTGCACCAAAAATAAAAAAAGGGAATTTGAAGTCAAACTCATTCACAAATCTTTTTGGCTCCACTTTAGAGAGCAATATTGCGTGCAGGCGCTGATTATAGGTCTTTGTGATAGCTCGGTCAAGGATGATGCACATTACAAGACAATACTTTGAATTCTCCCTGAAGGCTTAATCTTCTTTGGTAGCGCTCACCGCTGCTCCCTATTGTCAACGCGCTTTAAACCCACTGGATTCAAGGGTTCTCTTCAGGACACAGAACGCCTAGACACAACTGATTAGTAGGAACTGCTTTCTTGTTAAATAGCTTACTACCAAAGTGGGTGGGTCTCTCGATTCGATCAGAGAGAAGAAACGCTTCTCGACTTGCAGCACTGAAGTGTAAATCACTTTAATTGCTTGTGTGTCTGCTTTCTCATGATGCGTTCACACCATTGTTTGTCAAACATCAGCAATTTCTTTGAGCCCTGTATCATCACCTGCACCCAGGACTTACAGCAGTGACTCCGAGGGCTAGTTTACTGGCCTCCTATTCAGAGCCACAGGGATATAACAGCCTCATATCATCTTGAACCCACAACTG
The DNA here is from genome assembly GCF_031143425.1 of Pleurodeles waltl. Lineage (NCBI taxonomy): Eukaryota > Metazoa > Chordata > Amphibia > Caudata > Salamandridae > Pleurodeles > Pleurodeles waltl. The sequence goes on along the minus strand of NC_090448.1, from coordinate 813,205,500 downwards.
GGTATGTCCTGAACCTCCATCCACTCCTGGACCCTTGTTTGTAGTGCTAAAGGTGTCCAAACGGCCAGTTTCCAAAGCTGAGGCAAAATTGGGCCAAAAAGTTATTTGAGAACAGTAGGAGACCTGGACCAACCTGCTCGCCTACCCGACCATGGTGCATCGCCAGTCAGATTAACTTCATAGATTTTCCTGCTACGTTCTTAGCAGGAGCTAATGTGTTTTAGAGGTCCTCTGATAAAGGGGTGTCTGACCTTGTGGCACTGTCTTCAGCTACGGCCTTCTGCCTCGTCCCACTGGACATTTTCAACTTCCAACTCGACGACTAAGTCTAAAGGTATAAATCTTCACCACAGCTTTGCTCCACAGCTATCTGATGATGATGCTCCCTCCTCGGACAATCCTGCAGCCTTTCCCTGCTGAACTACATTCTCATAGACTTTTTCTTCAAAAATCTTCTAAGTCCCAGGTAAGCACTGACTTGGCCCAGTCCACTTAGTGTATCTGAAACGCGCTCCATCGTGGTCGGATTCAACTTTTGTCTTTGCCCCGGTATAGCACGAACAGATGGTGGCAGCTGGCACTTTTTGATTTTAAGTGCTATTTTGAAGCTTAAACTTTGAAAAGTTATAACTCTGGTTCTACTGATTCAATTTTTGTAGTTTTGCTGTCAAGTAATTTATTACAATTGACTCTATTTTTTCTAAATTAGTTTAGGATTTTCATTTAAATGTGTTTTCACTTTATTACTGTTTGTGTGCTGTGTAAGTAATTTTCTCATAGTCTCTAAGTTTAGCCTGACTTCTTTTTGTGCCAATCTTCTTAGGGTTACACACAGGTTAACTCTTTGGGTGCCGTGGACGACCAGGTTACGTCCTCGTGTGCTGAGGACGTAACCAGCTCGTCCTGCACCCCGCCCACAGTGGGAGAGCTAGGGCCCCCTGTGGCCCTCCCACCCCCCTCCTCCAGGCAGGCATGGGAGGTGAATCGCTTCCTCTCCCACCATGACCCCCCCCCCCAGTGACGTCTGATGGCATCAATGTGCGATTGCGCGCTGACCTCATCAGAGATCACACCCAGCGCAATCGGAAGAGAAGAACGAGTTACTTACCTTCGGTAACGACTTTTCTGGTGGATACATTAGCTACCTGTGGATTCCTCACCTGATGAATACTCCCATGGCGCCAGCATTCGACGGAAATCTTCTTACTAGTCTCTGCACGTCGACGAGGACGTCACTCCAGCCCACGCGACGCCGTCTGACGTCATACAGGCAATAATAGGTCCTCGCCGACGTGCCGATGACAGTACCAACATTTTTTTACGTGCATGAGAATAATAATAACCCAATGTAATGAAAGAGCAAAGCAACATCTCTTAATATTGTAAATCACACAACATTGCAATAAAATAGCTGTAGATTTAATATAACCTTCTTTTTTTTTTTTTTTTTTTTAAACAAATAAATATATTTATACATACGAATCATGTATATACACAATATATATAGATTTATATATAAATATATACATATATACAAATATCATATATGCAAAATGTATTGCCACTTTGAAGACCAAAAGGAGCACACTCAAGGATTGCTTGGAGAGACCAAAAAGGCAACGGGGAGGCGGGTGGGACCGTGAGGAATCCACAGGTAGCTAATGTATCCACCAGAAAAGTCGTTACCGAAGGTAAGTAACTCGTTCTTCTGATGGATACAACTACCTGTGGATTCCTCACCTGATGAATAGAGTCCCAAAGCAGTACCACGCCCGGCGGTGGGTGCCTAAATGGTCAAACCAAGAAATCCTGCAGCACTGACCGTGCAAAATGACCGTCCCTTCTGACCTCAGAGTCCAAACAGTAATGTTTCACAAAAGTGTGAAGGGACGACCAAGTTGCGGCCTTGCAGATGTCGACCACAGGAACACCCCTGGCCAAGGCCGAAGAGGCCGACTTAGCTCTGGTGGAGTGAGCTCTAATGCCCTCAGGCGGATCCTTCTTTGCCAAAGAGTAACAGATTTTAATGCAAAGAACAACCCACCTGGAGAGTGTTCTCTTGTGGACTGCCTTTCCTCTCCTCTTGCCCACGTATCCGACAAACAGCTGATCCTCCAGCCTGATATCCTTCACTCTGTCGATATAGAAGCTCAACGCCCTTTTTGGGTCCAGGCGATGTAGTCTTTCTTCCTCCTTTGAAGGATGAGGCGGAGGATAAAACGTGGACAAAGTGATTGTCTGAGCCAAATGGAAGGGTGAAACAACCTTCGGAAGGAAAGCAGCCTTGGTCCTCAACACCACCTTATCCCCATAAAACGTTATATAAGGGGGTTTAACCGATAAGGCCTGCAACTCACTCACTCTCCTTGCAGATGTTATAGCTACCAGGAATACTGTTTTAATAACCAAATACCTTAAGGGGCAAGAATGCATAGGCTCAAAAGGGGACCCCATAAGGAAAGTCAGGACCAAGGACAAATCCCATTGAGGCATAACGAATGGTTTTGGAGGATATTGATTCAGAAGACCTTTCAAGAATCTGAGAACAATAGGGGATTTAAATAACGATGGTTGGTCTGGAAGACAAATGAAGGCTGACAAGGCCGACAAATAACCCTTAATGGTAGCCACTGCACAACCTTTCTGCGCTAGAGACAGTGCAAAAGACAAAACATGTGACAGATGAGCATGTAAGGGATCAATCTGTCTCTCTCCACACCACATAACAAATTTAGACCACCTATTAGCGTAGATAGATTTAGTGGAGTGTCGCCTGGCCGCTAAGATAACATCCACTACATCAGGCGGGAGAGAGAAGGAACTCAGGTTGCCCCGTTCAATCTCCAAGCATGTAGGTGCAGACTCTGGAGGTTGGGGTGTAAAACCTGCCCCTGCGACTGCGAGAGGAGGTCTGCCCTGAGAGGGAGACGGAGCGGAGGGCACAGTGAGAGTTGGAGAAGGTCGGAGTACCATACCCTCCTTGGCCAATCCGGAGCTATTAAGATGACTTGGGCCCGGTCTTGGCGAATTTTCCTCAACACTCGAGGAATCAAGGGTATGGGGGGAAACGCGTAAAGCAACTGGTCGCACCAGGTTATCTGAAACGCGTCCCCCAACGCTCCCTGCATCGGATACTGGAGGCTGCAGAATAACGGGCAATGCGCGTTCTCCCGAGTGGCAAACAGATCTATCCGAGGAAACCCCCACATCTGGAAGATTAAACAGACTTGATCTGGATGGAGACGCCACTCGTGGTCTGCCGAGAATTGGCGACTGAGACTGTCCGCACGTACATTCAAGACCCCGGCCAGATGATTTGCCACCAAGCAAATCTGATGGTCCTTTGCCCAGGACCATAGCCGAAGAGCTTCTCTGCAGAGAAGGTACGACCCTACTCCTCCCTGTTTGTTTATGTACCACATCGTGGTAGTATTGTCCGTCAGGACCTGTACCGACTGACCACGAAGGGATGGGAGGAAGGCCTTGAGAGCCAGACGTACAGCCCGTAACTCCAACAGATTGATATGAAACACCTGTTCCTCTGGAGACCAAAGCCCTTTGATCTCCAGATCCCCCAGATGAGCTCCCCATCCTAGGGTGGAAGCATCCGTTATGACCGTGGCCACTGGTGGCGACTGCGCGAACGGCTTTCTCTGTGAAAGATTGTTGCCCGCAATCCACCACTTCAATTCCACAGCAGCATCTCTGGAGATCTTGACAGTACCTTCTAAATCTCCTTTGTGTTGAGACCACTGCCTTCGGAGGCACCACTGAAGAGCCCTCATGTGCCAGCGAGCATGCGTGACCAACAGAATGCAGGAGGCGAACAGACCGAGCAGACGAAGGACCTCGAGGACTGGAACTACCGCTCCATTTCGAAACATTGGAACCAATTCCTGAATATCTTGAATCCGCTGAGGCGGAGGAAAGGCTCGACTCAATGTTGTATCCAGTACTGCCCCTATGAACAGGAGGCGCTGAGAGGGCTCCAGGTGAGATTTGGGCACGTTCACCGAAAAGCCCAGGTCGAACAACAACTGGGTTGTTGACTGCAGATGATGCGACACAAGCTCCGGGGACTTGGCTTTGATCAACCAGTCGTCCAAGTAAGGGAATACTGCTATCCCCTTTCTTCTGAGCTCCGCCGCAACCACTGACATCACCTTTGTGAAGACTCGAGGTGCTGAAGTAAGACCAAACGGGAGGACCGCAAACTGATAGTGCTGCGACCCTACCACAAACCGGAGATACTTCCTGTGCGACTTGAGTATCGGGATATGAAAGTAAGCATCCTGCAAGTCGACCGACACCATCCAATCTTCCTTGTTCAACGCCAAAAGCACCTGTGCTAGGGTCAGCATCTTGAACTTTTCCTGTTTGAGGAACCAATTCAAGATCCTCAGATCCAGGATTGGTCTCAACTGACCATCCTTTTTGGGAATCAGGAAGTATCTTGAGTAACAACCTCGACCCTTTTCCTGCTCTGGGACCAACTCTACCGCGCCCCTTGAAAGGAGGACTTGAACCTCCTGTTCTAGCAACAGGAGGTGTTCTTCTGAACAATAAGATGGGCGGGGCGGGATGAGGGGCGGGAACTCCCGAAAGGGAAGGGCGTAGCCTTTCCCCACAATGCCGAGAACCCAAGTGTCCGTGGTGATAGACTTCCACTTGTGGAGAAAATGCTGTAATCTTCCCCCTACAGGAGAGGAGTGAGTGGGAAACGGTGGAAGCCTAAGGCTGCTTCCCCTGCTGCACCCCTCCAGAGGACGAGGAAGAGGCAGAGTGCTGTTGAGAGGCTCCTCTGGTACGGGCCCCACCCCTCCCCCTCCCTCTAAATGACCTATAGGGGAGGGAAGAGGCGGGTTGCTGGAACCTCCCCCGAAAGGAAGAGGAAGAAGAACCACGCCCAAATCCCCGAAACCTCCTGAAAAATCTAGAAGAGGCAGAGGAAGAAGGAGCTTGCAGTCCTAACGATTTGGCTGTGGCTCTGCTCTCCTTAAATCGTTCCAAGGCCGAATCTGCTTTGGCTCCAAACAGTCTGTCCCCATCAAACGGGAGGTCCAGCAGGGTCGACTGGACATCCGCCGAAAACCCTGAGTTTCGGAGCCAGGCCTGTCTTCTTGCCACCACAGCCGTGCCCATCGCCCTGGCCACTGAGTCGGTCGTGTCCAGCCCAGACTGGATAATCTGGGTCGCGGCAGCCTGGGCGTCCGAGACCACATCCAAGAGACCCTGGGGGAGCTCCGTAAATGAAGACGAAATATCATCCATCAGAGCATGGATGTACCTCCCCAGAATGCACGTTGCGTTGGTGGCCTTCAACGCCAAACTGCATGACGAAAATATTTTCTTGGACTGCGCATCCAGTTTCTTGGAGTCTCTGTCTCCAGGCACCGTCGGGAAGGAACCAGGCGCTGACTTTGAGGAACAGGAGGCTTGCACCACCAAGCTCTCCGGCGTAGGGTGTCTAGAGAGAAAGCCAGGGTCAGATGGTGCAGCTCAATACCTCCTGGCCACAGCCCTATGAACGGCCGAGGAAGACACCGGCTTCTTCCACACCTCCAACACCGGATCCAGCAAAGCCTCATTAAATGGCAAGAGAGGCTCAGCTGCAGCAGAGGCCGGATGCAATACCTCTGTCAGCAAATTCTGCTTCGCCTCTGCCACCGGCAAAGGCAGGTCCAAAAAGCTCGCTGCCTTCCTCACCACAGCATGAAAGGAAGCAGCCTCCTCCGTATATTCCCCTGGAGATGAAAGGTCCCACTCAGGGGAAGTGTCCAGCCCACTGGCTGTATCCAGACCATGCAGTCCTTCTCCAGAGTCCTCAATCTCTCCCTCCTCTAGGACTCGCTGGTACTCCTGCTCTTCTAAAAGACGGAGAGCACGCCTCCTCGAATGAAGTCTCTCCTCGATACGCGGAGTCGACATGGCCTCCGCCGACGTCGAAGAACGGCGCTGATCGCCAGAAGCATCTGACGCCGCGTCCGGCGCCACAGGCAGCTTCGGCGCCGAGGCAGGAGCCGGAGGACGAGGACTTGGAGCCGATGGACCAACCGGAGTCACAGGGCAAAATCCTGACTTCGACAGAAGGGCAACCTCCGGGGCCGAAACATCCGAAGCCACCGGAGCGGCCACCGACACCGGCACCGGCGCCGAGCCCACATTCCCAAAAGGGAGAAAGGGCATAAAGGGTGCCGGCCGAAGAGGCGCAGGATCACCCAACGAAAAGGCCAAGGGCCCCGAAGGACCAGCCGGAGCAGCTCCTGGAGCCATCTGCTGAAAGATGGTATACATCGCATTAAGAAACGCGGTACTATCGGCTCCAGGAGTGGGAAAAGCCGGATACTCGGGTGCCTGGATCGAGGGCGACCCCGACGCCGGCCTCGACGTCTGCGACGCCGGAGAAAACACAAGAGGCTGCACCACCTCAATCACTGACGCCTGACCAGGCGAAGTCGGTGACGCCGGAGAGGGCAACGGCGTCGATGGATGCGGCGTGACCGTGGGGCTGACCTCCCAAGTCCTCCGACGCCGAGCCAAAGGTGACCTCGAACGAGACTCCTTGCTGGAATGACGTCGTGAGTCTCTACGGCGCCGGGAGTCTCGATGACGCCGGTGAGACCTTGGCGAAGAAGACTTCTTATGATGTTTCTCCTTCTTCTTTGACTTTGCCATAAATAACTTGGCTTCACGCTCTTTGAGGGCCTTCGGATTCATGTGTTGACATGAATCGCAAGTCGAGACGTCGTGGTCGGAGCTCAAACACCATAGACAGTCGGAGTGAGGATCTGTAACTGACATCTTGCCCCCACACTCTCGACAGGGCTTGAAACCCGACTTCCTCTGAGACATTATTACCGCAGAGAAGACTACGCAGCAGACAATACACTGTAACCACGAAGGTAACAGTAGCTCCCTCGAAGATAACCGTTTCGAATGCACGGAAAAAAGGGAACTGTCATCGGCACGTCGGCGAGGACCTATTATTGCCTGTATGACGTCAGACGGCGTCGCGTGGGCTGGAGTGACGTCCTCGTCGACGTGCAGAGACTAGTAAGAAGATTTCCGTCGAATGCTGGCGCCATGGGAGTATTCATCAGGTGAGGAATCCACAGGTAGTTGTATCCATCAGAAATGCTTTAATTTCTCTTCCAATCGGGGGTGGGGGAGATCGGAGAGGAAGGAAAGGAAAGGCTTTTCCTTTCCTTTCATGTCTCTCTGAGCATTTCTGCAGCACGATTGCATAGCGATCGTGCTGCAGAAATGCCCACTAGACACCAGGGAGTTTTTTTTCTTTTGTTTATCAATAAGGGGCAAGAGTCACTTTCCTGGAGGGCAATTCTGTTTTAGGCCATTTCTGCCCCACTTGCGGGCAGCTCGGCCTATTTTAAACAGGCCGATCTGACCCCAAAGGGGTAAAAAAAAAAAAAGTATTTTCCATAGGGGGGTGGAGCGGCCCCTTCAGCAAGGGTCGCTCCCCTGGGGGCCAAATTTTGTTTAGGCCATTTCTGCCCCCATTGGGAGCAGATCGGCCTATTTTTATTAGGCCAATCTGCCCCCAAGACGGGCAGAAACCACAAGACACCAGGGATTTGTTTTCTATAATTTCATAAGGGGGGGCGACCCCATAGGAATGGGTCACTCTCCTGTGGGGCAAATTTATTTTAGGCCATTTATGCCACCCTTCGGGGTAGATCAGCCTATTTGTATTAGGCCCATCTGCCCCCAAGAGGGGCAGAAACCACTAGACACCAGAGATTATTTTTTTTTGCGACACTTTTCACACAAGGGGAGCGATCCCTAAGGCAATGGTCGCTCCCCTGGGGAGCAATTTTATTTTAGGCTATTTCTGCCCCCACGGTGGGGAGAAACCACTTAAGCACCAGGGATTGGTGTGTGCATGTGTTTTGTTTGGGGGGGGCAGCCCATTGGGCAAGGGTCACTCCCCATGAGGGCACATTACTGCTGCCCATTTCTGCCCCCCTTGGGGGTAGATTGACCTTTTTTGGAAGGCCCATCTGCCCCCCAGGGAAAAATTGTTTTAAAAAAAAGAGGGTGGGGTTATTATGGCCATAACCCCACCTCAAATAATTGGGAACAAAGGTGTTCTGCCCACCGGTGGGCAGATGGGTCAATTACCCCTGATTCACTCCCCAGGGTAGCAGAAAGCCTACTAGATGCCAGGGAATATAAAAAATAAATAAATAGAGGGGTGGTGGCTACCAACTAGTATGGGCATGGTTATGCTCCAACCCCAAGTGAAGGGGGTAACAGTGCTTCAGCTCTCCCCCCGCACACTAAAAGATCGTATCTCAACAGTAAGCAAGAGGACATTTGATTATTTTGGGTTCTGATTTTACATTTGGGCCATGAGTGCTTGCTAACTCTCAAAATCGTCCCACTTGGAATAGTGAGGGCTGTACTTTTTGGACTTTGGGACGCTGTCATGTAGAAAAATGTGTGAGACCTAGACACATCTGTAAACTAAACATCTGGGTGAGTCCAGGGTGGTGTGCTTCACATGCATCCCACAACATTTTCTCACCCACGTTGCCCTGCAAACCTCCAACTTTGCTTGAAATAACACATTTTCTCCACATTTTTGTGATGCAACATTCCAGAAGCTGCAGGAATCTGCAAAATTCCTCCCACCCAGCATTGTCACATCTATACCGATAAAAATTCTGCCCCACTTGTCAGCCTAAAAACGTTTTTTTTCCATACTGCCCTTTTGGACCCACTTTGGTTCCTCTTCAATTTCGACATGTTTTTGGCTATTCCTTGCCACAGGCGCTTGGCCCACGTACACACGTGAGGTATCATTTTTATCTGGAGACTGAGGGGAACGTTGGGTGGTAGGAAATTTTTGCTGGTGAGGTGATCCCACACAGAAATGTGGGGAAAATATGATTTTTTTAGCTAAATTTGAGGTTTGCTGAGGATTCTGGGTAAAAAATAACACTGGGGGGGCTCCACGCAAGCCACACCTCCCTGGACTCTCTCGGGTGTCTAGTTTTCAGAAATGTCTGGGTTTGGTAGGTTTCCCTAGATTGCTGCTGAGCCCAGAACCAAAAACGGAGGTGCCCCCCTGAAAAAACAGGTCATTTTGTACTTGATCATTTTGATGTGTCCATTGAGTGTTTTGGGGCATTTCCTGTTGCGGGCACTAGGCCTACCCACACAAGTGAGGTACCATTTGTATCGGGAGATGTGAGGGAATGATGGGTAGAAGGAAGTTTGTGGTTCCCCTCAGATTCCAGAACTTTGCAGAACCGAATTTGAGGGAAAAGGTGGATTTTGTCAAATTTTGAGGTTTGCAAAGGATTCTGGGTAAAAGAACTTGGTGAGAGCGCCACAAGTTACCCCATCCAAGTTACCCTAGGTGTGTGGTTTTCAAAAATGCACAGGTTTGGTAGGTTTCCCTAGGTGCTGGCTGAGCTAGAGGCCAAAACCCACAGCTAGGCACGTCACAAAAAACAGGTCAGATTTCAATGTAAAAATGTGATATGTCCATGTTGTGTTTCCTGTCGCAGGCAGTAGGCCTACCCACACAAGTGAGGTACCATTTTTATTGAGAGACTAGGGGAACACAGAATAGAAGAACAAGTGTTATTGCCCATTGTCTTTCTCTACATGTTTTCCTTCTAAATGTAAGACAGTGTGTAAAAAATAAGTCTACTTGAGAAATGCCCTGTAATTCACATACTAGTATGTAGAATTCAGAGATATACAAATAACCACTGCTTCTCAACACCTCATCTTGTGCCCATTTTGAAAATACAAAGGTTTTCTTGATACCTATTTTTCACTCTTTATATTTCACCAAATTAATTGCTGTATACCCGGTATAGAATGAAAACCCATTGCAAGGTGCAGCTCATTTATTGGCTCTGGGTACCTAGGGTTCTTGATGAACCTACAAGCCCTTTATATCCCCGCAACCAGAATACTCCAGCAGCCGTAACAGTGTATTGCTCTCCAAACTCCGCCATAGCTGGAAAAAGTTATAGAAGAAAATGTGGACAGAAATGGCTCTTTTTTTCACCTCAATTTCAATATTTATTTTTATTTTGGCTGATTCTTTCTGTAGGAAAACCTTGAAGGATCTACACAAATGACCCCTTGCTGAATTCAGAATTTTGTTAACATCTCAGAAATGTTTAGCTGTCCGAAATTCGGCATTGGTTTCACACGCATTTCTTTCACTAACTGGAAGGAGGCTAAAAGCACAAAAAAATCTTAAAAATGGGGAATGTCCCAGGAAAATGTGAACATTGTGTTGAAAAATGTGGTTTTCTGATTCAAGTCTGCCTGTTCATGAAAGCTGGGAAGATGGTGATTTTTGCACCGCAAACCCTTTGTTAATGGAATTTTCAGGTAAAAACACCACATGCTTTAGTCTGTAGCCCTTTTTTACATTTTTTTTTAAAGCAAAATTTTAGCTGTATTTTGGCTTATTTCTTGGTCTCCTCCAGGGGAACCCACAAACTCTGCATACCTCTAGAATCCCTAGGATGTTGGAAAAAAAGGATGAAATTTGGCATATGCAGCTTATGTGGCCAAAATGTTATGAGGGCCTAAGGGCGAACCATCCTAAATAGCCAAGAAAAGGCCTGGCACATGAGGGCAAAAGACCTGGCAGCGAAGGGGTTAATTAAGTGACCTTTTGAGGTTCACCTTGCAAGGAACTGTGGCTGTTGCTTACAAGGCTCACACCCCAGTAAACCTTCAACCCAATTTCTCACAATATCTTTAAATACGGACAATAGCCTGAATATACATGAGGTAACACTGTTAAAACTGTTGTATGTCAAATACAATACCTACAATATAATAAATACAATCACATTTTTGCAGGTTATCATTTAGTTTATAAATCATTTTTTAGAATTTTGTCACTTTGTACATATCTTCAAGCCAGGATTTAATTGTCTGGAAGACATGTCTTTCAAAATTGTAACATATTGACTTTGGCTAGGCCAAGGGCTGTGGAAGGCCAAATATAAGTGTGTATGGACATGGGGACATGTCTGAAATATTGTGCAACAACAACAAACGTGCTGTTAGGGTAAGGTTAATAGGAGAGCAATTTCTCAAATATTTCTCAATTTGAAACCAGAAAGTACAACTTTTGTGTTTCGCCTGCCCAGCAATTGCACTGGGCTTGCAAAGTCTTTTATGGTAAAAAAATATATAATATCTTAAAAGAGGCTTAGAACTCGCACCTTACTTACATGGACCTACAATTGTTTTAGTCCAGCGTTGCTCTAATTAACTTGCTTCTCATTAGCCAGCACATCCTCTGCACTTTGTCCGCCTTGTACTTTCGCTCCTGCTCTGTCGTCCTTGCTTGACATGGATTGAGGACCAAGCACAGCTTCCGGGCACTGGTCAGTGGTTACTGATATTGACCAGTGTCCTTCCACTGCCTACCCAACCTGAAAGTACTATTTTGTTTTATCTACTATAAAGTGCTCCATGCGAGTTGATCTGTAGCTCCTGTTCTCTCCACCTCAGCGCTCTTCCCACATCATTCCTGATAGATCTGATGTCCTTGTCAACATTTTCTTCAACTTGTGTATAAATATGTGTGAATATCAGAGCGCGAACTACCCGCACTATGACTTGTCGGACAACGCTTCTCAATGTGCCATAAAATGAACTCCGCATATTGTCTGTAATGCTCCATTTGCGCGGAGTGGGAGTGACTGGTATGCATGCGGAAGGAACTCCGGTTAAAATAACTACAGGTAAGATGAGAATCTTTGATCCCTCTATTGTAGATTGTCAGTAAAATGTCCCAACCCTTTTCCAATAATTGTATATAGTCATGAAGACCAACACAGTTATAGAGAGGAAGAAGTGACTAGAGAGAAAGAGTATTCAGTTAAGATAGTATTTAGATCAGAGACGATTCCCATGACAGTCTTCCAAGTGTGGACATTAGGAGAGGTTTCTCCTTTAGGGCTCAGGGGCTGCGCCCTTCTGAACTTCCTACACATTTATAGCAAAAAATAATAAATGGATTGATTTCTTCAAGTCTGGGCTGTCTGTCCCAGGCTGTCTGGTCCCTCTTGCCTTGAAGCAGGAGACCAAAGCCAGGTAGTAAATCAACTTTCTACACTGTAACACACAACAAAAGGCTGACTGCTCAAAAGCCCTTCATTTCCATTGTGATCTATGGCAGGAGCCACTATAGGCCGGTGACCCTTTTAGTGTTATGATTTCATTTACAAGCATAGATCCCATCCCTTCCCCTCTCATCAACCACGAGAAGTGGATGCAAGCATGTGTGATTTAGTGCCTTGGCTTCTGTACGTTTTATTATGCTTATCTTGTGTTATTTTCGTTGTAATGAGACCCCTTGTCACGCTAACCTCCCCACTGTGACACCCCAGGCTCTGGCTACAGATCACTGGCTCCTTTAGAAGTCGAGCTGCTGCATTTGTTCCCTCACAAAATTGACCCAAAAGACGAGTGGGTTCTTGTTCCTTTGTGAAATTGATCCAAATATTGGAGTCAAGCACAAAGGGAGAAATATGTGCTTACAGTAAAGGCACTTATCTGCTGTATGGCTTTCAAACTGGCCCGATCGTCATGCACTTAGCATCAATGCCAAAAACGTGGATTGATATGCAAACAATGAATGATAAAAAGCAATTTAGGTCCTCTCTTATTTCATGTTTTACTTAATGTTGCATTCAACAAGAGAGTTAGCCATCATCCTGTGTTTCTGTGCATTGTATTACTTTTGCATAGTGCACACTTTAACTTGTGCCTGGTGTTTATGAAGGAATTTGATTGAGAGCGCTGAGGCTAAAGCCAAAGCAAAGTGGCTGTCAGTGGGTTGGCATCTCTGCCGAGTACACAGAACAATGGCCACGTATTACAGTTATAATTGAAATTCAGTGTAAATGTGTGTGAAGGGGGTGCACAGAGGTCAAAATATTTAGAAGGCAAAAGCAAAAGGAAATAAAGTGCTTAAATGTGAATGAGTGCAGTATGTGTTTGGGGTGGTAAAATGAGGGAGATGCGAGGAAGTGCATTCAGGTGTGAGTGAAAAGAGGGTTGCTGAAGAGGAGGTTGAAAATGTGCAGATGCAGGAAATGTGAAGAAAAAAGGGCAACCATATCGAATATATAAAGCACACATAACTGAAGGCCCTACTCCTTTCACAGGGCTCAATATTTTTTAATTCGCAGTCTCACAATTCCAGAATTGAAACATTTCCAAAGTTAAATATTTATAACTAATCATTGTTGTTACTCATTTATCTTATAGAGCTAACAACCACTGACAAAACCAACAATACTCTCAAATTTTAGGTGTATGTCAATTGTTGTGTTATATTTCTGGATGAAATAACATCTCAGAGAGAGAAATCAAAATGCAGGCCAGGTAGCACACTATGGGAATCATAGAAACGTATTTTATTTGTTACCTTTCAGAAAGCCCCCACTTTTTCCATCCCACCTAAAGACCTGTCTGCACATATTTCTGTATGACTGATTGCAGCCAGCAGCTGCGGGTGCTTCCTGATGCCTGGTTAGAGCATTTTCTTCCAATCTTGATGCCTCATTCAGTGCAAGACACTGGGTAAGCACACACTTTAAAAGGCCTTAAGTTGTTGCAGTTTCCAATTCTCACATTAAAGTAAAAGGTGAACATATTAATGCAGTAAGATATGGGGCAGTTTTTAACGTGTTTAATATTTCAAGATTATACATTCCCACTGCCTTATAAACCTTGCTTTCTCACTAAATTTGGTTCCTTTTAAATGCACCATTTGTCAATCTTTTTTAAAAAAATTCTTGGAGGGAGGACTCACCCTGGACCCCACATTTCTCCCTTGAGCTTGCTTGCCTCAATCACTACATTAAAGTCATACCCAGACTTTTATGCCCCATGACTTTCAAATGTCACCAGACGCCACTGGTGGACAAATTGTCCAATTGGGAATTGGAGGTTATGTCCTGATTTTTTTGCCATTATTGATGAAAGGGCACCTGGAAGCTTATTATATCTATTGAATTGTGAAGAAGGGAGTCCAAATTCTCCAACAATTTTAAAGAGTGTTGCTGCATGAATATATTATTAACCTGGCTTATTTTATATTTAGCTCCAAAGGGGCCTGTTAAACTCACCAACCTTGTGCACGATATCTGCTTTGTTCCAGAATGGAGCATGAGAATGTAAGCAATTATGTGAATTTGTAAGTTTTGGTGCTTTCTGCCAAGCCAACTGTGATTAACAGATGACAGGATTAGTAGAATTTGTAAATGGCGGTCGTTTGGTAAAGAAAATTGCCAATTCCTTGTCAGATTTATGTAATGTCTGTCCAAACCTAACCCAAGGAGGAGCGTGTCTATGAGTAGCGAGCATATAGAGAGAATGGGCAAGTTGTGCAATCCAATAGTTTTCTAAGTGAGGTAGACATAGACCCACTTTCACTGGAGATGCATGTAATTTTGAGCCCTTCTGATGAGATCTATGACCATCCCAAATGTAGGAGGCTGGCCTGGCTTATAGTGGGTACCTGATGGTACTTACAGCTAGTGCCAGGTCCAGTTATCACTTATTAGTAGATTAGTAGTGTTCTAGCAGCTTAGTCTGATAGGGGTAGCTATAGCAGAGCAGCTTAAGATGAACTAGGAGACATGCAAAGCTCCTACTATACCACTTATATCATATAGCACTATATCATAAGAATCACTATACTCAGAGTTACTACAAATAAAGGTACTTTATTTTAGTGACAATGTGCCAAAAATATCTCAGAGGATATACTCCCTTAGGAGGAAAGAAAAATACACTAAATATGCACACAAACCAAAATCAGGTAAGGGGGAGGGGGGGCAGGAGCCCACTAAACCCCGGATGAAGGTGCAAAATGGCTGCTTGCTGGTAGAAGAAGCTAAAGATTCTGCAACAACTGAAGATGACAGGAACTTCTCCTTTGCACAGAAGATGTCCCACGGCGTGCTGGAGGATGTAGAGTTGTTTCCACACAGAAAGACCGCAAACAAGCCTTGCTAGCTGCAAAGGTAGCAGCTGAAGAAAATGGGTGCTGCCCGGGCCCAGGAAGGACCAGGAGGTCGCCCCTTGGAGGAGGAGACAGAGGGGGGCGCTCAGCAGCACAGAGAGCCCACACAGAAGCAGGCAGCACCCGCAGAAGCACTTGAACAGGCGTTCAAGAAATCTGAGCACGGCGGTCGTCTCAACACTACAAAGGAGGGTCCCACGAAGTCGGTGGTCAACTCAGCAAGTTGAGCAATGCAGGACGGAGTGCTGGGGACCTTGGCTATGCTGTGCAAGAAGGATTCCTTGCAAAAGTGCACAGAAGCACTAGCAGCTGCAGTTCACGCAGTACACAGGATTACTGTCTGGCGTGGGGAGGCAAGGACTTACCTCTACCATATTTGGACAGAAGGACCACTGGACTGTCGGGGTCACTTGGATCCAGCTCCTGTGTTCCAGGGACCACGCTGGTTGAGATAAGAGGGGACCCAGAGGACCGGTGATGCAGACGTTTGGTGCCTGAATTAGCAGGGGGAAGATTCCGTTGACCCACAGGAGATTTCTTCTTGGCATCCAGTGCAGGGGGAAGGCAGACAGCCCTCAGAGCATGCACCACCAGGAAACAGTTGAGAAAGCCAGCAGGATTAGGCACTACAATGTTTCTGGTAGTCTTCTTGCTACTTTGTTGCGGTTTTGCAGGCGTCCTGGATCAGTCAGCGGTCGATCCTTGGCAGAAGTCGAAGAGAGAGATGCAGAGGAACTCTGGTGAGCTCTTGGATTCGTTATCTACAGAGAAACCCACAGGAGAGACCCTAAATAGCCCTCAGAGGAGGATTGGCCACCTAACCAGGTAAGCACCTATCAGGAGGGGTCTCTGACGTCACCTGCTGGCACTGGCCACTCAGAGGCCTCCATTGTGCCCTCACACCTCTGCAATCAAGATGGCAGAGGTCTGGGACACAATGGAGGAGCTCTGGGCACCAACCCTGGGGTGGTGATGGACAGGGGATTAGTCACTCCCCTTTCCTTTGCCCAGTTTCGCGCCAGAGCATGGGCTGGGGGATCCCTGAACCAGTGTAGACTGGTTTATGCAAGGAGGGCACCATCTGTGCCCTTCACAGCATTCCCAGAGGCCAGGAGAGGCCACTCCTCTCAGGCCCTTAACACATATTTCCAAAGGGAGAGGGTGTAACACCCTCTCCCAGAGGAAATCCTTTGTTCTGCCTTCCTGGGACTGGGCTGCCTGGACCCCAGGAGGGCAGAAGCCTGTCTGTGGGTTGGCAGCAGCGGTAGCTGCAGTGAAAACCCCAGAGAGCTAGTTTGGCAGTACCCAGGGTCCATGCTGGAGCCCCGGGGATGCATGGGATTGGCACCCCAATACCAGATTTGGCATGGGTGAACAATTCCATGATCTTAGACATGTTACATGGCCATGTTCGAAGTTACCATTGTGAAGCTACATATAGGTATTGACCTATATGCAGTGCACGCGTGTAATGGTGTCCCCGCACTCACAAAGTCCAGGGAAATTGCCCTGAACAATGTGGGGGCACCTTGGATAGTGCCAGGGTGCCCTCACACTTAGTAACTCTGCACCTAACCTTCACTAAGTGAGGGTTAGATATATAGGTGACTTATAAGTTACTTAAGTGCAGTGTAAAATGGCTGTGAAATAACGTGGACGTTATTTCACTCAGGCTGCAGTGGCAGTCCTGTGTAAGAATTGTCTGAGCTCCCTATGGGTTGCAAAAGAATGCTGCAGCCCATAGGGATCTCCTGGAACCCCAATACACTGGGTACCTAGGTACCATTTACTAGGGAATTATAAGGGGGTTCCAGTGTGCCAATCAGAATTGGTAAAAATGGTCACTAGCCTGCAGTGACAATTTTAAAAGCAGAAAGAGCATAAGCACCGAGGTTCTGGTTAGCCGAGCCTCAAAGATTCAGTTAGGCACCACACAGCGAACACATTTAGGCCACAAACCATGAGCACTGGGGTCCTGGCTAGCAGGATCCCAGTGAGACAGGCAAAAACAAACTGACACACAAGTAAAAATGGGGGTAGCATGCCAGGCAAGATGGTACTTTCCTACACCAAATAAATTGAGAAATGGTGGAGGTCATAGTTTTGAAGAATTGACGTGTGATAGATAATGGCATTATCCCCAAAATACAAATCAGTTTAGTAATAATGTACATTTTTATGATCTGAATCCTACCCCAAATTGATAGGTTCAGAAGCAACAAGTGCTAGAAGTCTTGTTTAATTTGTTCAACTATAGGGTTCAGGTAGTCCATGATCATGCCTTTTAGTCCTTGATTAATAAGTATCCCTAAATATTTTAACTTTGAATGGAGCCACCTAAATGGGAGATCCCTAACAAAAGCAAAAGTAGTATTGGGAGTTAGTAGTAATGCCTCGCATTTAGTCCAGTTTATTTTATAGCCAGAACATTTTGAAAGTATGGTCAATTGAGATATTAAGGAGGTTGCAGCTAGGGTTGGTTGTGAAAGAGTCAGGGGGATAGCGTCAGCATTGTAAAAGGCTTTTATTTCACCCACAGCAGTGTGAATGCCTTTAATATCAGGAATAATCCAAATGGCTATAGCCAAGGGTTCGAGGACTAAAAGAAATAATAAAGGGGATAAAGGAAATCCTTGCCTGGTACCACAATAGGTTTTTGCCAAATCCTACCCACACCATGCTGCAGAACAAATAACTCCACTTTTTTCAATGAAAAGCTTTTCCCGCATCTATGAAAAGGACTTTTTCTTGTGTGCCTTGCCTCACTTGCCATAACATGTGTGAAAGAGTAAGGAGGTGGTATGTAGACGAACGTCGATGTACGAACCTGGCTTGGGATGGGTGTATTAGAATGGTAATGGCCGAATAAGATGTGTGGCCGAAACTTTGGCCAGAATTTTAACATCCGAATTGATTAATGAGATTGGCCTATAACTACAGCACTCTAAGGGGGTTTTAAACCTGGTTTTGTGATGCCTGGGATACATACCTTTAATAAATCAGGTGGTAATATGCAATGCTTCGTTACAAACTAATTTCAAAATTGGAATGGTTTGATTTCAAATAAATTTTGCTTTCTTTCCTTAGGGAGGTCTTTTGCAAAAGTCAAGAAAGACTCCCATGATGCTCTGTCAAATCTGCGTAGTAGCATTGAGGTACTTCATGTTTTAAAGGAGCTGATCCACAGCAGCTGATCCACAGATTTGTCTGCCCATTTCTTCCAGTGTTCTAATCCCCTTTTCTAGTAGGACTGAAGTTTCAGCAGAAACAGAATGCTCTTTCCTGACTGCAGACACTGTGACAGAATCAGGCTTTGGTTCCTATCTAAGGTACATAGGATCTTTTTCTGCAGGCTTCTATTTGTTGGAAAGCCCAGATTTCACTGATTTTACCTTTGCTTGTGTTAGGAATTATTCTTCTAATAATTACACAATGCCAGGAACTAGGGCAGATTAGGTGTTATATGCAATGTCTCCATATCAAATCAAATCAAATCAAATCATTAACATTTATAAAGCGCGCTACTCACCCGTGCGGGTCTCAAGGCACTAGGGGGAAGGGGGTTACTGCTGCTCGAAGAGCCAGGTCTTGAGGAGTCTCCGGAATACGGAGTGGTCCTGGGTGGTCCTGAGGCTGGTGGGGATGGTGTTCCAGGTCTTGGCCGCCAGGTAGGAGAAGGACCTCCCACCCGCCGTGGAGCGGCGGATGCGAGGGACGGTGGCGAGAGCGAGGCCGGTGGAACGGAGGAGACGGGGGGGCGTAGAAGCTGAGGCGTCAGTTGAGGTATTCTGGTCCCTTGTCGTGGAGGGCTTTGTGTGCGTGGGTGAGAAGTCGGAAGGTGATCCCTTTGCTGACTGGGAGCCAATGCAGGTGTCTCAGGTGGGCGGAGATATGGCTGTTGCGGGGTACGTCGAGGATGAGGCGGGCGGAGGCGTTTTGAATACGTTGCAGACGTTTTTGGAGTTTAGCGGTGGTCCCCGCATACAGGGTGTTGCCGTAATCCAGGCGGCTAGTGACGAGGGCGTGGGTCACGGTTCTTCTGGTGTCGGCGGGATCCAGTGGAAGATCTTGCGGAGCATGCAGAGGGTGAGGAAGCAGGCGGAGGACACGGCGTTGACTTGTTTGGTCACGGTGAGAAGAGGGTCCAAGATGAAGCCGAGGTTGCGGGCGTGGGCAGAGGGGGTCGGAGCGGTGCCAAGGGCCGTGGGCCACCAGGAGTCGTCCCATGCGGTCGGGGTGTTGCCGCGGATGAGGACTTCCGTTTTGTCTGAGTTCAGTTTCAGACGGCTGAGCCTCATCCAATCTGCGACGTCCTTCATACCATCTTGTAGGTTGGTCTTTGCGCTGGCGGGTTCCTTGGTGAGGGAGAGTATAAGTTGTGTGTCGTCAGCGTAGGAGGTGATGATGATGTTGTGCTTGCATACGATATCGGCGAGGGCGCTCATGTAGACGTTGAAGAGTGTCGGGCTGAGCGAGGAGCCTTGAGGGACGCCGCAGATGATCTCGGCGGGGTCTGAGCGAAAAGGTGGGAGGTAGACTCTTTGGGAGCGGTTGGAGAGGAAGGAGGCGATCCAGTCCAGGGCCTGGCCTTGGATCCCGGTGGAGCAGAGGCGGGTTATTAGGGTGCGGTGACAGACGTGACTGAGACTGCTGTTTGAGGAGCTTCCATCTGGATGTTTCGTTTTGTTCCCCCTCTACATCTCGAAAAGTAAGCATGTCATCAAAAGGTGTTATAACTGGAGATGCAGTTGGAGATGTAGGTGTATAAGAGGTCAATATTCTAGATCTGGATTTACACAACAGTGATGTTTGAAGTTAAGTGCCGTGGCATAGAACAGGTCAACACTGTGGGACAGAACTTTGGATCAGGAGTCATAGTCATCGCTGTAGATAGAAAAATGGGAGCCTGCACTTGTATCAGTCTTGATGTTAGAGGCCCCATGGAGCTCCTCTACAGCGTGACATTGGTGCTGATCATTCTTCTTGAGTGGCGAGAGGGCTTGAAAGGCTGGCTATTATGTTTTCTTCACCTCTTCTCTTTACAACTGCCTCTGTGGGAGTTATTTTAGTGAGAGGGTACCGTTTCAGAAAACGGAGCCCTCTCTGTTTTGTCTCTTCTGCTTTTTTCTCTCTCAATCCGCTCTCAGGTCTTCCATATTACTTTTCAGCCTGATTCCTCTCTTTTTTAAGGACACGTTTTGAATTTTTTAAAATGAAACTTGCAATATATTTCTGTGTGTGAGGTTGAGAGACACACCACATAGACTGCTAGAGGGTCTGATGCTGCCTTTTTGTCTTCCACATGAAGGGCATTCCTCACAAAGCTATGGATTTTCCTGTGAAAAATTGCATTGAAAGTAGATTAAAAAAAGAGAAAAGGCAACTGCGACGTGAAGACGTTAACTGAAGATAAAAAACTTTAAATCTGAAGTTTAATTTTGAGGAAAAAACAAGTTTTCAACCCTGAAATGTTCTGAGATCCTCTCAGCACAAGACGAACTGGGCTATGAGGCAAACTGTGAGTACAGTGCCTGGCGTGGCAAAGAAGTTGCTGAATTATTAAGGATACAATACTACTTCACTGCATCACTGTCTCTGTAGACAGCACAACTCACTACCACATGGAGGTAATTACTGCTGTGTGCTCCCTAGCTCTGTCTGCAGAACATGCACTAACTCAGGGAATTTCAGAGGTAATGGCTGAGCTGTAGACATTGCAATATAAGGAAAGCACTTGCAAAGCCCACAGGACTCGCCTATACAAGAGCTATTGGCTATGGCAATGTGTTTTAGCCATAATGTGCACCAGTGTGGCTGCTGTTCAGCATGGCTACAAGTTAG
Source organism: Pleurodeles waltl (assembly GCF_031143425.1). NCBI lineage: Eukaryota > Metazoa > Chordata > Amphibia > Caudata > Salamandridae > Pleurodeles > Pleurodeles waltl. The sequence continues at coordinate 813,184,616 of NC_090448.1, read as the reverse complement.
TGGTGCCGAGTGTCGTAAAGTGGAGTGGGGGTGTAAAGTGCTATAGAGTGGATTTGTTGGACTACTGGACAGTGGAGTAGGGTGAGATGAGTGGAGTAGGGTGAGTAGAGTGTTGTGGAGGGGAGTAGAGTTCAGTGGCAGATAGTGTCATAGATTGCCGTGTTGTACAATGGAGTGGCTCAGAGTGGGGTGGAGTGAGGTGAAAAAGGGTGCTATGGGATGGAGGTGACTGGGGAAGGGGGTTGACTGGATTGGGGAGAGAGTGAGGTGGATTGGAGTGAGTGCAGTGGATGGGTGGGTTGAATTAGAGTGGGGTGAGTTGGACTGAAATGGAGTAGGGTGGATTGGGGTGAGGTGGATTTGAGTGGGGTGGATTAGATTGGTTTGAGGTAGGTGGATTGGATTGGATTGAGCAATAGGACTTGGGTGGGGTGGACTGAAATGGGGTGTGGTGGACTTGACTGGGTGGGGTGGATTAGATTGGATTGGGGTGGGTGGATTGGACTGGAGTGGGTGGATTGGATTAATAGGACTGGGGTAGAGTGGATTGGATTGGATTGAATTTGGGTGGTTTGGAGTGGGTGGGATGAATTGGAGTGGGGTGGGTTAGATTGTATTGGAGTGGTTTGCAGTGGCGTGGATTGTGGTGGACTGAATTTGACTGGAGTGACGTGGATTGGAACGGATTAGTGTATAGGCAAATGGATTGGAGTGGGTGTACTGGGGAGGATCGGATTGGAGTAGGGGGGATTGGAGTGGGGAACACTGGATTGGAGTAAGGTAGATTGGACCTGAGAGTGGTGGACTGGATTGGAGTTAGTGGATTGGATTGGGGTGGGGTGGACCTGATTATGGTGGATTGGACTGGAGTGGGTGGACTGAATTGGCGTGGGTAGGATTTTTTGGTGGAGTGGGGTCGATTGGATGGGGTGGGGTGGATATGATTGGAGTGGGGTAGACTGGTTTGGAGGGGGCACCTTGTGGTGGATTGGAGTGAGGTGGATTGGACTGGAGTGGGTTGGATTACAGCGGGGTGGGGTGGATTGGACTGGAGTGGGTAGATTGAAGGGGAGTGAATTTGAGTGGTATGGGGTGGATTGGACTGGAGTTGGGTGGATTGGATTTGAGTGTGGTGGACTGAACTGAAGTGAGGTGAATTGGAGTGGGGTGGAATGGAGTGGGGTGGAATGGAGTGGAGTGGGTTTGAATGGAGTATTGTTGATCGAAGTAGGATGGCCTGGATTGAGTGGGGTGGATTTGATGGGGTGTATTGGATTGGAGTGGGGGAGATTAAGGTGGTTTGTGATTAGTGTGGGGTGGATTGGACTAGAGTGGGATGGATTAAAATGGATTGGATTGGGATGAGATGGAGTGGGGTCGATTGGAGTGTACTGGGTAGGATTAGATTGGAGTAGTGTGAATTGTTGTGGGGTAGATTGGATTGGAGTGGAATGGATGGGGTGGACCGGAGTAGGGTGGTTAGGCAGATTTAATTGGGTGGGGTGGACTGGATGGGGTGATTGGCGAGGGGTGAATTGGAGTGAGGTGGACCGAATTAGTGTGGGGTAGACTTTTGGAGTTGATTGGATTGGAGACTGGTGGATTAGATTGGAGTGGCGTGGACTGGATTGGAGTGGGATGGACTGTGGCGGATTGGAGTGGGGTGGGCTGGAGTGTGGTGGGGTGAGGTAGGGTGGATTAGATTGGAATGGGGTGGGTAGATTGGATTTGGTGGATTGAGTGATAGGACTGGGGTGGGTGGATTGGAGTGGAGTGGATTAGGGTGGTTTGAAGGGGTGTGAATTGGGGTGGAGTGGTGTGGAGTGGGGTGGATTATATTGTATTGGATTGTGGTGGATTGTGGTGGACTAGATTGGGCTGGAGTTGGGTAGATTGCACTGGGGTGGAGCGGGTGGATTGGGGTGGCATGGATTGGAGTGCACTGGAAAGGACTTAGACTGGAGTAGGGAGGACTGGAGTGGAATATATTGTATTGGAGTGAGGTGGACTGGACTGGAGTGGGGTGGATTAGATTGGGGTGGGAGGGGAGCATTGGTCTGGAGTGGGGTGGACTGGATTGGGGTGGGGTGGACTGGAGCGAGGTGGATTGGATTGGAGGGTGGTGGACTGAATTGGAGTGGATTGGTTTGGATAGGGGTGGGCTGGATTAGAGCGGGTAGGGTGGATTGGAGGGGAGTGAATTGGACTGGTGTGGGGAAGACTGGGTTAGAGTTGGGTGGATTTGATTGGACTGGAGTGGGGTGGATTGGAGTAGGGTGGATGGGATTAATAGGGTGGATTGGGTGGAATGGAGTGGGGTGGATTGGAATGGAGGAAGGGAGACTGGAGTGGGGTGAATTAGATTGGAGTGGGGTGGACTGGAATGAGTGGGTGTGGATTTGATGGGGTGGTTTGGATTGGCGTAGATTAAGGTGGATTTGACTGGATTAGAGTGGGGTGGACTGGACTAGAATGGGGCAGATGAAAATGGATTTGATTGGGATGGATTTGATTGGGATGGAATGGAGTGGGATGGGAGGACTGGATTAGAGTGGAGTGGACTGGATTGGAGACGGTTGAATTGTATTGGAATAGAGTGGAATGGGTTTGTGTGGGTGGACTGCAGTATGGTGTTTTGGAGTGGGTAAATTGGACTGGAGTGCGGTGGAGAAGTGTGGGATAGAATGGAAGGTGGATTGGAGTGGGTGGATTGGATGTGGTGTATTGGAATGGAGTGGGTTGGATTGTGGTACAGTGGAGTGGTTTCAACAGGGGTTAGGTAGACGGGATTGGAGTTGGGTTAACTGAATTAAGATGGATTGGAGTGGGGTGGATTGAAGTGGTGTGAGTAGGAATGGACTGGGGTGGATTTCATTGAGTGGGGTGGGCTGGACTAGAGTAGGGTGGATTGGATTGGAGTAGGGTGGATTGGATTACAGTGGGTGGATTGCTGTGGGGATGAGGTGGGTTGGATTGGATTGGGGCAGATTGGATTGAGGTGGATTGGATTATGGCAGATTAAAGTGAGGACAACTGTATTGGCATGGATGAGTGTGTGGTAGATTGGATTGGGTAGTGTGGGAGGATTGGAGTGTGGTGGGGCGGACTGGAGTGAGTGATTTAGTTTGGAGTGGGTTGGTTTTGAATACAGTAGGGTGGAGTGGATTGGAATGGGGTGGATTGATGTGGGATGATTGGACTGAGTGGGGTGGATAGGTGTGGGGTGAGGTGAGGTGGACTGGAGTTTGGCAGATTGGATTGGAGTGGGGTAGGGGTAGACTGGCGTGTACGGCACGATTATGTGTTAAAACATAATTTAGATAATTACACATAAGAGAAACAATGTTGCTTTACAATATTTAGAACAAGATAATCATCATCTTTTGAGAACAGCACCAACGAGCAAAAACAAAACAAGTGCAAAGTAAGAAAAGAAGAACTGGCAAACTAAAAGAGTTAACTATAGAAAATAAAAATTAGCAATTTTGTTTGTCCTTCTGGGTAAGTTTTTCCAGTCACACGCCTTCTGCTTGCAGGGTTCGATCCTTGGCAGAAGTCGAAGAGAGAGATGCAGAGGAACTCTGGTGAGCTCTTGGATTCGTTATCTGCAGAGAAACCCACAGGAGAGACCCTAAATAGCCCTCAGAGGAGGATTGGCCACCTAACCAGGTAAGCACCTATCAGGAGGGGTCTCTGACGTCACCTGCTGGCACTGGCCACTCAGAGGCCTCCATTGTGCCCTCACACCTCTGCATTCAAGATGGCAGAGGTCTGGGACACAATGGAGGAGCTCTGGGCACCAACCCTGGGGTGGTGATGGACAGGGGATTAGTCACTCCCCTTTCCTTTGCCCAGTTTCGCGCCAGAGCATGGGCTGGGGGATCCCTGAACCAGTGTAGACTGGTTTATGCAAGGAGGGCACCATCTGTGCCCTTCACAGCATTCCCAGAGGCCAGGAGAGGCCACTCCTCTCAGGCCCTTAACACATATTTCCAAAGGGAGAGGGTGTAACACCCTCTCCCAGAGGAAATCCTTTGTTCTGCCTTCCTGGGACTGGGCTGCCTGGACCCCAGGAGGGCAGAAGCCTGTCTGTGGGTTGGCAGCAGCGGTAGCTGCAGTGAAAACCCCAGAGAGCTAGTTTGGCAGTACCCAGGGTCCATGCTGGAGCCCCGGGGATGCATGGGATTGGCACCCCAATACCAGATTTGGCATGGGTGAACAATTCCATGATCTTAGACATGTTACATGGCCATGTTCGAAGTTACCATTGTGAAGCTACATATAGGTATTGACCTATATGCAGTGCACGCGTGTAATGGTGTCCCCGCACTCACAAAGTCCAGGGAAATTGCCCTGAACAATGTGGGGGCGCCTTGGATAGTGCCAGGGTGCCCTCACACTTAGTAACTCTGCACCTAACCTTCACTAAGTGAGGGTTAGATATATAGGTGACTTATAAGTTACTTAAGTGCAGTGTAAAATGGCTGTGAAATAACGTGGACGTTATTTCACTCAGGCTGCAGTGGCAGTCCTGTGTAAGAATTGTCTGAGCTCCCTATGGGTTGCAAAAGAATGCTGCAGCCCATAGGGATCTCCTGGAACCCCAATACACTGGGTACCTAGGTACCATTTACTAGGGAATTATAAGGGGGTTCCAGTGTGCCAATCAGAATTGGTAAAAATGGTCACTAGCCTGCAGTGACAATTTTAAAAGCAGAAAGAGCATAAGCACCGAGGTTCTGGTTAGCCGAGCCTCAAAGATTCAGTTAGGCACCACACAGCGAACACATTTAGGCCACAAACCATGAGCACTGGGGTCCTGGCTAGCAGGATCCCAGTGAGACAGGCAAAAACAAACTGACACACAAGTAAAAATGGGGGTAGCATGCCAGGCAAGATGGTACTTTCCTACACCAAATAAATTGAGAAATGGTGGAGGTCATAGTTTTGAAGAATTGACGTGTGATAGATAATGGCATTATCCCCAAAATACAAATCAGTTTAGTAATAATGTACATTTTTATGATCTGAATCCTACCCCAAATTGATAGGTTCAGAAGCAACAAGTGCTAGAAGTCTTGTTTAATTTGTTCAACTATAGGGTTCAGGTAGTCCATGATCATGCCTTTTAGTCCTTGATTAATAAGTATCCCTAAATATTTTAACTTTGAATGGAGCCACCTAAATGGGAGATCCCTAACAAAAGCAAAAGTAGTATTGGGAGTTAGTAGTAATGCCTCGCATTTAGTCCAGTTTATTTTATAGCCAGAACATTTTGAAAGTATGGTCAATTGAGATATTAAGGAGGTTGCAGCTAGGGTTGGTTGTGAAAGAGTCAGGGGGATAGCGTCAGCATTGTAAAAGGCTTTTATTTCACCCACAGCAGTGTGAATGCCTTTAATATCAGGAATAATCCAAATGGCTATAGCCAAGGGTTCGAGGACTAAAAGAAATAATAAAGGGGATAAAGGGAATCCTTGCCTGGTACCACAATAGGTTTTTGCCAAATCCTACCCACACCATGCTGCAGAACAAATAACTCCACTTTTTTCAATGAAAAGCTTTTCCCCCATCTATGGAAAGGACTTTTTCTCGTGTGCCTTGCCTCACTTGCCATAACATGTGTGAAAGAGTAAGGAGGTGGTATGTAGACGAACGTCGATGTACGAACCTGGCTTGGGATGGGTGTATTAGAATGGTAATGGCCGAATAAGATGTGTGGCCGAAACTTTGGCCAGAATTTTAACATCCAAATTGATTAATGAGATTGGCCTATAACTACAGCACTCTAAGGGGGTTTTAAACCTGGTTTTGTGATGCCTGGGATACATACCTTTAATAAATCAGGTGGTAATATGCAATGCTTCGTTACAAACTAATTTCAAAATTGGAATGGTTTGATTTCAAATAAATTTTGCTTTCTTTTCTTAGGGAGGTCTTTTGCAAAAGTCAAGAAAGACTCCCATGATGCTCTGTCAAATCTGCGTAGTAGCATTGAGGCACTTCATGTTTTAAAGGAGCTGATCCACAGCAGCTGATCCACAGATTTGTCTGCCCATTTCTTCCAGTGTTCTAATCCCCTTTTCTAGTAGGACTGAAGTTTCAGCAGAAACAGAATGCTCTTTCCTGACTGCAGACACTGTGACAGAATCAGGCTTTGGTTCCTATCTAAGGTACATAGGATCTTTTTCTGCAGGCTTGTATTTGTTGGAAAGCCCAGATTTCACTGATTTTACCTTTGCTTGTGTTAGGAATTATTCTTCTGATAATTACACAATGCCAGGAACTAGGGCAGATTAGGTGTTATATGCAATGTCTCCATATCAAATCAATTCAAATCAAATCATTAACATTTATAAAGCGCGCTACTCACCCGTGCGGGTCTCAAGGCACTAGGGGGAAGGGGGTTACTGCTGCTCGAAGAGCCAGGTCTTGAGGAGTCTCCGGAATACGGAGTGGTCCTGGGTGGTCCTGAGGCTGGTGGGGAGGGTGTTCCAGGTCTTGGCCGCCAGGTAGGAGAAGGACCTCCCACCCGCCGTGGAGCGGCGGATGCGAGGGACGGTGGCGAGAGCGAGGCCGGTGGAACGGAGGAGACGGGGGGGGCGTAGAAGCTGAGGCGTCGGTTGAGGTATTCTGGTCCCTTGTCGTGGAGGGCTTTGTGTGCGTGGGTGAGAAGTCGGAAGGTGATCCCTTTGCTGACTGGGAGCCAATGCAGGTGTCTCAGGTAGGCAGAGATATGGCTGTTGTGGGGTACGTCGAGGATGAGGCGGGCGGAGGCGTTTTGAATACGTTGCAGACGTTTTTGGAGTTTAGCGGTGGTCCCCGCATACAGGGTGTTGCCGTAATCCAGGCGGCTAGTGACGAGGGCGTGGGTCACGGTTCTTCTGGTGTCGGCGGGATCCAGCGGAAGATCTTGCGGAGCATGCAGAGGGTGAGGAAGCAGGCGGAGGACACGGCGTTGACTTGTTTGGTCACGGTGAGAAGAGGGTCCAAGATGAAGCCGAGGTTGCGGGCGTGGGCAGAGGGGGTCGGAGCGGTGCCAAGGGCCGTGGGCCACCAGGAGTCGTCCCATGCGGTCGGGGTGTTGCCGAGGATGAGGACTTCCGTTTTGTCTGAGTTCAGTTTCAGACGGCTGAGCCTCATCCAATCTGCGACGTCCTTCATACCATCTTGTAGGTTGGTCTTTGCGCTGGCGGGTTCCTTGGTGAGGGAGAGTATAAGTTGGGTGTCGTCGGCGTAGGAGGTGATGATGATGTTGTGCTTGCGTACGATATCGGCGAGGGCGCTCATGTAGACGTTGAAGAGTGTCGGGCTGAGCGAGGAGCCTTGAGGGACGCCGCAGATGATCTCGGCGGGGTCTGAGCGAAAAGGTGGGAGGTAGACTCTTTGGGAGCGGTTGGAGAGGAAGGAGGCGATCCAGTCCAGGGCCTGGCCTTGGATCCCAGTGGAGCAGAGGCGGGTTATTAGGGTGCAGTGACAGACGTGACTGAGACTGCTGTTTGAGGAGCTTCCATCTGGATGTTTCGTTTTGTCCCCCTCTACATCTCGAAAAGTAAGCATGTCATCAAAAGGTGTTATAACTGGAGATGCAGTTGGAGATGTAGGTGTATAAGAGGTCAATATTCTAGATCTGGATTTACACAACAGTGATGTTTGAAGTTGAGTGCCGTGGCATAGAACAGGTCAACACTGTGGGACAGAACTTTGGATCAGGAGTCATAGTCATCGCTGTAGATAGAAAAATGGGAGCCTGCACTTGTATCAGTCTTGATGTTAGAGGCCCCATGGAGCTTCTCTACAGCGTGACATTGGTGCTGATCATTCTTCTTGAGTGGCGAGAGGGCTTGAAAGGCTGGCTATTATGTTTTCTTCACCTCTTCTCTTTACAACTGCCTCTGTGGGAGTTATTTTAGTGAGAGGGTACCGTTTCAGAAAACGGAGCCCTCTCTGTTTTGTCTCTTCTGCTTTTTTCTCTCTCAATCCGCTCTCAGGTCTTCCAGATTACTTTTCAGCCTGATTCCTCTCTTTTTTAAGGACACGTTTTGAATTTTTTAAAATGAAACTTGCAATATATTTCTGTGTGTGAGGTTGAGAGACACACCACATAGACTGCTAGAGGGTCTGATGCTGCCTTTTTGTCTTCCACATGAAGGGCATTCCTCACAAAGCTATGGATTTTCCTGTGAAAAATTGCATTGAAAGTAGATTAAAAAAAGAGAAAAGGCAACTGCGACGTGAAGACGTTAACTGAAGATAAAAAACTTTAAATCTGAAGTTTAATTTTGAGGAAAAAACAAGTTTTCAACCCTGAAATGTTCTGAGATCCTCTCAGCACAAGACGAACTGGGCTATGAGGCAAACTGTGAGTACAGTGTCTGGCGTGGCAAAGAAGTTGCTGAATTATTAAGGATACAATACTACTTCACTGCTTCACTGTCTCTGTAGACAGCACAACTCACTACCACATGGAGGTAATTACTGCTGTGTGGTCCCTAGCTCTGTCTGCAGAACATGCACTAACTCAGGGAATTTCAGAGGTAATGGCTGAGCTGTAGACATTGCAATATAAGGAAAGCACTTGCAAAGCCCACAGGACTCGCCTATACAAGAGCTATTGGCTATGGCAATGTGTTTTAGCCATAATGTGCACCAGTGTGGCTGCTGTTCAGCATGGCTACAAGTTAGTGGCGCCGAGTGTCGTAAAGTGGAGTGGGGGTGTAAAGTGCTATAGAGTGGATTTGTTGGACTACTGGACAGTGGAGTAGGGTGAGATGAGTGGAGTAGGGTGAGTAGAGTGTTGTGGAGGGGAGTAGAGTTCAGTGGCAGATAGTGTCGTAGAGTGCCGTGTTGTACAATGGAGTGGCTCAGAGTGGGGTGGAGTGAGGTGAAAAAGGGTGCTATGGGATGGAGGTGACTGGGGAAGGGGGTTGACTGGATTGGGGAGAGAGTGAGGTGGATTGGAGTGAGTGCAGTGGATGGGTGGGTTGAATTAGAGTGGGGTGAGTTGGACTGAAATGGAGTAGGGTGGATTGGGGTGAGGTGGATTTGAGTGGGGTGGATTAGATTGGTTTGAGGTAGGTGGATTGGATTGGATTGAGCAATAGGACTTGGGTGGGGTGGACTGAAATGGGGTGTGGTGGACTTGACTGGGTGGGGTGGATTAGATTGGATTGGGGTGGGTGGATTGGACTGGAGTGGGTGGATTGGATTAATAGGACTGGGGTAGAGTGGATTGGATTGGATTGAATTTGGGTGGTTTGGAGTGAGTGGGATGAATTGGAGTGGGGTGGGTTAGATTGTATTGGAGTGGTTTGCAGTGGCGTGGATTGTGGTGGACTGAATTTGACTGGAGTGACGTGGATTGGAATGGATTAGTGTATAGGCAAATGGATTGGAGTGGGTGTACTGGGGAGGATCGGATTGGAGTAGGGGGGATTGGAGTGGGGAACACTGGATTGGAGTAAGGTAGATTGGACCTGAGAATGGTGGACTGGATTGGAGTTAGTGGATTGGATTGGGGTGGGGTGGACCTGATTATGGTGGATTGGACTGGAGTGGGTGGACTGAATTGGCGTGGGTAGGATTTTTTGGTGGAGTGGGGTCGATTGGATGGGGTGGGGTGGATATGATTGGAGTGGGGTAGACTGGTTTGGAGGGGGCACATTGTGGTGGATTGGAGTGAGGTGGATTGGACTGGAGTGGGTTGGATTACAGTGGGGTGGGGTGGATTGGACTGGAGTGGGTAGATTGAAGGGGAGTGAATTTGAGTGGTATGGGGTGGATTGGACTGGAGTTGGGTGGATTGGATTTGAGTGTGGTGGACTGAACTGAAGTGAGGTGAATTGGAGTGGGGTGGAATGGAGTGGGGTGGAATGGAGTGGAGTGGGTTTGAATGGAGTATTGTTGATCGAAGTAGGATGGCCTGGTTTGAGTGGGGTGGATTTGATGGGGTGTATTGGATTGGAGTGGGGGAGATTAAGGTGGTTTGTGATTAGTGTGGGGTGGATTGGACTAGAGTGGGATGGATTAAAATGGATTGGATTGGGATGAGATGGAGTGGGGTCGATTGGAGTGTACTGGGTAGGATTAGATTGGAGTAGTGTGAATTGTTGTGGGGTAGATTGGATTGGAGTGGAATGGATGGGGTGGACCGGAGTAGGGTGGTTAGGCAGATTTAATTGGGTGGGGTGGACTGGATGGGGTGATTGGCGAGGGGTGAATTGGAGTGAGGTGGACCGAATTAGTGTGGGGTAGACTTTTGGAGTTGATTGGATTGGAGACTGGTGGATTAGATTGGAGTGGCGTGGACTGGATTGGAGTGGGATGGACTGTGGCGGATTGGAGTGGGGTGGGCTGGAGTGTGGTGGGGTGAGGTAGGGTGGATTAGATTGGAATGGGGTGGGTAGATTGGATTTGGTGGATTGAGTGATAGGACTGGGGTGGGTGGATTGGAGTGGAGTGGATTAGGGTGGTTTGAAGGGGTGTGAATTGGGGTGGAGTGGTGTGGAGTGGGGTGGATTATATTGTATTGGATTGTGGTGGATTGTGGTGGACTAGATTGGGCTGGAGTTGGGTAGATTGCACTGGGGTGGAGCGGGTGGATTGGGGTGGCATGGATTGGAGTGCACTGGAAAGGACTTAGACTGGAGTAGGGAGGACTGGAGTGGAATATATTGTATTGGAGTGAGGTGGACTGGACTGGAGTGGGGTGGATTAGATTGGGCTGGGAGGGGAGCATTGGTCTGGAGTGGGGTGGACTGGATTGGGGTGGATTGGTTTGGATAGGGGTGGGCTGGATTAGAGCGGGTAGGGTGGATTGGAGGGGAGTGAATTGGACTGGTGTGGGGAAGACTGGGTTAGAGTTGGGTGGATTTGATTGGACTGGAGTGGGGTGGATTGGAGTAGGGTGGATGGGATTAATAGGGTGGATTGGGTGGAATGGAGTGGGGTGGATTGGAATGGAGGAAGGGAGACTGGAGTGGGGTGAATTAGATTGGAGTGGGGTGGACTGGAATGAGTGGGGTGGATTTGATGGGGTGGTTTGGATTGGGGTAGATTAAGGTGGATTTGACTGTATTAGAGTGGGGTGGACTGGACTAGAATGGGGCAGATGAAAATGGATTTGATTGGGATGGATTTGATTGGGATGGAATGGAGTGGGATGGGAGGACTGGATTAGAGTGGAGTGGACTGGATTGGAGACGGTTGAATTGTATTGGAATAGAGTGGAATGGGTTTGTGTGGGTGGACTGCAGTATGGTGTTTTGGAGTGGGTAAATTGGACTGGAGTGCGGTGGAGAAGTGTGGGATAGAATGGAAGGTGGATTGGAGTGGGTGGATTGGATGTGGTGTATTGGAATGGAGTGGGTTGGATTGTGGTACAGTGGAGTGGTTTCAACAGGGGTTAGGTAGACGGGATTGGAGTTGGGTTAACTGAATTAAGATGGATTGGAGTGGGGTGGATTGAAGTGGTGTGAGTAGGAATGGACTGGGGTGGATTTCATTGAGTGGGGTGGGCTGGACTAGAGTAGGGTGGATTGGATTGGAGTAGGGTGGATTGGATTACAGTGGGTGGATTGCTGTGGGGATGAGGTGGGTTGGATTGGATTGGGGCAGATTGGATTGAGGTGGATTGGATTATGTCAGATTAAAGTGAGGACAACTGTATTGGCATGGATGAGTGTGTGGTAGATTGGATTGGGTAGTGTGGGAGGATTGGAGTGTGGTGGGGCGGACTGGAGTGAGTGATTTAGTTTGGAGTGGGTTGGTTTTGAATACAGTAGGGTGGAGTGGATTGGAATGGGGTGGATTGATGTGGGATGATTGGACTGAGTGGGGTGGATAGGTGTGGGGTGAGGTGAGGTGGACTGGAGTTTGGCAGATTGGATTGGAGTGGGGTAGACTGGCGTGTACGGCACGATTATGTGTTAAAACATAATTTAGATAATTACACATAAGAGAAACAATGTTGCTTTACAATATTTAGAACAAGATAATCATCATCTTTTGAGAACAGCACCAACGAGCAAAAACAAAACAAGTGTAAAGTAAGAAAAGAAGAACTAGCAAACTAAAAGAGTTAACTATAGAAAATAAAAATTAGCAATTTTGTTTGTCCTTCTGGGTAAGTTTTTCCAGTCACACGCCTTCTGCTTGCAGGGTTCTAGAAGTTAAAAATAAGTACTTCAATCACGAATCAATCAGTGCTTCGTCCCTGCTCCACAAAAAGGAAGGGAAATGATGCTAGGCCTGCAGTAACCAATTATGAGGCTGTAAAGAAGAGTGCCATGCAAGCCAACAAATGGTAGGCAACGGGTGGCTCCCAGCCCTTTTTGTTAACAAGGTCTCGCAAGTTGGGGCATGCTATAGCAGGCTTGACCCTAAAAAACAAATGACTAAACATGTTCTGCATCTGCGCTGTGCACCAAGCAGGTTCATAATGCAGCTGGTGCTGCTTTAGTTTGCCAGCAGACCTCACAATATAGGGAAAACAGATGCATTAACCCATTGAGTTTCTGAGCCGTGCACGTAAAAGTGTCATGTTCAGGTGGTGCACTTATGACAGCATATACTTAATTAACGGACCAGACTACTCAACATAAAAAGTCTGGTTTTTATTTAGGCTTGCGCTATTCTTTACTCATCCATTCCACGACTATTATTTTAACTGCAACTATTTTATTGCATTCAGCAGTTGGAATATAAGCTGTCACCAGTACTGAACATAGCTGTGTTTTTCATCCTGATTTACCGGTAAGCACTCAGACAAACTTGAATCATTATATATCTCAAAAACCAATATAGTACATAGAGGTTGACCAAAGTGCTCTTGATTGTTAGCTGGATGTATTTTGAAATCAACATACAACTAAACATTGCCTTCTGGTGCCTGGTAAACATGCAATAAATCTGGAATGGTATACTTTTCAATTAACTAGTGAGAGAGGTAGCTTATATAATCTATATTAACATGAAATGTTTATAAATTAATGTGTGATAATGCCACATAGAAACTGTAATAGTAATTCTGCTTAAACGTACACCTGAAATGTGACCACGAGGAGTGGCCACCAATGTATACGTGGACTAATAATGATGACTAAAATGTTTATGTATTATTATATTGAATAAGTTTATACTAATTATTAATAATTGTATTATTGAATTTGTGCTGAAATCCTTGCAGGCCTTACGTTAGCATGAGCTGAAGCTTAGCTGTTTGGCTCTCATATTAAATGTATTTTTCCTATCTTTCAGTGTGCTGACTCGCAAAAGGACACAACCTTTTCTTTTCTTCAAACTAGAAGCCAAATGTAACCATGCTAGATCCGTTCTCATGCATTCTTCATTGCTTGTAGGGTGATATTAAAACAAAATGAAACAGTGTAGATTAATATAATGTACAAGGTCATTCAAACCGGTGAACACAATGGAGCTACTGACCAAAAGATGTGCAAAGAATTACAGAAAGATTAAATCATACCGGACGTGCCACCTCTGAAGACACCGAACAGGAGAACCAATGAGAGACTTGTAAAATAATATGGGGTGAAAGATAGGTGACCTAATGTGTTTTCTGATAGGTTAAAGATAGTGGGGTATAACAATTGTCCAATAGAATTTTGGGGGAATGTACAAGGAGAAAGGGATAAAAACTCATGACACGGGGAGCCATTTAGGTGGGTTAGGGAATGCTATTGATTTTATCCAGAAACTTTGTCACTCTGTTTGGTGACTTATTGGTTCGCTTAGAACCATCTCTGTCCTTAGATTGTCCATATTACACTTTACCTCCTTATGAGGGAAGTGCCCCCTTTTTGCCCCGGAGCTGAGTTCTGACTGATGGCGATTTGACTGATGTCCTGAAGACGAAGACTGAACCTGTGTGCTGACCTAAACCTTGGAGGGTAATTATGACAATACATTTGTAATTTGTCTGTTTGCTTTTCCTTTCTAGGTACCAACTGCTTACTTTTGACAGAGACCACAGTTAGATGTTTTCCAAATTGGTGTTCTAAATTGTTTTGCATGAAGCCCAACATGCTAATGCTAATCAGTGGTTAGGACAGGTGTTCACTAAACTGACGCAAATAGACAGTACGACCGGAAATATGCTTTGTTGAACTGACGCGTTATTGACACGCTGCTAAATTGATCTATGTTCACGCCGTGTTATGTTCTGATGTTTGTGATTTTCGCCTTAATGAAATCTTATCAAAGTTGCCATATCGTGACTATACTATTATGCTTCTTGGTTTTGAGATTAACGTATCTGCTTTTAGAATTGTAAACAATAGGGAATAAAACTCATAAAATTCTACTAAACTAGTGTGGTTATTCATGGCTGAAAGGTCATGGTAGTAATTTTGAATTGATTAATGACTCTGACTAAAGTGAAATGTACTGTTGTGATAAATATTGATGACATTATTGACGTATTGATTGACATATTGATTAGCTATCTCATCCTAAGGTGTCTCTCAACTAGGTCAAAAGATTCATTGGCCTGAAACAAGTCCTGATGTGTAATAAATTATCATAAAGGGACGCGTTAACAGTTCTGGTAGCAGAGCGACAGTTTGGCCCTTTGGGGCCCTAGGATGGAGAATTATTGTTTAAATAGTTTTTCTGAGATAATGAAAATTGGAGGTATGATGTGTTTCTAAATGCACCATGACTTTCCTGGGATCTCGGAGCCTGCCTAAGTGAGTTGGGAATGTTCTCGGCGTCATAGCATGCGTGGTGTAGAATTTGCGCTTGCAGAGCTTATGCATCTGGCAGGTGATTTGTGAGGTTTGTGTGTATTTAGGCCAGGTAAATGTTGTTTTTAGAAGGAGTGGGCGTACTCTGCAGTATGAGAGCAGGGAAGTCGGCGTACTTCATACGAGTGTGGCGCTTTGTGCTCAAAATTATCCACGTGGTTGGTTGTTCATGTACGGACCCATCGTGGTCTAAGGCTCCGGAGTATATTGACAAGTGTAGGAGACACTTGGGTTTATGTTGTAATTTGTGCGGTTTAATTAGGTCAATCGGGCGTGGTTGACAAGTCAAGTTTGAGTCAAATTGTATGTGTGAAACCTTCGATGGAGATTTGACAAGTTCTAAAGTGCACTAGAGCAAACCATTGACAAGTCGAGAGTAGGATTTGCGGGTCGAATTCTGCTTGCGTATGCGGGAACTGAGAGGGAGAGAGTAGCGGCTGAGGCTTCAAGTGAAATCTCTGTAAAGTTCTGATGCGAATGTGTTACCCTTCCTGTGGTAAACCGGCAAATTTGTGTTGTTGTTGTTGTTAAAGGAGCTCGCAGTATTTTTGCATTAGTTTGGTGTGAATCTAGTGAGGGGCAGACGAGCTGCAAGACTTTTTCAGCTGCTGTGTGTGAGTATGACGTCAGTGGTGCCGCGCCGAGATAGGTCAGTTGTCGAGAGGGGTCGCGCACGGATTGGCTGCTGTCCGTGAGAGGCAATAGGTTGAGAAAGGTGGGTGAAGAGTGTCCTGGGAATTAAAGTCACTTTCTGATTAAATACAACAAACAAAAGACGCAAAGATTAATTTTATAAAAGCTTTTAAGAGCGCTCTGAAAGGAGACGCATACATTATGGCGAGTGAAGGGGAGCCTACAACGCCTGAGGGTACTCCAGCTCATATAGTTATGGAGGAAAAAGGTGTCACGCCTTGCTTATGGATGAAACAGTGGCACAAACTGACGGAAAAAGAGGGATGTTTGGCGTTTCCGGAACACGGAACGTTCAATACGAGAGTTCTAGAGAATTTAAGGTGGATGTTAAGTGTACAGAAGCCACCTCCGAGGCCAGTTCAGTATGAGGCTTTAGCAATTTGGGACTTAATGGCTATTAAACAAAGACAAGAAAAATTCCAAAGAAGAATAACAAGCATTTGCAATGCAACGGGTCTCACGTTTGCTCATGTTAGAGCTGATAGCGTTGTAAACTCCTAACCCGACTTTTCACCTATCGGGCAAATGTGCATTTATATACGTAACCCGAAAAAGTGCAATTAACTATGTAAAGCGCTCGACTTCTGCCAAGCGAGATCGCGCTCGTAAACTAGAGAAAAAGAAGTCCACGAGCCGGACAGAAAACAGCGCGCCTCGCATGTTTTCTGTACTTGGTCGCTGCGGTCCAGGATGGCTAGCCACCGGAAAAGGCAATGAAAGCAAGCAGATTTTATTAGGCAAGCCCACGAACCAATAAAAAACACTGACGTGACGTTGACAGGGCTCCAAGCCCTTTTCTGAACACTAAAGAGTCTTGCTCCGATACGCATGCACAAGCGCATGCAACGCAGGCTCGACCCTAAAAAGGGCAGAAAAGACTTTAGCGGAAGCTAGGTGGGATAATGAGAGCAAAATGTGGAGACGGGAAATAGTTGACGGACTCAAATTATTCCCAGCAATAGCACAGGGAGACGAGACACAGGGGAAGAAAGCCACATGTAAAACAGGCAAAGACTCTAGTAAGCCTAAAGAGACTAAGAGATCTTGGGAAGAAGAAGATGATTCAAATAACAAAGAATTTCGAAATCAGTTATTGCATGATCGCCCGCCACCTTATGCGGTAAGTGACAATGTCCCGAGCACTAGTGCGGGTCTCGGGAACCAGACGCAGGAGAAGGGAGTTACTGATACAGCACAGACTAGTGATACGGGTTTGATACAGAATGGTGTCAGTGTACACACTGCGCCAGACATGCAGATACAGTTGCAACCTCCACCGCAGATAAGGAGAATCTATCCAGACGTCCCAGTACTAGAGACTACTACAAATCTGATAGTGCCGCCAGACCCGATATATACCAAATCGAGGTTAGTGCAGATTGAGCCAACTCCACAATTGCTGCCGCAGCCACAACTGATACCAGGGTATAATCCAGCAGCAGGACCTCCATTAATACCTGCCCCGGCTTCAGAGAATCAGACCTTTGGAGTCGTTGCTCCACTGAGTTTTGGACCAGGTCAGACACCTGCGGCCATATCATTGCCAATTACTGTTGGTCCACTGGTGCCATTGTATGCACAAGGAAGCCTGGTATGTGTGATCAGGGAGTAATGACCCAGGATGCAATAAGAGGAGGGTCCATAGGAACTCCCCAGTTAACGGCCCCGGGAGAACAAGCAGTTGAAAGACCGAAGTCTTTGCTAGACCTTAGCCGGTTGAAGCACCATTGGAGGCAATGAGACAGGCAGGGCTAGGTGTGATAACCCCACAGACAATAAGTACGAATGCTTCACAGTCGCCAATGATGCATGCAGGGAATATTTCACTGCAAGGTTTTATGGTGCAACAAGTGAATGAGTGGTTAGAAAAAACTTACGCTCCAAAAGCCGCAACAACTGTAGAAAAGTTAGAAAGGTCTGAGAAAGATGAGTACCTGAACTTTGTGAGACTGGGCGTGGAAGCTGCTGAATTAGTGGAAGGAACGATGGGGGTAAGCAGATTAGAGTCACAAACAGAAGCAGAATTGAGATATCTGTGCCCTAAGATCACTAAAGAAGTAGGTAAGGTACGCAAGAGATTAGTGAACCTGGCAGACAAATACAATATTGATATTGAGAATACTAAACATTTGAAAAGAAGCTACAGGTTAGACTTTGACTCAAAAGACTTTGAGCATATGAGGTCTGCTGGAATGAAAGCGCATCTAAAGGAAATACTGCAAAGTGCTCAAATCTGGGGAGCTTTAGAAAAGTGGGAAGGCAGATGGGCAAAGAAAAGAGACAAGGAGAAAAGTGACAGTCCGGGATCAAGTCAAGCGAAAGCTTCACCAGATACGGAATCAGTAAAGATGTTACCCACGAGAGAAACAGCTGGGGGGGTTCTAATCCATGTACCGTGGACTAGGGGAGACATACTGTCATTTACGAATGATTATACCAGGTTGAGGGAGAAGCCGATAGAGTGGTATCAGCAAACATATAGGTTTGTGAAGCTTGCGAAGTGTCTCTGGGAAGACTGGAATACCTTGTTTGAGATCATTGTTCCGCCCGATTTATGGCTTGAGTGCAAGAGAGGTGTAGATTGGCCGACACTGGAGCCGGCAAGGGATAAGGTGACCGGAGCACCCGCTGAGGAGGTGATGAAGTATTATCACAAAGTGACTGAGTTTTTGAAGCAGAAAGTGCCGCCGAAAGTGACTGATTGGCAGAAAATCGACCGGACCTCACAGGAGGTTAAAGAATCGATACATGCTTACTATGAGAGGTTGTTAAAGGCATTCAAACATTAGAGTGGCACTGAGACCATTGAACCGAAAGACATGAACCATCTCGTGTTCAGATTTGTTGAAGGGCTGAGACCAGAGGTTAGCCAGATGATTAAGAATCATTTGATTGTTGGCAAGCAAAGCCGATTGATAGGGTGTTGCAGTATGCGAAATACTGTAGTGATGAGATTGAGCTGAAGCAGAGAAAACTGAAGGAGAAAGTGATGGTGATGCAGATAAAGGCAGCGCAGGCAGGTATGCAGGGAAATGGAATCCAGCAAATGATACAGCAGCAGCCGCAAGGGAATGTTGTGTTTCAGGCGCATCCGAGAGGCCGAGGTCGAGGTTTTGTGAATCGCGGTCCAGATTTGAATACTGTGGTGATTCAAAATGATGCGCAAGGGATGAAAAGGATGTCTCCATGTCACGCGTGCGGGGGCGTGGGGCATTGGAAGCGGGTATGCCCAAATGTGGTGCAGGATGGTATCGTTCAACAAAGCACTAATGTCGGTACATTACAAAATGTGAGAGGTCCAAAATTGAGAAGTCAAAATCCGAACTTCCAAAATAACATGATTCAGATGCAAGGGCTACAGCCCATGCAGCAAATGCAAATGGCGTGTGTTCAACCAGCGCAAATGCAGCAGGTACAACAGCAGGTTCCCATGGTACCTAGACAGCAAATGCAATTACCATTAGTTCCAATGGGACAGCAACAGGTGATGCTTCCTCAGCAGGTCGCAGGTCAAGTGATGAGCCAAAATAATACAGTGCAACAATTCCCACTGCATGGTGAAGATGGAATGAATGAGGAATGGTCGGATGACAGTTCAGACAGTGAAGAGTGCAGGCTTGCAGCATCCCTAGAAGTAGATCAGAGGGGACCCTATGTAGAAGGAAAGGTGATGGGTCACAAGGTCTCATTTGTGGTTGATACCGGAGCTACACGCTCTACAGTCAGAAGTGCAGAGGTACCAAAACTGCCACTTTCAGGACGTACCATAAGAGTGGTAGGAGTAGCAAACCAGTACTTGACAAATCCGATTACAGATCCGGTGCAAGTTGAGATTGGGAACTTCCAGGGACTGCATAAGTTTGTAGTCTGTGATTCAAGTCCTGTGTCCCTACTGAGAAGAGACTTACTGTGCAAAACGAAATGTTCGATTACCTGTTCCAATGATGGAATTGAGGTGCAAACAAACAGTGATGATGAAGGGGATGATAGTCAGTTCTCAGAGTTAGAGACAGAAACCGCGAATGAAGATTATCCTTTGATAACATTCTTTCTGATGCTTACAGTGACTGACTTACCAGCCGAGTTACAGGGAACGGTGACAGAGAAAGTGTGGAATTTGACAGGAAAGGAAGTGGGACTGATAAAAGGAGTGGAACCAGTTAAAGTACAAGTGAAGCCAAATGCGGTGGTTCCCCAGGCGCCGCAGTACCACATGGCACAAGATGTTCTTATTCAGGTGTCGCAAATAATTGCAGACTTTGTAAAACAAGGAGTCCTGAAAGAAGTATTGAGCAGCCCATGTAATTCACTGATAATGGGTCTGAAAAAGCCTTGTGGGAAGGTTTGAATTGTGCAGGACTTGAGGAAAATAAACAAGATTGTGGTAAAATGTTGCCCCATAGTGCCAAACCCAGCAGTGATCATGTTTCAGTTTCCGTGTGATGCTGAATGGTTCACTGTTGTACACTTGTCACAAGCTTACTTTTTGGTGCCTCTTCATGAGGACAGACAGTTTTTATTCAGTTTCAAATTCCTGGACAAGGTGTACAGTTGGTGCAGAGTTCCTCAAGGGTTTTCTGAGTCACCATCCATCTTCAATCAGATATTGAAAAAGGACTTAGAATCCTTAGTACTGCCTTTCAGTTCGACTCTAGTACAGTACATTGACGACTTGCTGATTGCGTCCAGGACAAAAGATGACTGTAGGTATGACACAATTGCCTTACTGAATCATTTGTGAAAGAACGGACATAAAGTGTCGCCAAAGAAACTGCAGTACTGTCAGAAAGAGGTGAAATACTTAGGACACTTGATTGAGAGAGGGTCCAGGAGAATATCAAAAGAAAGGGTGACAGCTATTTTGCAAATGAACCCCCCGACAACAAAGAGAGATGTCAGGATGTTTTTGGGAATGGTGGGCTACTGTCGCCAGTGGATACCCAACTTTTCGATTATCTCTAAACCATTGATAAAGCTGACAGGCAAAGAGACTAAGGATGAACCGTATACCATAACCCTATCCGAGGAAGAGCTTGAGTCATTCATGGAATTGAGAAAGTGCATGTGCAGGGCACCAGCTTTGGGTATGCCTGATTACATGAAACATTTTCTACTGTTTTGTCATGAACGTTCTTTGTCTGTCTTGACACAGGTCCATGGAGGTGCAAACCGCCCTGTAGCATATTTTTCAGCTACCTTGGACGCCGTCACAGCAGCCTTACGGGTTGTTTGCACGCAGTTGCAGCAGTTGGTCAAAGCCTCACGCAGTGTGAAGGCATAGTGATGGGACATCCCTTGACAGTAATGGTTCCACATTCAGTTGAAATTCTGTTGACTCAAACTAAAACCCAGCACATGACAAGTGCCCGACTTACACGTTATGAGACAATCATTTTGGGGTCGCCTAATGTCTCACTGAAGCGGTGTAATGTATTGAACCCGTCAACTCTACTTCCTGTTGAAAGTACTGAGATTAATAATGAAGAGGAAGTGGAGCATGATTGTCTTGAGGTAACAGAACTATGTACCAAGCCCCGACCTGATATTCAAGATAAGCAGTTAAAGGAAAATGACTGCATTATGTTTGTTGACGGATCCTGTTTGAGAGACTCAGTCGGATTGCTGAGAGCTGGTTATGCTGTGTGTACCATAGCTGGTATCATTGAAGCTTCCTGGCTCGAGAGAGTGTATTCCGCACGAGTGGCAGAATTAATAGCTCTTACTAAGGCATGCCACGAAGCTGAAAATCTGAGAGTCACTATCTATACTGACAGCAGATACGGATTCGGATTGTACATGATTTTGGCCAATTGTGGTCACAGAGAGATTTCATGACCTCTTCTGGTTCTCCGGTGAAAAATGGCAAACACATAAAGGACTTGTTACATGCAATTCAGTTACCTCTTGAAATTGCCGTGGTAAAATGCAATTCTCATGTTAAGTCACAAGACTTTGGGGGTTATTCTAACTTTGGAGGAGGTGTTAATCCGTCCCAAAAGTGACGGAAAAGTGACGGATTTACCACCAGCCGTATTACGAGTCCATTATATCCTATGGAACTCGTAATATGGCTGGTGGTATATCCGTCACTTTACTGCCACTTTTGGGACGGATTAACACTCCTCCAAAGTTAGAATAACCCCCTTTGTGTCCATGGGAAACGGCTATGCAGATCAAGTCGCAAGATTTTGCGCATTGAACTGTATATCGTTCAAGGATCAGTGGGAATTGTTACCGCAAACTGAAAATGAAACATGCTTGAACTTTGCATTAAGGGTGGTTAATACACTAGATGAGCTAAAAACACTACAGGGTCGTGCTAGCAGAGAGGAGGAATGCTCCTGGCAGAGAATGCAATGTGTACAGAGAGCTGACGACTTATGGGTCTCAGAGGAGGGGAAACTGGTTTTGCCAAACAGTCTTTTGTCACAATTTGTAAGGCTTTATCATGGACAGGCACATCTTGGGAGAGATGCAATGATCAGGTAATTCAAGATTGACTGGTTTAACCCGAAATTCAGACAAGCCGCAGAGGTTACTTGCCACAGGTGCATCATCTGTCAACAGATGAATACAGGAAAAGGAACTGTGGTAACTTTGAGCCACATAGGGAGAGCTGGTGGTCCATTTAGCAAGAAGCAAATGGATTTCATTGAGATGCCTGTTTGTGGAGGATTGAAGTATGTGTTGGTGATTGTGTGTGTCTTCAGCCATTGGATTGAAGCTTACTCCACACGTAGAAATGACAGTCTCACAGTTGCAAAGTTGCTGCTTAGAGAACTAATACCCAGGTTCGGTTTTCTGGTCTCTTCAGAATCAGATAGGGGCAGACACTTCGACAATGAGGTGATTAAGCTCTTGTGTGCCGCATTCGACATTGAACAGAAGCTGCATTGTAGCTACCGCCCTGAAGCATCAGGACTAGTAGAACAAATGAATGGTACCTTGAAGTCGAGAATGGCAAAGATGTGCGCAGCTACCAATATGAAATAGCCGGATGCATTGCCCTTAGTGCTGATGTCGATGAGGAACACCCCTGATAAGAAGACATGACTTTCACCCCATGAGATCCTTATGGGCAGAGCTATGAGGTTGCCCGCAGTACCTGCAAATGCTCTTGTGAATATCACGGATGATATGGTGTTGGACTACTGCAAAGGTTTGGCTGATGTGGTTCGCTCTTTTTCCCACCAGGTGGAAGCCAATACATTGCCACCGATCAGTGATCCAGGCCACACCCTGCAAACCGGTGACTGGGTGGTTGTCAAGGAACATTTGAGAAAGTCGTGTTTGGAGCCGCGCTGGAAGGGGCCATATCAAGTAATATTGACAACCATCAGTGCTGTGAAATGTGCAGGCGTTCCAAACTGGATACATGCCAGTCACACAAAGAAGGTAACGTGTCCGACTGATGAGGAACTTGAAGTTTCCGACTCAGCAGTTCCAGAGAAGGAAGTCTCAGGGCCAGAAAAAAGCCAAGAGGGAACTGAGACTACAGGGGAGCCCGCTGAGAACAGCCTAGTCCCTCAAACAGTAAACGAGTTTGAGAGAGGTGACAGTGTGCCTATCTCAGTAGAGGCAGCAGGAGAACTAAATCACGGAGAGGTTCTCCCAGAAGTAGACGGATACGGGTTAGAGCTTGAACCTGTTACAGATCCAGAAGAAGAAGAAGGGGAAATAGTAGAGAGAGATCAAAGCACACCGGTATCCCCTGGGCCAGTTGCAGGTCCATCAAAAGAAAACAACATAGCACAAGAGGAGGGTGCTGTTCAGCGTCCTGAAAGGACAAACAGAAAGAAGACGTATAAAGGAGATAACTGGCCAGAGAAGCAGGCTGCGAAAGAAAAGGTCGTACCAGGTGAAACAAGAACAGAAGAAACTAATACATCCCGAATAGAGGATCTAAGTGAAGGAGAATTGCAAGGCGAATGCAGATTGAAAAGAAAAAGAACTGCAAATAGAAGGTACGCATGTCCTGAATGGGCATATGCAACAACATCTGAATGGCAACAAGAGTTCTTAGCATTCTGTTTTGATTGAGAAGCACCAGGTCAATACTACGGTACCTGAATTCAAACAGAGAAAGAGACTGTGTTAAAGTTGAAATTGAAATTGAAAACTGAAAAACTGAGAAAGAGACTTATAAATTACCGGATGTGACACTGATAACCTGAATTGACTTTGAAAACCGATTATGACAAGCTGCTAATCTGAATTTAAAAAAAGGGTCCTGGCGTGAGTGAAACGCTGTACATACACGCAGAGAGAAAGAGACTTTGCATCAAGAAAAAAAAAAGAGAAGTTTTATATCGTCCTCAAGGTGATTGTTGTTCTACCATCTGATTCTTTACAGACATGGCTTATAATAGAGGTAGTAGCAAAAGGGGTAAGGTGTGTGGTTGGTTAAGTCTCATATTAGGTATTGTGTGTGCAATAATAATTGTAGGTGTGATTGTGGGAATGCTGTGGTTGGATAGGAAAGCAACTAACAATGCTTCAAAACCAGAGACTACAACACTAACACCGTGGGAAAAGTTTGAACAGGATACAAAACACTTGCATGAGGGAACTAACTCAAAAGGGGAACTCTCCACTATCGCTTGCTGAATGAGTATGTTGAAACCATGGATGCAAAGAACTGTTATGTGTGCACAAAAATTCCTTCATCAGTACAAGAAGGAGTCACCTACCATAGTCTTCCATTAACCTACGGGATAAGTTGTAGTTTGCTACTAACAAGATTCTATAATCAAGAGCATGTGCAATATTTTTATTCAAATTTGGATGTGGTGTTTTCTTTTGTGCCAGTTATTGAGTTTCTGAATAAGTTAGCTAAGGGGCATAGTATAAAATTAGTTAGAGGTTTCTTTGAACCGACGCTTACATTGAGGACAGCTTATGCACACCGCAATAATCTGACTTGCTTATTGACACCTGTAGAGAAAAGCTTCTTAGATCACACTGATGATAGACGCAAAGCATTAAAAGAGCAGCTGGAAAAGGGGCTAGAAAAACGCACATATGCAAATGATTATGCTTACACTGCAATAAACACACAAGGCAAACTAGCTATAGATGCATTACATGTAGGAAGGCTTTGTATATATAGGCCGAAATCTGAACATGACACTTTATTTGTGGGAACGAGTGAATGCAGGCATGTGTTTTTGTTTCAGAGTAAATGGACATTCATGTTAAATGGACAGGACCCAGCGATCCCTGGGTTCTATTATATCTGTGGACTTAATGCTTATTACCGTCTCCCTAAGGGATGGTATGGAACATGTTATTTGGGAATAGTTTTCCCAAAGATTTACCAGATTGATGACTTAAAGCAAATACCTAAAACGTCTGAATTACAACATGCTAGACAAAAACGAGAGACAGCGGCTGCTGTCGTTGGTGACATATTTGGAGCCATAATTCCTTCAGTAGGGGTTATCTTAAACTCCATAAAGATTCAAAAGTTGTCTACTATTGTGGATAACATGCTGACAAATTTTACAGGGGCTATACTCCTGATAGATACTGAACTTGCTGCGGAAAGAGCTATGACTCTTCAAAATCGGCTTGCTTTAGACATTCTTTTAGCAAAGAGCGGCGGAGTCTGCATGATGCTCAACGAGCATCATTGTTGCTCATATATACCCGATAATAGTAAAAAGATTAGAGGTATGCTTACTAAACTAACTAGAGACAGTGCAGATTTGAAGGATTTGAAGGAACCTGGAGTGTGGGAGAAAGTGGGAAAAGGAATTGCCAGAGTAGGGAGCTGGTTTAGCAATATTTGGAATGGGGTTCTTGCAAAAATACTAGGGGGTCTATTCATTGTTCTGGCCTGTTTATTATGATTATGGGGAGCATGCAAAATTAATGATAAAATTAAGAGAAATTGGACAAAGAGGAATAAGAAGAATGAAGAAAGTGAAAGGGAGAAAATGTTTAATGAAATTTGGGAAAGTTCACACAAGGGACAAGATGTTGAAATGCGCATTATGGGCAAGGTGAAAAATTAAGTGAAAGGTTACAGGGAAAGGTTTGTGTGATGACGAACGTCATCAGAGGAGGGACTGAGAGCGTAGCTTATATAATCTATATTAACATGAAATGTTTATAAATTAATGTGAGATAATGCCGCATAGAAACTGTAATAGTAATTCTGCTTAAACGTGCACCTGAAATGTGACCACGGGGAGTGGCCACCAATGTATACGTGGACCAATAATGATTATTAATAATTGTATTATTGAATTTGTGCTGAAATCCTTGTAAGCCTTAAGTTAGCATGAGCCGAAGCTTAGCTGTTTGGCTCTCATATTAAATGTATTTTTCCTATCTTGCAGTGTGCTGACTCGCAAAAGGACACAACCTTTTGTTTTCTTCAAACTAGAAGCCAAATGTAACCATGCTAGATCCGTTCTCATGCATTCTTCATTGCTTGTAGGGTGATATTAAAACAAAATGAAACAGTGTAGATTAATGTAATGTACAAGGTCATTCAAACCGGTGAAGACAATGGAGCTACTGACCAAAAGATGTGCAAGGAATTACAGAAAGATTCAATCATACCGGACGTGCCACCTCTGAAGACACCAACCAGGAGAACCAATGAGAGACTTGTAAAATAATATGGGGTGAAAGATAGGTGACCTAATGTGTTTTCTGATAGGTTAAAGATAGTGGGGTATAACAATCGTCCAATAGAATTTTGGGGGAATGTACAAGGAGAAAGGGATAAAAACCCATGACACGGGGAGCCATTTAGGTGGGTTAGGGAATGCTATTGATTTTATCCAGAAACTTTGTCACTCTGTTTGGTGACTTATTGGTTCGCTTAGAACCATCTCTGTCCTTAGATTGTCCATATTACACTTTACCTCCTTATGAGGGAAGTGCCCCCTTTTTGCCCCGGAGCTGAGTTCTGACTGATGGCGATTTGACTGATGTCCTGAAGACGAAGACTGAACCTGTGTGCTGACCTAAACCTTGGAGGGTAATTATGACAATGCATTTGTAATTTGTCTGTTTGCTTTTCCTTTCTAGGTACCAACTGCTTACTTTTGACAGAGACCATAGTTAGATGTTTTCCAAATTGGTGTTCTAAATTGTTTTGCATGAAGCCCAACATGCTAATGCTAATCAGTGGTTAGGACCGGTGTTCACTAAACTGACACAAATAGACAAAACGACCGGAACTATGCTTTGTTGAATTGACGCGTTATTGACACTCTGCTAAATTGATCTATGTTCACACTGTGTTATGTTCAGATGTTTGTGATTTTCGCCTTAATGAAATCTTATCAAAGTTGCCATATCGTGACTATGCTATTATGCTTCTTGGTTTTGAGATGACCGTATCTGCTTTTAGAATTGCAAACAATAGGGAATAAAACTCATAAAATTCTACTAAACTGGTGTGGTTATTCATGGCTGAAAGGTCATGGTAGTAATTTTGAATTGATTAATGACTTTGACTAAAGTGAAATGTTCTGTTGTGATAAATATTGATGACATTATTGACGTATTGATTGACATATTGATTAGCTATCTCGTCCTAGGGTGTCTCTCAACTGGGTCAAAAGATTAATTGGCCTGAAACGAGTCCTGATGTGTAATATATGATCATAAAAGGACGCGTTAACACTAGCAAGTAACATTTGCTTCTATATTACACAGTAGCATTATTTCTATTTCTGAAAGACAAAATACTTACTTTACACAGCCATCTTCCCAACATACTGTACAGTACGTGATCTCTGGGTGACAGTTCAATAGCTTTATTGATGTGCTCCTATGGAGACAAAATGACAAACATTACCTGGAGTAATTTGTGCTATAAATGTGCTCACTCTATCATTCGCTTATGATGCTAGATTTGAAAAAAACTATTCATATTCTATGAGAATGGATTCTTTGCGTTCTAATCAACTCTAATGCGAACATTGCATATTTAAAGTCTTGAACCATGACCACTATCTGAACAGAAATATCATTTTCTGGCCTCATTTGTGTCACTGTCAAAGTGTCGGGCTGAAATACTTCAAGACGCTCTAAAATACAGTTCGTCATCCTTAGATTAAAAAACAGAACACATCCATAAACAGTTAGGTAGGTTGTTGACCAACTTAGAACGCCGGTAAACACCAAACCCAGCACAGAAAATCCCATTTGTTTTCAGTGGACCCCCATTTCAAATATATGGCTCTCTGTGTCACATACAAATCAATCCTAAAGTACTTCTAGAATCGGATCTCTAGATTGCTCGCGGCTGATTTAGAATTTGATGGATAGGGCACTCTGTCACAAGGTGACAGAGTACCCTCACTGCTAAACTGTCAGTCTGCCGGCCCGAATTAGGGCTGGGAGGAACAACAGTGTATCGACCTCAGAGTCTACTTTAGCTCCGTCGCCCACAGGTCTCCGGTGGCCCAGTGGAGTGCAGGCCCTCAGAGATAACCCATTCGAACATCTTCCCAATTTATATGGACAGTGGGATGGGTTTCTTTGCCGACAGTCACCGCCAAGGGACAGTAAAAATAAACAAGCATTTGCAATGCAACTGGTCTCGCGTTTGCTTGAGCTAGAGCAATTAGCATTGTAAACTCCTTACCAGACTTTTCTTGCCACATAAATTGAAAATGAAAATAAAACAGTTTCACATAACTAACTGGACTTTTCTTGCCATATAAACTAAAAAGTAAAAGTTTCACATAAGCGAGCTGACGGCCACCATCAGCAAAGCAGACACACCAAGGGAAATAAAAGTTCACTCGTAGTGAAACCTAATGGCAAAAATGCAGTTATCCATGTAATCGGCAAAAGTGCAATTATTTACGTAACCGGCAAAAGTGCAATTAACTACGTATCAGGGCAGATGTCATACAAATAGCTTGATTTCTGCTCAGCGAGATTGCGCTGCGAAAAAAAAAGAAAAAGTAGTCCAGAAACGGAATGGAAAACGTAGAGCCTCGTATGTTTTCAGTACTTGGTCGCTGCGCTCAAGGAGGGCTAAACACCGGAAAAGGCATGACTTATGCATGCCTTTCACTAATGAAAGCGAGCAAATTTTAAAAGGCAAGCTCACGAACCAATGAAAGAAACTGACGTGACATGGGTGAGGTTTGAAGCCCAAAGAGAGATTACAACATGGGAGGGAGCGCTTTGCGCTCGCCTGTTAAAACAGGGGTAGCCTAAACAAACTTCCTTGGACAGCCAAAATGAATTGATGAATTTCTGTAAGTAAACATATAAAGACGAACCAATATCACCAAGGCGACATTCGATTAAAAAACTGTGAAATCTCTGGTCAATTATATTTTATGCTCTTTTTTTCCTCAACGTATACCGAACAAACACAGTACCTGTCATGGCGAAGAGTAGCTGCCCCTTAGTTATCGCTCCTTACAAGTCCTATTGATCTACTTAAGTGAGCTGGGTAGGTAAAATAGATTTGGCAGAAACAGTGCAATTCAAGATGGCTACTTCTGGACATGATCTCTTGTATGCAGGTATTGGAAAGGTAACTGCCATGCTGCGTTTGCCAACTAAATTGGTGCCGCCTGCCCAGGAATGACAAAGGCATGGGATCACTCAATTTTATGCTCTAATTTTGATCTTACATGAGGCTTAGGATGGCTAACTGAATGAATTCTCATACGAACTGCCCCTTCAAGATAACGTTTGAGCCTAAATACATTTCTGGGAATTATCTGCTCAACCTGAATTGTGCAATCTATTTTTAAGATATTAAATTCGCCTCTTAGGCCGTCATTCGAATCCGATGACACTTGCACAGAGTTACGTGTTCAAATAATTCCACCCCACTAGTTTATAAAAACCGCCCTTGCTAACAGAAAATGTGAAAAACAGGATACATGTACTCCACTGCAGTCCACAGCTTTCATAACCGTAACTACCACTAGGTTCGGGAATGCCTTAATGTGTGTAGCAGTAGACACGGGGTAGGTATACAGAAAGGGTAATTCAGGTACAGTGGTTATTGCCTCACTGAAAACTTGACGTTACCCAGTCAGTCCCCAGGTAGCTTCACCCAACTTATACCCTAAAGACTACTGAAACGGAACCTTGTGATAGGACTGGATGACAAGTCATAGTTGATAAAAGGAAAACAGTGACGAGCAGCGAGACAAGTCACAACGGAAATTTGGAATTCATGAAAAAGAGATTTTTGCACTCATACATTTGCACGCCTTCACCCAAGCGGTCTGAGGCACCTGAAGCTAATGACCTGGATATTCTCATGCGAATTAAATAGATATTCTCTCTGAACACATTACTTATTCTATCTAGCATTTCTTCTGTGCACATGTAACTTGATAAATCTCTTTTCTTTCATTCACTTTAACTAAAACAGAATACCAGGTCTGCTACTAAAACCGTTTAAAGCACAGACCTTTTGTCATACCTAAAAAGTGGCTCTCTGTAAATGATTTCTACCTGTCGAGAGGCAACAAAAAGAATTACATGGAAATTATTAAATTAATATGAATCACTGGTAATTACAATGAATGGGTTCCTTTCTGTCACTTTTAAGCTAGGGACCAGTAATAGGCAAATTAGATTCAGATTCTTCCCCCAAGAAAAGAGACCCCAAACGGCTGCATCGTGTGCTGTTTGAAATTAAAACAGGCAAACTCAGATGCAGGCTCCATCAGTGAAATGCAACCTGGCTATTTATGGCACAGTGAGTGTGGAACCTGCATCTGGGTATAACTGCGTCACTCTAGTCCAGGGCATGCCTGTGCCGCCTAGAGTGACTCACTGAAGCAGCAAAAAAAACAAGCATTTTCAATGCAACGGGTCTCGCATTTGCTTGAGTTAGAGCTGTTAGTGTTCTAAAGAAAAAAAACGCAGAGTGACCGCACTATGTAAAATGCAGCATGATTGCGCTGCGTGGAAAATAAAAAGATAAAGTAGTCCGGAGGTATTTTTAGCGGATTTTAAAAGGCAAGCCCACGAACCAATGTAAGTGACTGACGTGACATGGGCGTGGTTTGAAGCCCAAAGAAAGATTACAGAATGGATGGAGCGCTTTGCGCTCGCCCATAAAAATGACCATCAAACCCACGGGAGAAATCTCACATGGAGTGGGGGGGCATTAGGTTTTTTACATTTTTCAAACACATTGTAGCCTTGGGAGTTTGTTTAAAAAAAATGTAAAGCATTTGAAAAGTTTGATGGCTGCCCCTCATGTTATATAGAACCATTCTTCAAACATTTCCTACAGTGACAGGAGCTGCCATGATGGTGGTTTCTGTCAATGTAGAGATATGTCCGTGGGGCCAACGGACCTCTCTAGATTTGGTGGATGGAATGTTCTTCGGGGCCACAGAGTAAAGAACCCAATCACCCTGACAGACATTAAACAGTCTGCCAAACTCTAGATCACTCTCTGGATTATTAGAAAAAACAAGGTTTGACTTAGAGTTGAGCGATAATGGAACGTCCTCCCATTTGTGAAGCAAGTGCTAAGGTCAAGCCACGCAATTAGGAAAGCATTACCCGTCAACCCCTAGCTCATAAATTACAACTTTCTGTTCCTTAACCAGAAGCAACATAACTTCTGGTTAAGATGGATGAAAGGCAGGAGCCTCTCTGCACCACTCCTGGACACACTCCATGATGCACCACTTTACAAATTGGAGAACAAGGCAGTCACTGCTTTCCCAGTATGGTGCAGAAGAACATCTGGTAGTGACTCCTGTGATGCCTGGAGACTGAAACTCTCGAAGTACACAGACGAAAATGCCACCTACAGGAGAGTTTGGCACCAAAAGAGAGCTGTATGGTGGCAGCTATCGGAGGGTGGTGTCACCAAAGAAGGTGAAGTAGATGGATCGGCAGCACTTGTTAGTTGATTCCCATGACACGGGAGGGAAGCCCCGAAGGGTGCCGCAAACACTGTGATTTTTGCACTGAAGCACCCAGCAGGGGGAAAATGGAACCTTACTTCTTGAGTAGATCCTGCTCGCCTGCAGTGTTAGTGCTGGAGCACATTACCCGGGCACTTTCTGTAGCCCCTGCCTGCCAAATGAATGGCAGAATGTGGACTTAAAGGGCCACTTTGGAGGCCCCTTGATTGATACTGGTTATGATGAGCACGCAATGAGTGCGATAAAGGACAGCAAGTGAAGAAGTATGTTTATTGATAGGTGAATAAAAACCATTACAATAAAAAGTACATAAAAACTTTGCAGTTTTGCCCTCCTCGTCAAAATGCACTTTCACGACACAGTACATCTTGGTCAGGCTGGTCAGTACAGTAGTAAAATGATACTTACAGGAGCTAAGTTTTAACAATAATAAAAAAAGAAAAATATACATAAAAACAGTGCAATAACATTTACCCACTCCGTCTAAAACATACTTTTTTCACTTAGCACTTGAAGCGACTTATGCCTAAAATGATGAATGCAATGCTAAAATGCTGCAGTCAGAGGCTAAATCTGTACATACAGTCTTGTGCATAAGGTGCTCGATAAGGAAATACACCTGTAAATTCAAGAAATGACGCATAAGTGAACCAGAGCTTCTTTTCCTTAAGTGACCTGTGCTGAGGCAACTTAAGATAAAATTCTAGCAGGTTCTAAAAAAAAAGACGTTTTTCGCTTAAATACTTGAACTGAATTATGTTTAAGCTTATGGGTGCATTGGTAACATGTTAGATTCAGTCAAAGGTCAACGAGTGCGCTCATACTGCTCCCAACTCAACCTCAGAAATAACAGCTTCAAGGGGGCAACTGTGAGTGAGAGCTGTTCATCTAGATTACTGGGACCTGGTAAGAGGAACACTTTTGTATTTGTATGTCTGGTTGTTCATCTGGTAGTGGAGATTTCTTGGATGTTCTTCCACCTCTCTACAGTGCTTTGAGCACCTATGTGACAGAAGTGGGAATCCCTCCTCAGTCATTTCTTGGGCAGCAGATTTGCCAATCTAATCTCCAGCTGGGTTCCTACCTGGACAGACTAATGAAATGTAAATTGAAATCTTCTATTCAAGGGTGAAGGTCAAGAGGCGACTGACAGCCAGGGGTTGTTGGTCTCCCAAAAGGAGATTTATCTGGAGGAAGAACAAACAACTCGAATTGTAAAGACCAAACAAGATAAGCTTTGCTTGTGCTGCTAGCTGACGTCAACCACGCACATTAGTACTGGCGACAAAATAATCCCCAAACCTTACTAGAGAAGACCTAATATGTTGTCTAGCCATAAGTAGGGAAAGACTGCAATAAGACTCTTACAGATGGGTTTGAAAACCTAGGGTCTGATAGCTACAAGGACAATGCAGATCTTAAATCTGACATGCAACAATCTGCATGCAAGAGTTGCAGCAAACAGACAGCTAACCCAAGTTCTGATTGACTTAAAACAACTAGCAACCGCAATGTGAGGACCTGGAGAACCCCTAACGCAATGACAATGTGTGCATCAACCTTGCTAACCAAAAACCTTAAATATTATTCGATTTTCAGAGCTGCAATTTCAATGTGAAAGCAAAGAGGTTACCGTTTCGACAGTAGGTAAGGTGGTGAAGGGCCTCGCAGAAACAGAGGGGGAGATGAAGACAATGCACAGAGCAGTTATTTTGACAAAGATCCAGACAAAGGCCATGGTGCAACTTAACATCCATATCAGCAAGATGACAAGGGCTTGGGAGAATTATTGTCAATAATAATTTCTGGAGTTCCCTCTCCTCATTTAGAGGTGAAAAAGCGTCACGTGTGCACAGGAAACACCTCCACTCCAACAGTGGGCCCTCAAATTATTGTAAAGAGGGCATAACAACTATCATTAGGTTTCTGCATAGCAGTTCCCGGATTTTGAAATCAATTAGTGGGCCTGTGTGTCAGGGCCATTAGTTTTTTTGTGTTCTAACAACAAATCCTCAAATCCTGCCCCGGATTTTTGTTTCTGGAAAACAAAATACTTTGCTGAGTAGTTGCAAAAAACGCCGCACCCCCTCAGCAATGTTCACAGCCTTCACGGCAATCACTGCACCAGCAGTTGCAATGAAGGCTTCAAAGGTCTTCGGTCCAGCAGACATAGGTCTCAAAACAACGGATGCAATGAAGGCTTAAGACACCTACACCTAGCAGACACACTTGCGGTCCTTCTCTGGGCAGTGGAGACCATAGCTGTCACTGACCTCACAGGCTTGTGGGACACCTGCTAGACCCTACCAGTGGTCCGTAGTGTGCTGCAGATACTGGGGCTAAAAGTGTAAACCACGTGGGCCACTTTCAGTGCCGTGTGATCACAATCACTTCACAAAATGGGACCAACTGCAGAAAAGCAGATTTATTCTGGGGCCCTGCTTGTATATAGATAGTTACTGCTACACATTAATTATTTTTTTTACTACGTGCAACAATTCTGGTGCAGAAGGGAGTGGTCACAGTTCTGGCCAGAGATCTTGGTAAATTAAGGGCCTGAATTAGACTTCGGCAGACGGGTTACTCCGTTGCAACAGTGACCGATATCCACTCCACTGAAATATAAAGCCCATAGGAAATAATGGGATTTATTTTTTGGTGGATGGAATATCTGTCATGGTTGTGATAGAGTAACCTGTCCACCGAAATCTAAATCAGGCCCTAAGTTTGGTGTGTTGTACTTCTATGCCTAAAATACCAATGATGAGTATTCAGATGCTTTAGTTGGGGCCTGTGGTCGTCAGGCACCTTTTTATTTATAGAGAAGAACCAAGGACATTTTCACATTACATGGGGCGGTACAATGGGAGGATACTTTTCTCCGATAGAGAGCAGTGATTCAAGTTGTGATGTCCCTGCGTTACACTGTTATGTTACATTGCTTTAGGGAAGGAAAAGTTCTCTGCAAGGTGATAGACACGCACCTCTATCCTGAGTGCACCACCTGTAGTGATATCTGGATCATTGGTACTGATTTTATGTCATGGACAAGCACGGATCGTGCATGGCCGCCATGCCCTAGGCCTGTCTTACAGATTTAGGTTTTGTTAGATCGGGAGAGGCGCACGATGCGCTATCCTGGTAGTGGTAAAGGGCAACTACAATTAGAAAGTGTTAGGTAGCAAGAGAGTGGTGGGTAGCAAGAGAGTGGTGGTGGCATCATTACAGTTTATTTAATAGTGATCTGTAAACAGGCATTTTTACTTGTGCCATTGGAGTGAGGCCTACCGGCCCACTCAGGTGAAGTTCTGCTGCTGTGTACCTAACTCGCCCTTCGCCTACGTCATATGAGTATGTAACAATGTGCAGCATAGCATGCATGTGATTGTGTGCGCGTACTCTAATGGATGTATGCCTGTATGTGGTACAGTAGATGGTGGGCTGTGGTTCCATATTGGAAGTCAAGGGCCTTAGAAAGTTATATGGATGTGGAGGAACTATCCCACACTGTTTTGTGGATTGCCTGCATTCCTGATAGGTGGGTGTGATAGCCACACTGGAGGAAGGGAGAGCCAGGCTTTTTTGTGCACTTCATAATTCTTTGATTCTGAAAAGGTCATTGGTCTGTGGGACATGGGAATATCTCAAGAAGGATATAGGGCTAATAAGGGGATCATAAGATTAAGGCTAGGGGCTTTTGTATCCTTATGATATGTGTATATCAGTGAGGCCGAAAGGCAGGTGTGACTCTTTTGTCTCCCCTATGGCCTGTGTTGTGGGGTGATCAAGTTTAGAGTGGCTGTTGCTACAATAGACTGCTTTCAGAACAAAGGACGGGGCACAAGAGTGGGCACTTCAAAGTGGGCAACCTCCATAACATGGACTTCAAAGACTAAGGTACTAAATCAGACCTGTATATGGAAACAGATCATAAAAAGCGGAGCTTACAACTCCCAAAATTGACAAACTGTAGCTGTACATGAGCATCAAGAATCTAAGCACAACGTTTGCCTGATGTGACCAGGACTGGAGATCAAGGTCTGCTAGTTTCCTTGCTGGGTGAGGGGATATCACCCAGGAGAATCAAGACCATTTGTCCTGGAGCCTAAAGCTCGACGTACCTGCTGACATCAAAGGACCCTATGAGGAGGAGGATGCCTGGAGGAAGAGAGGCCCGGTGGCGATCCTGTCGAGCAGATCCCTGAAGCAGAGTGTGGAATTCTGGTACACTTTAGGACCACCACACTGATTAGGCTGCCTGACCTTGTGCCATTGTTTGTGACCTCTAGCTGCCAGATGTGGATAGTGTTAGAAATTGGGTCTTTGGTTGGCAGTCAGATTACCCCCTGTCCAAGCAAGGACCCTCACTCTAGTCAGAGTACAGGAGAATCACCCTCAGTTAACTCTCACTCACCCCCTTAGTAGCTTGGCACGAGCAAGCAGGCTTAACTTCAGAAGCAATGTGTAAAGTATTCGTGCCAACACACACAGTAATACAGTGAAAACACTAGAAAATGGATACCTACTCAGTTTAGAAAATTAGTTAATATTTATCTAAATCAAACAAGACCAAAACGACAAAAATCCAACATACACAAGTCAAGATATGAATTTTCAAAAGAATACGAGTCTCAATCCTCAGAAAACAGTGAGAATGTTGTTGTTTCACAAAGTACCTTGTTAGCATAAAAAATAAAGCTCGCAGGTGAGCGTGCATCGGAAAAGGCAGTGATGCTTTGTTCCCTCCCTCGCAAGGGAGGCCGTGTGTCGTTTTCTTCTCCAGTCAGCGATGCATCGTTTCTTCTCCCTCACAAGAGAGGGATGCGTCGATTTCTGGACGCAGATCCACGCAGAGTTGGGTTGACTTTGACGCCCAGGGACGATGCATGGAAAATCCTGTAGCATGGTGTTAGAAAACCGTGCTGCATGGGGTTTGCGTTGTTATCAGCAGCCGCAAACAGGTATTGCTCGTTGTTTCACCAGCCGCGATGCGTCGATCTCCCAGCCACGATGCAGGTGGAGCATCAATTATAGCCGCGAGGCCAGCAGTGCGTAGTATAACAGCCGCGTTGCAGATGGTGCGTCGTAAATTTCCCCGCAGGGTGTTCTGTGTGTGGATTTTCAGCTCTTGTCTGCCAACTTCACCTTTCAAGGGCCCAGGGACTGGATAGGACACCACTTGGAAGGGCAGGAGTCTCAGCAGAGAGTCCAGATATTGGCAGAGGAAGTCTTTGATGGCCCTGAGACTTCAAAACAGGAGGCAAGCTTAACTCAAGCCCTTGGAGATTCTTCACAGCGGGAATGCACAACAAAGTCCAGTCTTTGTCCCCTTTCACAGGCAGAAGCAGCAACTTCAGGATAGCCCAACAAAGCACAGTCACAGGCAGGGGCAGCACTTTTCCTCATCTACTCCTTGGCAGACTTTCCTCTTGAATCCAGAAGTGATCTAATTTTCAGGGGTTTTGGATTCAATATGTATACTCCTTTCTGCCTTTGAAGTAGGCCTACTTCAAAGGAAAGTCTCTGTTGTTCACAAGATCCTGCCTTGCCCAGGCCAGTGGGTTGGAGACTGCATTGTGAGAGGGCAGGCATAGTGCATTCAGATGTAAGTGACCACTTCTCCCTCCACTCTAGCACAGATGGCTCATCAGGATATGCAGGATATACCCAAGCTCCATTTGTGTCACTATCTAGAGGAAAGGTGCAAACAGCCCAACTGTCAAACTGACCCAGACAGGGAATCCACAAACAGGCAGAGTCACAGAATGGTTTAAGCAAGAAAATGCCTACTGGCATTTTCAAACTAACAATCAAAAAACCAAATGCACTAACAGATGTATTTTTAAATTGTGAGTTCAGAGACCCCAAAATCCATATTTCCATCAGCTCCCAAAGGGAATTTACACTTTAATAATATTTAAAGGCAGCCCCCATGTTAACTTATGAGAGAGATAGGCTTTGCACAGTGAAAATCGAATTTGGCAGTATTTCACTGTTAGGACATGTAAAACACATTAGCACATGTCCCATCTTTAACATACACTGCATCCTGCCCATGGGGCTACCTAAGGCCTACCTTAGGGGTGCCTTACATGTATAAAAAGGGAGGGTTTAGGCCTGGCAAGTGGGTACACTTGCCAAGTTGAATTGGCAGTTTAAAACTGCACACACACACACACACACTGCAGTGGCAGGTCTGAGCCATGTTTACAGGGCTACGTATGTGGGTGGCACAACCAGTGCTGCAGGACCACTAGTAGCATTTGACTTACAGGCCCTGGGCACCTCTAGTGCACTTTACTAGGGACTTACTAGTAAATCAAATATTCAACTCATGGATAAGCCAATTTACACATACATTTTACATAGGAGCACTTTCACTTTAGCACTGGTTAGCAGTGGTAAAGAGCCCAGAGTATCAAAAACAGCCAAAACAGAGTCCAGCACACATCAACAAACCGGGAAGCAGAGGCAAAAAGTTAGGGGAGACCACGCCAAGGATGCCAAGTCTAACAGATAGCGATGGAGAAAAGGGGCCATTAACCTGGTGCAGCACTGTAACAGAAGGTGGCTATCAGTCTGTTCAGTGTTGAGGCCCAGAGGAGCTGTCGCCCTGGAGCAGCATTCATGGCCCCTGTATGCCAGGTGGGGACTGCGGTGAAGAATAATGGATGTTGCCCTGGTGCAGCGCTGTGACTGGCAAGGGCTGTAACCCTGTGCAGTGATATGTCCTGGATGGACCGTCACCCCATATGCTGCTGTTTGTGACCCCTGTATGACGGGTGGTGGCCAAGGTGATGAGAGAGGGCCGTTGCCTTCGAGGAGCATGCAACAGGGATGCATAGTGGGGTGCGACCTATGAAAGGAGAACATTGACTTAACCACCCAAACCTAGAGACCTCCTGCCAGACTCAGGAAGACTTACCACACTACCAGAGGAGAGCTTTGGACACCTGCTACCTTGCCCACCGCATTCAGACATCTGCTCTTTGCCGGGCCGCTGACATGCTTGGACCTTCCATACCGCAGCTCCAGTGGCAGCGTGTAAGATTGATTACCGGTCTGCCAGGCCCATGGAGGAATTTGCTCCTCTGACTGAAGTGCATCTGCATTTGGACTATTAAAAAGCCATCACAAAATAGCAAAACTTGAACTCACTAGCTTGGCGTAGCCTAAATGGTAAACACAGAAATCGGGAATAACAATAGTCCTTAGACAGGGAAGGGGGACTCAGGATCTTACCCAGACAACGTTAGAGTTCTGGCCATACAAAAACTATGTATTATTTGTAGTGTGACTTATTTTACTTTGCATTCATATATAAATACTATTTGTTTCCTAAAAGCAAGTATTTGGGTGGATATTCATTTACAGAGGTTGCTGAGCGTGTTTTGAGTCTTGTAGCCGTGTAAACCTTGCATTTACCTCCTGCCAGAGAAACCTTGAACCGCTCTACCTGTGCAACCACTAAGAGTTAAGTCCTGAAGCTGTACTTGGTCCATTTGCTCAGAACCCATAGTAGACTGTGACCCAGGACATCAGGAGTAAAAAGCCTCACTTGCCATGGTTAAGCCAAGTAGCTCCTGCTTGCCCTGTGGCCTTTTGGAGGGGGTTCGGTCAACTGCCAATTGCAAACATGAGGTGCTTAAATTCTCCAACAAATTATATTCAATTTTGGTAGCATACTAAGACCTTGCAATGAGAAATGTTTCTTATTTAGGGAATGCATCTGCAGAGGAAGGACCAGTTTAGGCTTCAGCACAAGCAGCTCCTGCAACAGTGCTCAGTTTCTGCATCCACTCAATTGGTGGGAGGAGCAGCAGAACTCTGAAAGTACGTGTCTGATGGTTAAAGCTGATGGTTAAAGTTGATGGTTGAAGGAGGACTACCATGAAGGTTTCCCCAAAACTAGAGTAGTTTTTTCTAGGGTTTCTTGGAAAATGTTCCATGTTTGCAAATTGATAGTTCTAACTAATGGGAGCTTTCAATATAGCCTGGCATCCTCAGCTAGACAGATTATGCTCTGAAAACTGGCAGGAGTGCTAGTGGTGAAGTGTTTGTAAAGGGTTTTGTGGGATGTCGGTGTTGTGGACGTATACCGATTTGTTTTGGGCTGAAATGCACATTCATGGTACCTAAACAAGGACTGATTGACTACTTCAGGCACAGTCCTATAGACAACAGAAGTGATGGATACCGGTGACAGACTGACATCAGCAGAGTGTAATAAGCCTATCTTGGGATCTAGGACCGTGGCTAGGTTTCCTCTTCCAGATGATTTATAGAGAATTACATTGAAGGTCTTGCTCACAAGTGGGAGACAGATAAAATAACTGAATCGTTCTGTTGTATCAACAGCGATGCCCTACATCACCAATCACTAATTGGGATGCACTGTCGGCCATAGTAAGGGCTGCCTAATAATTACCCATAGGAAGAGAGAAAGGCAAGTTCTTGAGGACAGACAGGATAAATAGTTGACAATGGAATTAGAAGTGCAACACAAAGTACAAGGCGTCACACAACTCCTGAGGATAAGCAGCGGGCTATAGGATCCATAAGACCTCTCATAATTAATTATGCTGAAATTAAACAGTTTCACTGTCTACTTTTGAGGAAAAGCTGGCAGCATCCTTAAGCTGAAGTTCATACTCTTGCCGTATACTGGTAAAAGAACCCCGGAGTCAGTGCACACACAAACCTTGGTATTTTATATTATATAATGTTCATTGTGAGGTCATTTAATGTAAATTGTATTAATTAGGAGTATCAACATAACTATGGATAATTCTGAGATAATAACTATAAACCGTGAGTATTATTCATCACAAATCTCTAACAAAATATTTTAGAATTCCTTAACTGCCTTGTTTTAGTTTATTGCTGGTCTGTTTATTGCCAGGTCATATAACACACCCTAATCGTGCCTGCCAGATGTGGACTGTGGGCTGCTCCTATCTAATTGGGAAAACATTTATATCTTCCTCTCTATATTATCCTATACAGGCGGTGAAGTTCTTCTCACTAGGAAGCCTCTGTTGCAATCAGCTGAGCACGATGTTGTCATTCGAAGCTTTAATACTGGTTACTTTCAGAACATCATGAATACAGAAACAAAGGCCTTATTGTTTTTGAGCAAAAAGGATACCCTAGGAACGGCAGCCACCGGAAATAGAATGCCGCAATGAAAATGGAAAAAGCATATTTTACTTCCTTTGTATGAAAGAAAAAGAAAACCACATTCATTCTAAGTCCTCATTTTGTGACTTACAGGTAAGAAAAATGCTTAAATGTATTAATATAGACCCTCAAACTATATAAAGGCCGGTTGAATAATGTAACACCATCAAATCATCCCCAGAGCACATAAAGGACACAGATTTATGCCACACAGTATCTTTAGGGTTTTTGTAGGTGCATAAATAAACTTGCATTGTTGATAAACCCTTAACATATATACACCATCGCCCAGATTTATTAAGATTTTGTGTCAGGGAGGCTTTTCATGGGAGGAGCATGGCCGCTCCTGAGCATCCACCCACGGATTTTGATGCAAATCCAGATTTGCAAAGACTAATACACCCGAGTCTGCACCAAAATAGTGTGCTTAACCGACAGAGGAGTAACAAGGAGAAATATCTAATTTTCTACTCATTACTTCCTCCTTCCATGTGAGCTGCATTCTGCAGCACACATAGAAAGAGAAGCATGCCTCTAAGAATTGTTTTTGTGCAAGAAATTATCCCTTCCTGCACAAAAGTCATCCTGCCCATAATGCAGGCACACTTGCACCATGTTGCAAGGGAGCCCGTGTTAACGCTAGGCAGCCACAACTGTGCCAGCGATAGAGGGAGATGAACAGCACCATTTCTTGGTAAATATGACGCTTTTCAGCTCTGTATCCAGGATGGTTCTGATAAAAGGGAGAGTCTGTGAAGGAGTCAGGTGTGACTTTAGCAAGTTAATGGTGCCCTAATTATGTAAGGAAGTTCACCATCACCTGTAGGTGGTCCATAATTGACTGTGGCGAGCCCTTCTTCAATTGCCAATCGTTGAAATAGGGGAAGACTGCTACTAATGTGACAACCACTATCAACTCTGTGAACACCAGCCCGGCACTGTTAAGGTCGAAAGGGAATATGGCAAATCAAAAATGTTTGTGGCCCCCCTTGAACCAGATATAGCACTGCAGGATAGGAATCTGGAAACAGGCGTCCTGCAGGTCTATCACCATGATGGAGTCATAAAGATACAGGGCAGATAAAACCTAGACAAGCGTGAGCATCTTTAGTATGTCATTCCACAGGAGCAAATTAAAGTGTCAAAGGTGTAGATTGGGACAGAGGCCTCTGCTGTCTTTTGGCACAAGGAAATATAGGGAGTAGTACTCATTTCCACTCTCCAGAATCCTCTCTTTGGCTCCTTTGTCTAAAACAGCCTGCACTTCCTGAAGCAAAAAGGACAAAGGGTATTCTAAAACCCGCTCTGATGAGGATGGAAAGTGTGGCAGGATGGACAGGAAAGGCATGGAATAGCCTTTTCGGACAATCTGCAGGAATCACATGTCAAATGTGTTAGAAATGGGGTTTCTGGTTGGCTAGGGTATGCTTCTAAGCCAGACAGAGCCCACCACTCTAGTCAGAGCAAGTAAGTAACACTGCTTGTCCTATAGCTGCATCTCGTGGTGCCTCCATTCAGACAGTTGTGCTGCGTGAATGTGTGGGTGCTCGCCCACATTGCAACACGGCATATCTTTTCCCATTGAACGCCTGCAAACAGGGCAGCCGAAGTGGACACTGCCTTTGTTGAGTGCGCTTTGACTGTGAGTGGTTTGCTAGCCTCTGAATGGCAAAAATGGATGGTAGCAGAAACCCATCTTGCGACAGTTGCTTTTGTGGCTGGAGTACCTTGTTGGGATTGTCCACACAACACTAAAAGTTGATCAGTCTTACGTATTTGTTTAGTACTATATAAATAGAATTTAAGACACCATTTGACATCCAGAGTATGGAGAGATGTTTGGGCTGGTGAAGTCAGATTTGGGAAAAAAGTACGAAGTATGATAGGTTCATTGAGATCAAATTTGGATGAGACCTTGGAAATGAACCCTGGATTTGTTCTGAGAAACAAATAATTCTCAGTGAAACGTTCCTAAGGACTGTAGAGATTTCCTTTCCAAAGCAAGAGGTGAATCTACAAACAAAACATACAAATTGAAATGGAAGCGATTCTGTTCCTGGTGTCCAAAATCTAACTCGCATCCATTGGAAGCATCACTTGAGCAGATTCTGTTGTCTTTGAACTTGTAGAATTCAGGAGCCATGCAGAGAAGTGGAGAGAGGCTGGTTGGGGATGTAGAACCTGACTCTGGTTCATGGTCAACAGTGCTTGCGTTGCCAGGAGGTGAATGGGATTGCATTCCGACTACAGGAGGTGTTCTGTAAACCAGTGTTGCCTGGGCCATCTATGAGCAATTAGGATGAGACAACAATGTTCCCTTTTCATTTTCATGAGAGAGGGAAGCGAGGAAAAGTGTATGCATAAATCCCAGACCATCTCATCAAAAAGGCATTCCCCCACGAACCTTGGAGCAGGTACCGACTGGAGTAGAACTGGCATTTTGTGTTCCTGTCTGTCACAAAGAGATCCAATGCTGGTTTGCCCCAATGTGTGAATATCTTGTCGAGCTCCGTTTGGTCCAGTTCCCACTATGGGAACTATCACATGTTCCGAAGAGTGTGTCTATTAAGTTGTTGCTCACTTCGGACACATGCTTGGCTCTCAGAGATATTTTGTGATTTGTGAGCCAAGTTTACAGATCCTGATCTTCCTGGGAGAGCGTTGATGATTGTGTACTCTCTTGCATGTTGATGTAGTGCATGCTGGTCGTATTGTTCATATGAACCAGGACACAAGAACTTGCTTTCCTCAGGAGAAAGGCTTGCAGAATGAGAAAGACGGATTTCAGTTTTAGCCTGTTGATAGGTATTGGCTTTTTTTGTGACAACTACTTCCCTTGAATCTGCAGATCGTGCAGGTGGCCACCCCAGCCTTGCAGAGAGGCATCTATTGTTATTCCAAATTTGGGTATCTGAGGCAAAAACGTGAGGACCTTTGAGAGATCAGAAGCTTGAGACCACCACACTAACGTCTCCATCATTCTTGGAGTGATAGTTATGATGCCCTTCAATGATCCTTCTGTTTGGATCCACCGTTTTTGTAACTCCTCTTGCAATGGTTTCATTTTCAGTGGTGCAAGAAACTTGTACAGATGCGCTGAAGCAGACTTTCTTTTTCAGAGTCTGACTGCCAGATTTCTTAGTATTTGTTGTCTGTCTTCAGATAGATAGGCCTTGTGCTGGACTGTATACAGATGGCATCCTGGTAACATTATGCTTTGTTTTGGAATAGTTGCTGATTTCTGAAAATTGACCGTAAGACCCAGCTTGCAAAATAATGTGAGACAAGCGTTTGTGGCTCGGCAGGCTTGCAGTGGTGTTAGGGCATTTAGCAGCAAATCATCCAAGTAGGGAAACACCTGGTAACCTTGGCTTCTGAGAGTGGCTTCTACCAGTGCCAGGCGTTTGCTGAACATAGAGGCGCCGACCTGAGGTCAAATGGGAGGACTTTGAATAATGGATATTGGCTACGGTGAAGAGAAGATATTTTCAGTGTTTGGGATGTGGAAGAATGCATCTTGCAAGTCCGGAGCTGTCATAAAATCTCCATGGTTTAGGAGTTGCAGGATGTCGGAGAGGGCGCCCATCTGAAATGATTGCTTTGCATAAGAGTTTATTCAGTTTTCTTAAGTCTAGGATAGGCCTCCATTCCCCTGTTTTCTTTCGTATAAGGAAGAAGCGTGAGCAAAAACCTATGCCTTTCTCTGAAAACAGAACTATCCCTATTGCTCCCATTGCAAGCATTCTGAGGGCTTCTTTTCATAATAAGTGAAGATGAGAGGGGATGTGCTCCCCTTGGAAGATTGTCTGGTGGTCTCTGTTCAAATTCCAGGGTATGG
Organism: Pleurodeles waltl; assembly: GCF_031143425.1. Lineage (NCBI taxonomy): Eukaryota > Metazoa > Chordata > Amphibia > Caudata > Salamandridae > Pleurodeles > Pleurodeles waltl. Next base: position 813,140,250 of record NC_090448.1, on the reverse strand, counting down.
CATAAGTGACTAGGTGTAATACCCATTTGCCCGATGTTATATCTCTCCATTGAGGGAGGTAGTTCAAACTATTCGCACCCACAGGATGGGAAGGAGTATGTGTATCCGGCACCTGGTCTAGGTCATTGTTTACAACCTGTGTCTCTATCCTGGGAGGGTTGCTTCCGGCGAGGGCCTTGTTTGATATAGGCTGCTACAGGAGGTTGACGATACGGCTGTAGGTAGGAAGGTTGGTAGTGGTATTGAAAGGGCTGGTACTGTTGAGAGAATTAATATCCCCCTCTGTACGTTGAAAACCCCCCCGAAAGGGCAATTTCTTGAACTGAAGGGTGCAGAAGGTCCTAGCCATATGAGTCTGTTTTTTGCCAATAGTGATTCATCTATGTGCTTCCCAAATACTGGGTTCTCAACATAGGCCACATCTAAGACCTTAGATTGCACTTCCGGCCTTAATGATGGGGCTTGGAGCCATCCCTGCTGTCTCAAGACCCCAGCCAGTTGACGAAACCCTGTGGAGGCGATGGCCAAAGCACAATCTATAACTTCAGAGGAAGTGCGCTCACCCTCTTGCAAAACTTTTGTTGCTTCCGCTTTCTTGTCCTCTGGCACTATGTTAATGAGGCTGCCATTATTTGACCACATCTGCCACTCATAGTGACCCAGGATCGCCAAAGAGTTGGCTGCTCGAACCATGATGGCAGACATGAGGAAAACCCCCTTGTCTATATTATCTAAGCGCCTGCCCTCTCTGTCCAGTGGTTTAGCGATGGGAGCGGAAGGGTTCTTGGAGCAATGCTGTGCAGCTTGTGAAATCACAGAATCTGGCTTGGGATGACTTGTGAGGCAAGCGGGGGAATGATCTGGAAACTTGTATTTTTTGTCTATGTGAGGAGGCACTGCATCTACTTTAGACGGGTTCTTCATAAATTCTTTCACCTCCTCCCAGATATAATCAATGATGGGGATGATTCTGACTGATTTTCTTGCTTGTTCTTTAAAGTCATAAAGGAAACAGTCTGACTGTTTGATGAAAGCTGGGGGGTGGCATCTTGTTGCCGCCCTGTCCATTAAATTGTGAAATCCCACATATCCTCTGGCAGAGAATCTGAAAGATGTGGTGGTGAAGGGGAAAGTGTGGGGATAAGGTAATCATCCCACTCATCCTGTGGACTGTGATGTTACAGGATCTCACCTTCCTCTCTTTCAGCTTCTGATGAAGATGGGTCTTCCCTTGGTTGCGCAGCTACCTTTGACGCAGGTGTCATCCTGGGCATTATAGGGTGAGGGATGTGCCTTGGCATAGTAGGAGCAGTAGGCTGAGGTGGTATTACCAGCTGTTCCTGTGGAGGTTTTGGGAACCCTTTTCTGTAATCTTGCAGCATAGCCTGCAATTCCTGGACATGGGCACCTGTACATCATCATGCCTAGGTTGTGGATGATACTGATATTGCTCATATAGTTTGACCCAGCGTAAGAATCCAGTGCCCAGACAAAACCTAACTAGTACCTCCTCCAGGAAATTCCATTCTAGGCTGTCAAATGCTTTTTTCAATGTCAATAGATAATATTGCTGCCTGCGGTGCTGTGGTCGGGGCTTTCTCTAGTATCAGCAATAGCCAACCGATATTTTGGGCTGTGTTACGATTTGGGATTAAGCCAGTTTGGTCCCTGTGGATCGGATGTGGCATATGGGTTAGAAGCCGGTCGGCTAAAACTCTACTGAGAATTTTATAATCCGTATTGAGAACTGACAGTGGGTGGTAGGCCTTCATGTCTTGTAGTATTTTCCCTGGTTTTAACAGGGGGACCATCAGTGCCTCTCTGCTCGTCGATTGAGGGGTTTTTAGTTGTCTAGCCTCGTTGTACACGGCAACTAATTTAGGTGCTACCTGCTCTATAAATGTTGCGTAGAACTCACCAGGCACCTGTTCTCCTGGCGTTTTCCCTCTCGTCAAATGTTGTATGGCTCCCCGTACCTATGGGAGTGTTTTGTCCCCCCAGTAATTCTGCTTGTTCCTGCTCTATTCTAGGGAAGACTAAGGGTTGCAGGAATACTTTAATTTCAATGGGGTGACCTGTGACTTACTTTTATATAGCCCTGCAAAGTAGGTATGGAAGGCCCCATTAATCTCAGTTTGTGTAGTAACAGTGTGCACAGTTTCCACTTGAGTCTCTTCAATCGGGGACTTTCGGACACTTGGTGATGCCAACCAAGCCAGCAGTTTCCCTGCTTTGTCCCTTGTCACATGTGTTTTTATCATATAATTTTGGTAGTCATGAAAGCGGAGACATTCTACCAGGCTTGCCACCTGCTCCTTGGCCTTTAGTGAAGCCTCTTTATCCACTAACCACTCTGTCAGCTCAACTTCCAGTTGCTTCAACTTAGCTTCCGCGGTTTGAGTTTCCCGCAGCAGAGTTCGGCATACCTCCACCGATTCTGCTATGCAGCAGCCCCTGATGACCGTTTTAAGCCTCTGGAGTCAGTAGACTCCTCGTTCTCTTGGTAGTATTGAGTGATACATGTACCTATTTGCCCTCTAAAGGAAGGATACAACAGTGCCTCTGGCCTAAGCTTCCACGTGGCTATGGGAGGAGAGTCAGTGCCCCAGCATAAATACAGTAGTACTGGGTAGTGATCAGAAATTGTTCTGGCAAGATATTCTACATCACGTATTTTCTGATGTAGCGACGGTGAGCTAAGAAATTTGTCTAACCTTACATGCAAATTGTATACAGGGGAGTAATATGAATATTCCCGCCTTGGGGGTTTAACACTCGCCAGGTATCAATCAAGTTCCAATTATTCCCCCATCCCTTAAATTTGCGAGCAAGCTTACGGATCACTGTCCTATCTAGAGGTAAGAGAGACCTGTCCTTGTAGGGGTCGCTTACGCAGTTGAAGTCGCCTCCTATCAGTACTTCTTTTGTAATATGGGAAGCTAACTGACAGGACAATTCATTGAAGAAGCCTGTCTGACTGACATTTGGGGCATAAGCATTAATAATAGTGATGTCTTTTTATCCAGGCAACCCCGGAGTGCCACCAAAAACCCCTGTGGGTCCACCCTATGATCAGTACACTGAAACAGGACCCCAGGTTTGACCCAGATTAGAACCCCTCTAGCAAATGCTGAATATGTCATATAGTACAGCTGACCCCTCCACTTCCTCTGTAGAGCTTGCCCCTCTTTCAGTTGTAAATGTGTTTCCTGGAGTAATGTGAGGTGAGCTCCCCTACGGGACAAATAAGAAAACACTTTATATCGTTTTGTTGGTGTATGGATATCCCTCACATTCCAGGAGATTATGTTATAACACTTGGTACCTTGCACGTGGTGTGATAAATTTCGGTTATTTGCCCTCCGTCCTACCAGAACAGCTCGCCCTAAGGAGCACCGGGGCCAGGTTCTCGTGCGTTGTGGATATATTTCCCCTTGTTCATGGCATACTGCACTTTTCCCCAACTTACCAAACAACAACATAACTCCCCAACTCCCCTTCCCCTGGACGGGTAAAACCTTTCATGTCCAATCTATAATCGTAGACACCAGCATCGTGGTATCTTCCACCTCTCCGGTTGAGGGGTGAGTGAGGGTCATGTGCCGGTGCGGCCCGTTACATCAGCCGCCAATGTACAATTATGGGCAGCTCAGGCACACCATAGCATCTGTGATGGTGATCCAAGTTCTCGGGCATAGCCCGTTGCGTTTTGTCCATGTTGCAGCTCAGCCGAGCCATTTGCCGCCTGCTTTGGTTCCAATTCCAAGTTGCAAGAGTTTCTCACAGTTAATGCACCACTGGTGGACTCCCCAAAGATTACTTGACTGCTGGGTTCAGAGGAGATCATCTGCTGTTCTGAGTGAGATTATGAGAAGATCCTGTCCAGAGTCTGATAGGTCCGATGAGTCAGACTGGTTTGTTCCGTTACTCAGTGCAACATCAGTGTGTGAGTGTTCTTTTCCTGGTCTATTGAGTTATCTCCACTAGTGGTAGGGTGGGATTGTGTGCTCTTGCCAAAGGCCATTAAATCTGCCAGCGCCTGGTGTCGGGCATGTTGCGATTCTTCAGCTGTGGGGGGGCTCCCTCGCACTGCTCCCTTCTTTTGTTTAGTTTGTTTCAGGAGTGGTGTTTGCCAAGTCTGAGTTTACTGTGATTCCTGCGTCCATTGCATTTCGATCCATGACCACACTTAATGAGGGATATTGAAAAAAGAGGGCAATTCCTTGGGACTGTACCCTTGGCCGGGCTGGGTAGATCATTGCGTAAGTTACTCCCATTTGTCTCAGTTTCCACTTCGCTGCTAGGAAAGTGTGCCAACGGGTTTGAATTTCTTTCGACTAGTCTGGGAAGATCATGATCCTATTACTGTTCGACATTATGTCACCTTTCTCCCGAGCTTGTACCCTGTCCTTATAATGCAGGAGACGTGCTGTTATCACTCTCGGTGGATTCCCTGGTAAGGCAGTCGTGGAGTAACTCTATGCGTTCTCTCAGCGTGAAAAATGCTGACAGCCCAGTTGGTGCTATTTCTTCTTTGAGCCATGTTTCAAGGAAGGCGATCATGTCCCGGCCCTCTGGTGTTTCTGGTATCCCCAGTATTCATAAATTGTTTTGCGTGGCCCTGGTCTCCACATCATCTTCTTTCTGTTCTAAGACTCTGACCTTGTTCTCCAGTTCTGTTAGTCCTGCTTGTGCCCCTGTCATGGCAGCTGGGACATCCGTTACTTCTGTTTCCACTGTGGCAACCCTCTCATCCAAACAGCGGTGATCATCTTTTAGAAGCCCAAATTCGGCACCCAGTGTGTCAATCTTCATTTCCAGAGACTCACGGGAGGCCGTTATCCCTTGTAGTATATCACCAAGAGTAGGGCTCCCTATTTGTGTTGGGGATACGTCTTGTTGTTCTAGGGTGCCAGGTCCTGCCATTAGCTCAACACGATCTACTCCTGCTTCTCTTTTTTTGCTCGCCTTCCCCATGTTAGCATATGTTAGGTATACTTGATGTTGCTTTTCCAGGTTCCCACCCAAGACAAAGCGAGCACCCCTCCTACAGCATTATGGTGGCCATCCCCAGGCGCCGCCTATACCTTTATGCTTTGGGAACTTTCTTCTCATCCCCTCACCCCCTGTCAGGCCAACCAGGGCCACACCATCTCCTCTCTCCAGTCATCACTCCTTGTTCTCAGATGTTCGACATGCGTGCGGAGCCAGGTACGCAGCGCCCCAGTACTCCCCCAGTGTGGGAGTCTCTGTTTACTAGCAAGCCTCCCGCTGTTGCGCCCCGGCCCAGTGGGGCCTACTCGCCAAGGCATGGTTCCCCCAGTGCCTTTCTCTGTTCTCCAGTTCATTCCACAGGGTAGGGGGGATGCCTGGTAGACGAGGATGATCTGGTCACCTCCGGCTTCAAATAGGGGGGCAACCGCGTTGTGATACACTGTCCTCCCAGTGAATCTCAACCTTCTGCACCTCTCGTTGGGCAGTGCTTGGGGCCTTTGTGCAGGAAATTCCACCTGGGGGCCTTCACCCCTGCTCTTGGTCCGGCCAGATGCTCTTGGCGGCATGGCCAAGCCAGGTCTCGATCCAGCTCCCCTGGACTCAGTCCCTCTCCGCCAGCCCCCAGCGCCAGTGGGGAACAATCATTATTGCAGTCTGTTCAAGTCCTCTGTGCTCTGCATTCCTTCGTTGGGGGAGGGAGGCCAGCTCATTGCTCCCCTTTGGCTCCCCTGCAACCCCTGCTCCCCCGTACCTTTTGTGCTTGGCTGTTCCCAACACGGGCCCACCGCATCGGACGGCAGTTCTGTTATTAGCGGCTCCGCAGTGTTCTTTTGCTGACCAGCGCCTGCTTCCCAATCTATTGCTGGTCGACTTTGCGGCCCTCCAGATCGGGGGGGGATTGCGGGGGGTGTGGCAGGCAGGGGGCCCCCCGATGATCAGTCCCCTGGTGGCTGTAGGACCGTACCCGCCACTGCTCCGCCCAGCCCGCCTTGTCCACCTCCTATGTGCGGCTCTCCTTTCTACTCGGCTCTCGCAGTGTGCAGCGCCCCTCGAGTGTGCAGCGGTGTCGCCCGAGCAGGCAGGGGCCAGCCAGGGCACCGGGGTTTGGGCCTCTCTGCCCCCCGGGGTCCACGGCTTCTCACCTCCACGCCAGATAGGCCACACCATCTTGCAGGCCCTGGTCCGCGCTCCCTCACCATCTGCTGTGCCGATCCCCGGCCCCTTGCTAGATATCACCAGGGCTGTTGCGTTGTGTGCTGCTACCGCCTGGTACAGGATGATCGTGGCTGACAAACAGGCCACAGCAGAGCAGTGTTTTACACGTCTGCTATCGCCGCCATCTTGGCTATGCCCCCATCAATGGGGTTGTTGATAATGTCAAGGTCAACGGTATCCTTGTGGATGGTAGAATCCCCGTTGGCGAGATAGGTGTGTCAACAGCTGTCGTCGTCTTCGCCGACGATGGTCTTGTAGATGAGATGGTGGTGACCGTCATTACTGACAACACTGTAGTCGGCGGTGATGTTGTTGTCGACGGTGTTTTAAGAATAGTTTTACTTATTCTCATTGACGGTTTCCCAGATGGTTTCCCAACGGAGAGCTGGGTTGAGAAGAGGTGTCCTCTGTGGAGATATGTTTCCTTTTCTCCTTTCTCAGAGGTTTTTTATAATGGGTCTTTAAGGCCTTCCTGGTCTCCTCAGATGTCCCCTGGTCAGAGGATCTTGCTCTCTTATGTGACCTCTTGGAGGTGTCACTGTCTTTCTCAGAAGTGGTGGATCTCTGAGTCTTAGGGGGTCATTCCGACCCCGGCGGGCGGCGGGCGCCGCCAAAAGACCGCACCGCGGTCAAATGACCGTGGCGGTCATTCTAACTTTCCCGCTGGGCCGGCGGGCGATCTCCAAAAGATTGCCCGCCGGCCCAGCGGGAAAGCCCCTGCAAAGAGGAAGCCGGCTCCGAATAGAGCCGGCGGATTTGCAGGGGTGCGACGGGTGCAGTGGCACCCGTCGCGATTTTCAGTGTCTGCAAAGCAGACACTGAAAATCTTTGTGGGGCCCTGTTAGGGGGCCCCTGCACTGCCCATGCCAGTGGCATGGGCAATGCAGGGGCCCCCAGGGGCCCCATGACACCCGTTCCCGCCATCCTGTTCCTGGCGGTAAAAACCGCCAGGAACAGGATGGCGGGAAGGGGGTCGGAATCCCCATGGCGGCGCTGCAAGCAGCGCCGCCATGGAGGATTCCCTGGGCCAGAGGTAAACCAGCGGGAAACCGCCGGTTCCCCTTTTCTGACCGCGGCTTTACCGCCGCAGTCAGAATGGCCCAGGAAGCACCGCCAGCCTGTTGGCGGTGCTTCCGTGGTCGTTGGCCCTGGCGGTCGGTGAGCGCCAGGGTCAGAATGACCCCCTTGGTCTTCTTCAGCCACATAAGTAGCATCCCCTCTCTGTCCTTCAAGGTGTAAGATGAGAAAGTGAGACATATTTTGCACTCCTTTACATTGTGCTGGGATAGAGGCAAAAAAAGGACAGTCCTTATGCAGGTCATCCACATGCAGTCTTTTTCCAGTTTTGCAGGGTCTGAAGAGACCTTTTTTTGGAAGTATCAGAGATGACAAATCAGGATAAATTTAAAGCTATAGAAAAGAAAAAACTGAGGAGAGCTCAGGGATACTCCCTTCACATGATGTGCAGTAGAAAATATGAGGGATGCAGCCTCTCTTGGGAGTATTCTTTAGGGTGCGGTCACCTGTTTGACTATAGTTCAACTTTGCTCCTTTTAAAAAAAAATCATAGATAAGCTATTAAAGTGAATGTTCATTGCGATTATGGTCTATGGTAATGATACACACTGCTTTAGTATGGTACTGTGGGACTCTAAATTCGATGTCAGGGAATAATTCAAGCATGTGAATCTATAAAAGATCCAATACTGGAGAATAAAGTGCTCACTACGTGCTGGTGAAGTGAGAAAGTGAAGCGTTCACCATGCGCTAGGTTGAAGAAGCCAAGGAGCAGGAAACAGCACTCCCGACGCACTGGGCTCCTTGGGAGGCACTTGAGGGGCATGATGTGGCAGGCGGGCCACGCACAAAGAAGCAAGTAGGCTATATGGAGGTTCCTCCTGGCAGACCAGTAGCACGTGGTAAAACCAACGTCAGGGAGCAGCTGGCAGTAGGGCAACAAGCAGAAAAGCAATCCAGTGAGTCCTTTAGGCCACCCAGCAGTTAGTGGGCAGCACAGTAACAGCAGAAGAGCAGTCCAGATGAGTCCTCTGCACAGTGCAGCAGTCCTTCTGACAGACGTTCAGTCCCAGTTCCAAAAGTGCTATGAACACATGGGGTCAAAGCCCCTGTACTTATACTCAAAAATGTCTTTGATGTAGGGGGTGACTTCAAGGAAATCCTTTCAAATATACAACCCCTTTCAGCCCAGTCCTGGCTCCAGACATCAGTAGAGGGAAAATCAGCCCTTTGTGTGAGTGCAGGACACAACCGATTGAAATGTATGGTGTGAATGACCTCTCCCAGCCCAGGGAGACTACCAGTATGCAGATGAATGCAAATGTATCTCCTGTCACACCCAGCCCTTCCTGTGTTGGGGCTGTCTGGAAAGTATACGCAAAGTGTAACTGTCACTCAGCCCTAGACGTGGACTGGAGTCGGACTGCAAAGCACATATTGTTATAAGCACGGAGAAATGTCCACTTTTTAAAAGTGGCATTTCTAAAATAGTAATGTAAAATCCAACTATGCCAGAAACGTCCACTTTTTAAAAGTGGCATTTCTAAAATAGTAATGTAAAATCCAACTATGCCAGTAAGCACTACCATTCCAAACATAACAAACATGTCAACGCTACTCCTTTCAGATCAGAAATTACAACTTAAAAGTTTAGAAGGAACTTCCCAATGTTAACCTACGAGAGGAGCAGACCTCACAGTAGTAAAAAACATAATAGGCTGTTTGTCACTACTTTGGCATTGCAAAACACAAAGCTACATGTTGTAGCTTCTACTTACACATCACCCTGCTCATAGGGCTACCTAGGGCCTACCTCAGGGGTGACTTAGGTGTAATAAAAGCGGACTCTATGCCTTGGCAAGCAGTTTGAAATGCCAAGACAAGGTGGCAGTAAATTGTAAACGCAGGCCCTGCAGTGGCAGGCCTGAGAAAGGTTTGAAAGGCTAATTCTGTGGGTGGCGCAATCAGCACTGCAGACCCAATAGTAGCATTTAATATACAGGCCCTGGGTATATGGTATACCACATTACAAGGGACTTACAGGTAAATTAAATATGCCAAACAGGTCTAAGCCAATCATATCATGTTCTGGGGAAGCGAGCATGTGCACTTTGCACTTATTAACAGTGGTAAAGTGCCCAGAGTCCTAAAGCCAACAATAAAGTCTGAAAAATAGGAGGAGGAAAGGAAAACGTTTGGGGATAACCCTGCAGAAAGGGCCATTTCCAACAAGATGTAATTGTTGCCACCTGTGGAGAAAATGTCTGATCCTGCCTCCTATAGGGTGGTCATGTGCTGCTAAGCATAAACTAAAGCAGCTTGGAGGCTGCTGCCGGAGAGGCTGTGGACAGGGAGGTTCGCTGAGCCTGCAGGCCTGGGCACAATCTGCTTAATCCTACTAATTATGCTTCAAAGGGGTGAAATTGCTGTTGCAACTACCTTGCGGGCATGGAAAGATGGAGAGGCGCACAGTAGCTTTACCTACATTAAAGCGCTGAAGGGCAAAGTCGGCCTTCTCACCAAAGTCCAGTAAAAAAACATGACTATGAGCTATGTTCCCTTCAGGGTGTGCGTCTGTGTGCGTGTACACACAACCTTAACCAAGCGCCCAGAGTTTATCTTAAAGAGTGAAGATTGTTCAAGGCATTAGGAGAGAGCCTGCCTTTTTCTAGCTGCTCTTACAAATTGACGACGAGTGTGAAACATAGTGATCTCTTGACGCTCTGCGAGGAAGGTGAAAGGACCCAGCTGGGAAGGGGTTCAGAGGTGTCCGAACCCTGTGGTGGGAAAAAGCTGCACAATAGCCGGGCAAGCAGAACATACAGGAAGGTCTACTGAAGGTCCAGGCAGAAGGCTTTAACTTACATCCCCTGTTTCACCATTAGCCTGGGAGTGGGAAGCTTTTCCAAGTTCTACCTCCTCTCCATCTGCGTGGCGTGGAGCACAAATTGTCCTTTTTTATGAGACATTAAAAGGGACAGAGCTGCAAAGTGGCAGTGCTCACTCACTGGGCTGCTGGAAAGGAGCTGCAGTTAGGGATGTCATCTTTCCAGGAGAATACTAATTATTTTTTGTTGACTGAGAGTCTGCAAGGCCCAGACATGATACAAAATAGGTCTGAGTGCAAAATCAAATGTACTCATTTTTAACATGACCTTCCTGCCTTTGTTTACCTTAATTACTTGTAGGGGGTCGTTAACTCTGCTCTAAAACACATTTAAAAGTGTGTGCTATTCATATTTGCGGTTTGATGCTGTACAGATAAGGGTTAAAAATAACAGCTTTAAGTGATTTTGCTTCTTTTTGTATGGGTCAGGAATTTAAAATACCAGTGGTGCTGGTGGAAAAACAACCAGGTGGCAACCCTAGCTGCACTGCAACATGCATCTGGCACAAAGAAAGTGCATCACCTGGAAATTACATGATGCAGTATTTATGAAGCCTACCCAAACCCCAACAAGGCACTGAAGCACTTAAATTCTGCTGAGGATTATAAAGAGCTTCACTGAATGGGAATGAATGAGAAACGTTTTTAATGCAGCCTCTGGCCAGTGGCACTTGAATTATGTGGCAGGAGATGGCCAAATTATGCAGGATGATTGACTAAATGATGTAGCACGAAAAGGCAAATTATGCACCATAATGCTGCACATTTTGTGGTAGTTTTACCTCATTATTTTGTCATTTTTTCACTTGTTAACACTGGGCATACATTGCACCTCATTAGTAGTGGTTTAACACTCACATTTATTAATAAGCAACCGAAAGGTAACCAGTCAACCTCTCCAATGGACCTTCCACTGTGCAGCAGCACGTATTGTTGGGTTATTAGTAATTTTAGAACAGTTTGAGCTGTAACCTAATTTTTATGTTACAATCTGCAAATTATGCAGCAGATGATGGAATACGTGGCAAATCCATAATTATGTGGAAAATGCCACAGCACAATCAGATACTTCCAGTAGCCCTGCCCTCGACTTAGAGGTCAGTAATCAGCAATCAGTACAGGTGGTAGGAGGGGGCAGAAGTCCTCTTATCAGCTGGTGAGATGCTAACTTGAAACAGATGACAACCTAAATTATTCAGACATCACTCCTGTGTCTGATGTTACTCACTGCCTCTCATCTTAACCATTACTCTGAATGCAAACCATCTTTTAACCATTCCTCTGAATGCAGACCATTTTTGTAGCCATTAAAATTAAAATAGTACTCCAGTAATTTATTTCAAAGACTTAATTGTTTCCTGATTCAGGGACTACATGTGAGATAACTGAAGATATTCTAATACCAACGTTTTAGAAAGCATGAGAATGGCACAGGAACTGGATTTGAGTTTTGAGAGATTTTGTAGCAGTTGTAGTATTTTTTAATTGTAATTGTCCTTCAAAGCAGCATTGGTCTCCCTCACCAAGGACCCACACACTGCCAAAACCAACCTCCACGAGGGACTAAAAGCCATCGCCGACTGGATGAGAGACAGCCGGCTAAAACTGAACTCAGACAAAACAGTGGTCCTCATCCTTGGGCACACCCCCTCCCCCCCCACCCCCACCGACACCCACTGACAGCGCACGAAACCTCGGCTTCACCCTCGACTCCTCACTCTCCATGCCAAAGCAGGTCAGCGCCATCTCCTCCTCCTGCTACAACACCCTCTGCATGCTCCGCAGAGTTTACAAATGGATCCCAACAGAAACAAGAAAAACAGTAACCCAGGCAGTCATCAGCAGCAGATTCGACTACGGCAACGCCCTCTACACCGGTATCTCATCCAAACTCCTACAACGCCTCCAACGCATCCAAAACGCCTCTGCCGACTCATCCTCAACATCCCTCGCCACTGCCACATCACCCCCCACCTAAGAGATCTTCACTGGCTCCCCGTCAACAAGAGGATCACCTTCAAGTTCCTCACCCTTGCACACAAGGCACTCCACAACACCGGACCAACATACCTGAACAACAGACTCAGCTTCTACACCCCTACTGGGCAACTCCGCTCCCCCAACCTCGCCCTCGCCTCCATCCCCCGCATCCGGCGCAAATCTTCAGGCGGCAGATCATTCTCGTACCTCGCCGCCAAGACCTGGAACACCCTCCCTCAGATCTATGACAGACCCAGGACCGTCTTTCCTTCAGAAAACTCCTCAAGACTTGGCACTTCGAGCAGTAGCAGCACCCTCCCCCCCGCCAGCGCCTTGAAACCCTCACAGGTATGTAGCGCGCTTTACAAATTGATTGATTGATTGGTTTGTGTCATGACCACACAAACTTGCCAAGTCAAATCAAAGAAGTGCATGAGAAAAGCAGAGATATCCTCAGTGGAGACAGCAAAGCCCAAACTGGAAGAAGGTTTGCAGAGTAATCTTGCCCTTATTTCAAAGGAAGAATCAAGAAGAGAAGATCCAAGATAGCCGCTGTGAGTCCTGAAGGTTAGTTACAGTTCTAGTCTTGCAATCGGTTGATTGCTAGGTTACGAGCTCTCCAGCTGGAAGCCTTGCACTTCAACTGAGGTCTGACAGGAATCAGCTGTGTGGAGAGAGAGCGCGCTTCAGAACAGAAACTCCTGTGAGATAAAATTACATTTGAAGATTATATTACAGAAAAAGGATAAATATTGTCAAGGTTTATTCGAAGAGTTTGATAGTAGACCGTTCCCGTGGAAGTCGGCAAGGCTACAGAGATAATGTATGAATTAACCTTATGTTTACAAGGTTCTTGTTTAAGATATTAAAGTCAAAGAAAAAACGAACTTTAAAAGAGCAAGTATCTACAAATGTCAAGATTATAAACAAAGGCCAAGTTTAAAGGAGAAACGAACTGTTAACAAATAAGCATTTACAAATTCAATGGTAATAAACCAAAATAGAGTTTAAAAGAGAAACGAACTTAAATAAACAAGCATTTACAACTACAAGTTATCGACAGATGTCGAAGTAAGGAAGGAGAAACTAACTGTAATAAACAAGCATTTACAAATACAAGTTATCAACAAATGTCGAAGTAAGAAAGGAGAAACGAACTTTAATAAACAAGCATTTACAAATACAAGTATTGACAGAAGTCACAATAAGACAGGAGAAATTAAATAACATCAGCTGATTTGAAGAACGCATTATCACCAACTATATATATATATATATAGCAATATAAAACCAATCTCTAACAAAGGTTGAGAAGTTCTTCCAGAATCAGTAATAAGCATTTTTTTAAGAAGAGCTTTCATTTATAGAGAGAAGCAAGGCTACAGAGAACTCAGGGTGCTGTATCCAATCTTAGATGTGAAGAGGCAGACTGAGTACTGGCGTTCATCATCTCTGTGGCAGTCTCTCTACCATCCCATTCCCCTTTCCCCCTCAGGGGTACTCAGCACGAAGGATTAATATTCGTTGTGAGTAGCTCGGGTCGGGACTGAGGAGTTATCTTCTGAGGAAATCGAATTGAAGTATCCTGACAGATTGAAGTGCCATCACCCTAATTTTAGGGAAAAAACAGATTTCCTCCTGAGCAGAGTGGCAGAAGGAATTGATATAAAAGCATTAGCCACCGTTTTGGAAGGGTTACAGAAACAATTAAATAACACCATAGAAGAAACAGTCCAAATAAAACATCGAATAAATGAGTTAGGGAACACCGCTAAATCAAATGAATCTGTGTTTTCACAAATCCCTAGCCCTTCACAGTCTGCAGGTATATCCACTCAAGTAATTCATGCGGTTTCCCCTAATATTCCTTTGGCTCAACCCGAGCGCTTCGGTGGGGATCCAAATAAGGCGCAGATTTTTCTGACCCAATGCTCATTGCATTTTTTATGTAGACCAGTCATTTTTTCCGAAGACCAGTGCAAAGTGGCACTTATATTGTCTTATCTGACAGGAGATGCGGCCGCATGGTCCATGCCAATAATTTCCAGAAATGATCCTGTTTTATATAATTTCCAAAATTTCAAGGAAGAGTTCTTAAGAATATTTGATCGGCGAACTGCAGCTCAAGCCACTGACAATGAACTACTGGAAATCAGGCAAGGTAATAAAGATCTAGTAGCCTATCTGGCTCATTTCAATAAACTCATTGTAGAGACTGCCTGGCCGGAGTCAAAAAGAGCCGCCATATTTTATCGTGGACTGAGAGATGAATTGAAAGATGCCTTAGCACAAGTTCCAAATAGACCCACCGAAATTTCGGAGTTAATTGATCTTGTGTTACAGATTGACCACCGGTTAACTGAACGAAGAGCAGAAAAGAGAAGAGAGTATCGACCATTTCCCCTGAGAATTGATCGTGTAAGAAATGATCATACGAGAGCCGGAGAAGGGATAACGATAGAAGAACCAATGCAAATTGGTTCCATCCGAGGTCCTTTATCTAAGGAAGAAAAAGAGAAAAGAAGAGTGAATCAACTATGTTTATATTGAGGTGCATCTGGGAATTTTGTTAAAAACTGTCCCAAGAAACCCAAAGCTCTTCAGTCAGGAAAAGGCCAGCTTCATCAGTAGAGGGAGTTGCCCTGATGAAAGCAGAACCCAATCACAAATCCTTTAGATCAACGAATGGCGAATACCTTACAAACCGCAGCGCCACATTTGGTATAAACAGTATCAGTTAAGACCCTTGAGAAGGAAATTCAAGGGATCTCAGTTATGATAGACTCTGGAGCTACGGGCAATTTCTGTGATATCAAATACGCTCGTAAAATGGGTATTCGATTTATCAAGAAATCTACTTTGGAAGTAGTAAGAGCTGTGGATGGAACCAATCTTTCTTCCTGACCCATTTCCCATGAGACCGAACCAATTCAGATGCAAGGTTTTGGTGGACATCAGGAGCAGATAATCTTTAATTTGATAGATGCTCCACAATTTCAACTCATTTTGGGTCTGCCCTGGCTTACAGAACATAATCCACAAATTGATTGGAGCTAAAGAACGATCAAGATGAATTCCTCTTACTGCAAAGAGAATTGCTTTCATGATGGAGTGGAAGTGTCCACCAAGTCCCAAGCGGCCTGTTTATCATCACACTCTTCAATGATCTGTGCACTAAAGACAGCAGAAATCCCAAAAGAATATGAGGATTTAGTCGCCGTTTTTGATGAAAAGGAGGCTGAGAAATTGCCACCACATCGACCCTACGACTCCAAAATTGAACTGGAGCCAGGTGCGATATTGCCATGTAGCAGAATATACGCATTGACCGAAGCAGAGAATCAACATTTAAAGGAGAACTTGGATCAATATCTTGCTAATGGTTTTATTCGTCCTTCTGAATCTCCAGTGTCATCCCCACTATTTTTCATACCAAAGAAGGATGGGAGTCTTCGAACTTGCATTGACTATCGAGCCCTCAATCAGGTTACCATCAAGAATCGATACACACTGCCTTCAGTGTCAGTTTTATTAGATCAAGTAAAGAATGCTAGAATCTACACCAAATTGGACCTGCGAGGAGCATATCATTTGATTCGAGTGGCTTCAGGGGATGAATGGAAAACCGCTTTTCAGACTCGATACGGATTATTTGAATATCAAGTGATGCCTTATGAGTTATGCAATGCTCCCGCTGCCTTCCAGCATTTCGTTAATGATATATTACGAGAATTCCTCGACCGGATTGCTGTGGTTTATATAGATGACATTTTAATCTTTTCCGACAATCTACAGGAGCACATTTCCCATGTTCGATCCATCCTCACAAGGTTGCAAGAAAACCATCTCTATGTAAAATTGAAGAAGTGTGCATTTCATGTGGAACGAGTTGAGTTCTTAGGATTAATTTTGTCACCAGAAGGAGTTAGTATGGATCCTGCCAAGATAAAGACAGTGCAACATTGGCCTTCTCCTTGCAATGTCAAGGAGATCCAGAGTTTCTTGGGGTTCGCTAATTTTTATCGAAGATTCATATCCAATTTTTCTCAAACAGTTACACCCATTACTCGATTGTTGAAGAAAGGAGTGAAGTTTGAGTGGACAAAAGAAGCTGAAAATGCTTTTAATTTTTTGAAGAATTCCTTCGTCTCAGCTCCAATCTTGCTCCACCCCAATCCAGATGAGCCATATTATGTGGAGGCAGATGCTTCAGATGTTGCCATAGGAGGTATCCTTTACCAGCGTCATAAAGATACAGGTCAATTACATCCAGTGGCTTATTTCTCTCGAAAATTAACACCACCAGAGATAAATTATTCAATTGCGGATAAGGAGCTATTGGCAGTCAAATAAACTTTTAGTGAGTGGAGGCATTACATTTTGGGAGCTCAGCATAAAGTGACCGTTTACACGGACCACCAAAATTTACAGTTTTTAAAATCAGCTCGAACTCTAACAGCTAGACAACTGCGTTGGTCCCTATATTTTGCAGACTTTGATTTTGTTATCACTTTCAGACCAGGAAAAGTAAATGGGAAGGCAGATGCTCTATCTCAAATTGATACCGGTGCAGTTAAAGAGCCTCCAGAAAAAGAATTGATTATTCCACAAGAGAATTTCATATCTGCCATATTGTATGAAAAGTTAACCAAAGAAATTCAAGAAAATTTAACATTCGAAGGAATGCTGAAGTGGTCCAAAGAAGGCCAAGGAAGAGAAATCAAAAAAGGTTTGCCATACTTTAAAGGTGCACTGTATGTTCCGACTGTGGAGCTGCAAGAAAAAATTCTTCAGGCTTATCATGACGATCAATTGGCTGGACACAAAGGAATTCAAAAGACTCAAAATCTAATACAACGAGAATTTTGGTGGCCAAAAATGAAAACTCAGATAAGACAATATGTGTCAACTTGTGACAAATGTCAAAGAGGGAAATCAAATAGAACAGCTTCACAAGGTCTGTTAAGACCTTTACCCACTGCACCCCATGCCTGGCATACTGTTACTATGCATCTTATAGTGGACCTCCCTAGTAGCCAAGGTTTTAACACTATCCTAGTTTTTGTAGACACTTTCACAAAAATGGCGCATTTCATTCCTTTGAAAGAAATCCCTCGAGCCCCACAGGTTGCACAGTTGTTTACACAACACATAGTACGCGCCCATGGTATCCCAAAAATTCTAGTTTCAGACAGGGGGTCCCAATTTGTTTCTCGCTTTTGGAAGGCCTTTAGTAAAAAATTAGGAATTGATTCTCGTTACTCTACCAGTTACCATCCTGAAACCGATGGGCAAACAGAGAGAGTGAATCAAGAGTTAGAACAGTATTTAAGACTCAATTTATTCGATAAAGAGAAGGAATGGCCCGAGTTGATGTGGGCAGCTGAATTTGCTTACAATAATGCTGTTCATTCCACCACTGGGTTAACCCCCTTTTATCTGAAGCATGGTAGACATCCTAATGTAATGTTGGGTAAAGAAGATGATTCAGTGCCTGCAGTAGAAGAGATGGTGAGGGATTTGCAGACCACGTTAGTTAGGGCTAGAAAAAACATAATTCAAGCAAAAGACTCATATAAGGCTCAGGCTGATAGAAAAAGAAGAGAGAGCCCCATTTATTCGAAAGGAGACAAAGTTTGGTTATCCACTCGTCCTTTACGTCTCAAAGGAAATCGCAAATTTCCGCCACGATTTATAGGCCCATTCAAAGTTGACAAGATGATCAATCCAGTGGCAGTTAAATTGCAGTTGCCAGCTCATCTAAAGATACATCCTGTTTTCCATGTCTCCTTGTTAAAGAACAGTCCTCCAAATTTACGTCAAAACTCCCCTCCAATTCCTATCCAGATTAGCTCTGCAGAAGAGTATGAAGTCAATCAAATCTTAGATTCCAAAATCCGTAATGGCCAGCTTTATTATCTAACTGATTGGAAAGATTATGGTCCAGAGGAACGATCCTGGGAGCCGCACGAGTATGTACATGCTTCAAGATTAGTGAGAAACTTTCACAGAACCTACCCAAGCAAACCTAAATTGGAGAACTGTTCCTTGAGGGGGAGTACTGTCATGACCACACAAACTTGCCAAGTCAAATCAAAGAAGTGCACGAGAAAAGCAAAGAGATATCCTCAGTGGAGACAGCAAAGCCCAAACTGGAAGAAGGTTTGCAGAGTAATCTTGCGCTTATTGCAAAGGAAGAATCAAGAAGAGAAGATCCAAGATGGCCGCTGTGAGTCCTGAAGGTTAGTTACAGTTCTAGTCTTGCAATTGGTTGGTTGCTAGGTTACGAGCTCTCCAGCTGGAAGCCTTGCACTTCAACTGAGGTCTGACAGGAATCAGCTGTGTGGAGAGAGAGTGCGCTTCAGAACAGAAACTCCTGTGAGGTAAAATTACATTTGAAGATTATATTACAGAAAAAGGATAAATATTGTCCAGGTTTATCCGAAGAGTTTGATAGTAGACCGTTCCCGTGGAAGTCGGCAAGGCTACAGAGTTAATGTATGAATTAACCTTATGTTTACAAGGTTCTTGTTTAAGATATTAAAGTCAAAGAAAAAACTAACTTTAAAAGAGCAAGTATCTAAAAATGTCAAGGTTATAAACAAAGGCCAAGTTTAAAGGAGAAACTAACTGTTAACAAATAAGCATTTACAAATTCAATGGTAATAAACCAAAATAGAGTTTAAAAGAGAAACAAACTTAAATAAACAAGCATTTACAACTACAAGTTATCGACAGATGTCGAAGTAAGGAAGGAGAAACTAACTGTAATAAACAAGCATTTACAAATACAAGTTATCAACAAATGTCGAAGTAAGAAAGGAGAAACGAACTTTAATAAACAAACATTTACAAATACAAGTATTGACAGAAGTCACAATAAGACAGGAGAAATTAAATAACATCAGCTGATTTGAAGAACGCATTATCACCAACTATATATATATATATATATATATATATATATATAGCAACATAAAACCAATCTCTAACAAAGGTTGAGAAGTTCTACCAGAATCAGTAATAAGCATTTTTTTAAGAAGAGCTATCATTTATAGAGAGAAGCAAGGCTACAGAGAACTCAGGGTGCTATATCCAATCTTAGATGTGAAGAGGCAGACTGAGTACTGGCGTTCATCATCTCTGTGGCAGTCTCTCTACCATCCCATTCCCCTTTCCCCCTTCGGGGTACTCAGCACGAAGGATTAATATTCGTTGTGAGTAGCTCGGGTCGGGACTGAGGAGTTATCTTCTGCTTCTGAGGAAATCGAATTGAAGTATCCTGACAGTTTGAGGTTCAAAGTAAAGTCATTTTTGTTTCAGTTACCAATATTAGGTTCTCTCAGGGTGGGACTGGGACAGAAAATAGGCACGGGCACCAGAAAAAAATTGACTGTCATTATTGAATTAGATACCTAAAAATGTGTCTCCATGTTTGCAAACTGAGACAGTTTTAAATTTTTAAGAGCACGCTGTGTAAGTGCTTTGAAAGCTATGAAGGACTGTATGGATGTTAGCTTGCTGCAGGCAATGTTTTTTTTAAATCAGAGAAATCAGAAGTAAAAACAAGCATTTGCAATGTAATGGGTCTCGCGTTTGCTCGATTTAAAGCTATTAGCGTTGTAAACTCCTAACCGGACGTTTCTTGCCACATAAATTGAAAATTAAAACAGTTTCACATAACTAACTAGACTTTTCTTGCCACATAAACTGAAAATGAAAAGTAAAGCAGATTCACATAAGCGAGCCGACGGCATCCATGAGTGGAAAGCAGACACACAAAAAGAAGTTCGCTTGCTGTGAAACATATTGGCAAAAGTGCAATTGTCCATGTAACCAGCAAAAGTGCAAATATCCATGTAACTGGGTCGATATGATGCAAAGCGTTTGACTACTGCCCAGCGAGATCATGCTGCCTACGAATTAAAGAGAAAAAGTAGTCCAGAAACCATACCGAAAACATGGAGCCCGTATGTTTTGAGTAGCTGGCGGTGTGCTCGAGGCGGGCTAAACAACAGAAAATGCATGACTTATGCATGTGTGATGCTATTAATTGTGTTTGACCAATGATTTTGTGTTTCACCACTGCGCATATTAGTTACTCAATGTTGACCAGTAGCACTTTATGGTGGTCATTACAACCCTGGCGGACGGTGTTAAAGCGGCGGTAAGACCGCCAACAGGCCGGCGGTAAAAAAATTGCAATTACGACCGTGGCAGAAACCGCCAACAAAGACAGCCACTTTAACACTCCGACTGCCACGGTGGTACAAACAAACCTCCCACACTATTATGACAGGCCAATCCGCCACCTTTTACGGGGCGGATTCACCGCGGATAAAAACACGGCGGAAACAGGAATTCTGAAGGGAAAACGCTCACCTCTACACACCTCACGAGGAACGAGGACAGCATGGAACTGGAACTCCAAATTCTACCTGCGATAGTCTTCCTGCTCCTCTACCAGGAGCACGAACGCCGGCGGCGAAGACCACGGTGAGTACTGCACCTACGACACAGGGGAGGAGGGTGGCAAAAAACAGGGACACACACACACACGCAACACCCCCACCCCCACCCTCACCCACTACAACACACACACTAATACATGTTGATACATTACATTTACACCCCCAAGCCGCCCGGAAGAATGCAAAGACAAAAGGAAATGAGTGTAACCATTGTAATATATTAAAATCCAGTACTCAAAAATATATATACGCTATAAACAAATATATACACCAATAATACAAGTCCAGGTATCGCACCATTTATAGTCCATGGACCACTGGGCCCAAATGCATGGGCGAGGCCCACACTCGATACCCGATCAAAATAGAGAGAACACTGCAGGGGCATCAGATAGAAATATAACAGGCACCTCATGGGGAAGGGAATGGGGGGCACCTCAACCGGATGAGTGCACGACGCCAGATCCACGAGGGGGCTCAATGCCCACTGTTCAATCCTGGGGAGTGCAAAGCCACAGTCTCTCCAGTGGGTGGTTTGCCCACTGCATTATCCTGGGGAGTGCAAAGCCACAGTCTCTCAAGTCTCTCCAGTTGGTGGTTTGCCCACTGCATTATCCTGGGGAGTGCAAAGCCACAGTCTCTCAAGTCTCTCCAGTGGGTGGTTTGCCCACTCCATTATCCAGGGGAGTGCAAAGCCACAGTCTCTCAAGTCTCTCCAGTGGGTGGTTTGCCCACTGCATTATCCTGGGGAGTGCAAAGCCACAGTCTCTCAAGTGGATAACAGTCTCCACTGGTTCTGGAGGGGGTATGGTGCCCATAGTGCTTCATCCTGTGAAGGACACAGGTAGTGGATGGATCTCTCCACTGGTTCTGGAGGGGGACTGGTGCCCAGAGTGCTTCGTCCTGTGAAGGACAGAGGTGGTGGATGACAGTCTCCACTGGTTCTGGAGGGGGACTGGTGCCCAGAGTGCTTCATCCTGTGACGGACAGAGGTAGTGGATGGATCTCTCCACTGGTTCTGGAGGGGGACTGGTGCCCAGAGTGCTCATCCTGTTAAGGACAGAGGTAGTGGATGACAGTCTCCACTGGTTCTGAAGGGGGACTGGTGCCCAGAGTGCATCACTCACCCCGTGACGGACCCAGTAGCGTCAGTGCCCCTGCCGCTCATGGGCTAGCGGTGCTTGAGTTGGTGGTGCCCTGTTCAGCGGTGCTTGAGTTGGCGGTGCCCTGTTCAGCGGTGCTTGATTTGGCGGTGCCCTGTTCAGCGGTGCTTGAGTTGGCGGTGCCCTGCTCAGCGGTGCTTGAGTTGGCGGTGCCCTGTTCAGCGGTGCTTGAGTTGGCGGTGCCCTGTTCAGCGGTGCTTGACTTGGCGGTGCCCTGTTCAGCGGTGCTTGAGTTGGCGGGGCCCGGTTCAGCGGTGCTTGAGTTGGCGGTGCCATGTTCAGCGGTGCTTGAGTTGGCGGTGCCCTGTTCAGCGGTGCTTGAGATGGCGGTGCCCGGCCCAGCGGTGCTTGATTTGGCAGTTCCCTGTTCAGCGGTGCTTGAGTTGGCTGTGCCCTGTTCAGCGGTGCTTGAGTTGGCGGTCCTTCATGGCCCAACGGTGCTTGAGTTGGCGGTTCTTCAAGGCCCAGCGGGGCTTGTGCTGGCAGTCCTTCATGGCCCAGCGGGGCTTGTGCAGGCGGTCCTTCATGGCCCAGCGGGGCTTGTGCTTGCGGTCCTTCATGGCCCAGCGGGGCTTGTGCTGGCGGTGGCCTCCTGGCCAGCTGGGCTGGGGATGGCGGGGCCCTCCTGGGCAGCTGGGATGGGGCTGGCGGGGCCCTCCTGGGCAGGAGGGATGGGGCTGGCGGTGGCCTCCTGGGCAGCGGGGATGATGGCGGTCTTCTCCGCCGTGCAGCTCTTCCCAGACTTGCCGGGTTTCTTGTGGCCCTTCCCCACCTTGGGAGGTGTAACAGCTGACTCCACACTCCCACCGGGACCCCTGGGAGCGGCTTTGGTGGCTGGAGTCTTCCCCCTCTCCCGCCGGGCACTGGCCAACTTCTGATGCTTCACAGGGGTGGGACTGGCTGTGCTGTGGCTCCGTGCCACACTGGCTGTCCTGGTGGCTGGTGCACTCCACATACCGGTGACAACAGGCACCACTGGTCCCGTAGATGTTGTGGCTGAGGTGCTACTTCGGGACCGATGAGATGGACGGGGTGGGGGAGGTGTGGATAAAAGGTCAAGGCTGGACAGGAAAATTCTTTTGGACACACTGGGACGGGTAGCTGGAGGGGGTTTGGGGGTGGAGGAAGAGGTGGTGGTAGTGGGAGGTGTACGTTTGGTGACTTTGGGTGCAGGTGCATGTGCTGGAGGCTGTCGTGAGGTGGATGGCTGTTGGGTGGGTGTGTGCCTGCGTTTGTGTATCTTGGGAGGGGGCGTCACAGACACACTGGGAGAGGACACAGGGGACGTGTGAATGGTAGTGGGGGTGGTGACTGCACGTGAGCGGGATGTGCTGGTGAGTGTGCTGGTGAGGGATGGAGTGGCTGTAGAGGTAGTGCATGCAGGTGTGAGTGTAGACGAGACTGGGAGGGAGGAGGGAGGCGACAAGGAGGGGGACACAGTGGAGGCAGTGGATGTTGGTGTGTCTGCATGTGTTTGTTGCTTGCGTGAGTGCCTGTGGGATGTGTGGTGCTTAAGCTTGCCTGAGCTTCCCTTGTGTGTTGAGGTGTGTGCAGGCTGGTCTGATGGTGTGCTTGGGATAGGCAGAGGTACAGGGGATTGGGTCTGGGTGGAGGAAGTTGGAGGGGGAGGCTAGAGACGGGGACAATGGCTGCCATCAGTGCTGAGGCCAGAGTTTGAAAAGCTCGGTGAAGGGCCGCCTGACCAGAATGAATGCCCTCCAGGAATGCATTAGTTTGTTTGAACTGCCTTTCTACACCCTGGATGGCATTCAAAATGGTAGACTGCCCAACAGTGAGGGACCTGAGGAGGTCAATGGCCTCCTCACTGAGGGCAGCAGGGGTGACTGGCGCAGGGCCTGAGGTGCCTGGGACGAAGGTGATGCCCACCCTCCTGGGTGAGCGGGCACGGGGTGAAGGCTGAGGGGCTGCTGGGAGGGCGGTGCTGGTAGGGGGGGGTGGCGGCTGTACCTGTAGATGCGGGGAGCACAGATGTTGCCACCACCACAAGGGAGCTCCCATCAGAGGACGAGTCCGTGTCGCTGGTCTCAGCTCCTGTCCCTGCTGTGGAGCTCCCCTCGCCCTCCATCCCACTGGTGAATTCCGACTCCGTAGTCTCGCCCTCCAGGGCTATGTGGGATGCAGCTCCCTGGTGCTCCGGTGCAACTGCTCCTCCGCCTGATGATGCTAATGCACACAAGAACAGGAAGACCAAAAAAAAGCGGGGGGAGACAGAAGAAAGACATGTTGAGTGCATGGATTAACGCTACCGTTAGCGGACAAGACAGACACAGCGGCCCCCTGCACTACGCCGCGCTCTTGGGCTCCACAGTGCAATTTCTGGGAAATGGCCTACAAGGCTATGGACGACATCTGCACACATAGATGACACAGGGGCATGAATAGCTGTACTTGGCACTCTACAGAGGTGGGCTGGGGTGCCACAGGGCCATGCCTTACGGAGGGGCCTAGCCTACGGAACTCGCCCTGGCCTAGGGAAACCCACAGCCCTCCTCCCCCACCCAGACACCTCCACTGCGCGCAAAGTCAGCTGAATGAGAGTGTACTCACCCCCTTGTGTCTGCTGTGATGCCCTCAAGCGCCCATCCAACTCCAGGTAGGCCACCGCCAGGATCCTGAACATCAGGGGGGTCATGGTTCGACGGGCATCCCTCCCACGTTGGGAGGCCATCCCCAGCTGAGCCTATGCCGTCTTCTTGCTCCAGCGGCGAATGTCCTCCCATCTTTTCCGGCAGTGGGTGCTCCGTCTGTGGTAGACCCCTAGGGTCCGGACGTCCTTGGCGATGGCACGCCAAATATCTTTCTTCTGGTGGGCACTGACCTACATGAAATGTACAGGGGAAGAAGAGAAGTCATTACCAACTGCACCGTCAAAGTGAGTGGCCCCCATCCCTACCCTTGCCATGTGGCACATGCACTCACCGTCTTACATGCACGCAGCACTCTGCCCCCTTCCTTCTTACATCCAGCCCTCTCCACACAGGCATAGCCCATACAACATGCTCCCTGTGTACTTACCTGTTTGTCTAGAGGACCGTAGAGTAGCGTGTACTGGGGGAGGACCCCATCAACGAGCTTCTCCAACTCCTCCGATGTGAAGGCAGGGGCCCTTTCCCCAGACGCACAAGCCATTGTCTCTTCCAGACTGACGTCACAGCAGCACTTGCAGTGTAGGTCCTCTCCTGTCGAAGATCAGGTATCGAGGGATTGAAGTGATAGAAAATGGCGATTACGTCTGCGGCGGTGCGTACCATCACCGCCAGCGTACATCGTCATTGGCTCCTGGGACCCATAGGGTCCAATGTTAACAAATGCAGCATTGCGCCGCGGTCTCCAACCGCGACGGTGTACAACGCCAGCGCAGTTAGCTCACATCCCATTGTCCCACTTTAGAGGTCAGGCAGCCGCCATTTCAGGGCCCCACATGGCCTCATTTTCAACTGCGTTACATATACCTAGGCCTAGTCTCAACACACATACAGGCCACCTTTGGTGTTCTGTGTAAACTGTGGATACGTACCTCTGAGTTGTTTGACTCTGTGCTCGCTGTTGTCCTTCATAGGCACCGTCCGCTGGGACATGGGAGGAGATGGCGGCATCCACCGGTGTACAGACCGTTGGTGGACCTGTCGACAAAGGAGGAGAGACATTTGATAATCACCTACAGGATTGACCGTGCCACAATCCAGGAACTGTGTACCAAGTTGGAGCCAGACCTGATGTCAGCTATCCGCCATCCCTCAGGAATCCCCCCTCAAGTGCAGGTGCTGTCAGTGCTCCATTTCCTTGCAAGTGGGTCATTTCAAACAACTGTGGCCATGGCATAAGGGATGCCCCAGCCTATGTTTTCCAACGTATTGTCCAGTGTTGTCTGCCCTTCTGAATCAAATGCGGAGCTACATCGTTTTCCCTCAGGTGGAGGATTTGCCTACAGTGAAAGGGGATTTCTATGCCCTGGGACATATCCCCAACATCATTGGTGCCATTGATGGGACCCATGTGGCTTTGGTCCCCCTCCACAGGAGTGAACAGGTGTACAGAAACCGGAAGAGTTATCATTCTATGAATGTACAGATGGTATGTTTGGCAGACCAGTACATCTCCCATGTGAATGCCATGTTCCCTGGCTCAGTGCATGACGCCTTCATCCTGCGGAATAGCAGCATCCCTTATGTGATGGGTCAACTCCAGAAGCACTGTGTGTGGCTATTAGGTGAGCCCCTGGAAGCAAGACAGTGGGAATGGTTGTCTGGGGTTATCCCTACAGGTTAGTGTGTGTCTAATAGTTGTCCCTCGCCATTTGCAGGTGACTCTGGTTACCCCAACCTCTCATGGCTACTGACCCCAGTGAGGAATCCCAGGAGCAGGGCAGAGTAACGCTACAATGAGGCCCATGGGCGAACTAGGAGGGTGATCGAGCGGAACTTCGGCCTCCTGAAGGCCAGGTTCAGGTGCCTCCACATGACAGGTGGATCCCTATTTTACTCACCAAAGAAGGTGTGCCAGATCATTTTGTGCTTTAGGTGTGTTTATTTAAATGCAAAATATTGGAGGGGGAAGTTAAATGGTGAGGGGTGATGGAGGAGGAGTGTCCATGGCAGAGTCCAGTCTATTAGGCTCACAGGTGTATTGCCCATATGGGCATAGGAAGTGGAGCTGGGGTAGTTTAATTATGGACAGGGTGACAAAGTGGGACAGTAGGATGACAATCAGGGTGGTCTCATTTCTTGGCGGGGGTCTTGGCATCGTTCTCAGTCTTGATGCTGGATCTCAGGGACCGTTTGCGGGGTGGATCTCCATCTGCAGGGGGTGGGGTGCTGGTGTGGTGGTCCTGTGGCGGGGCGTCCTGTCCACTAGCACCGGCGGAGGTGGTGGGCAGTTCATCATCCATGCTAGTGTCAGGGGCCCCTTGTAGTGCCACAGTGTCCCTCCTGGTGTTGAGTACTTCCTTCAGCACCCCTACGATGGTGCCCAGGGTGGAGCTGATGGTTCTGAGTTCCTCCCTGAAGCCCAAATACTGTTCCTCCTGCATGCGCTGGGTCTCCTGAAACTTGGCCAGTACCGTTGCCACTGTCTCCTGGGAGTGGTGGTATGCTCCCATGATGGAGGAGAGGGCCTTGTGGAGAGTGGGTTCCCTTGGCCTGTCGTCCCCATCGCACAGCAGCCCTCCCAGTTCCCCTGTGTTCCTGGGCCTCCGTCCCCTGGACCGTGTGCCCACTGCCACTGCCCCCAGGTCCCTGTTGTTGTTGGGGTGGTGAGTTAGCCTGGGTTCCCTGTAGTGGTGGACACACAGCTGATTGACATGTCCTGGGGACGGAGGTATGGGGCCCGCTGGGTGGGTGCTGTGCTGGTGTTTCCAGAGGGGGGAAGGTCTGTGGTGGCCTGTGCCTGTGTGAGGGGAACCGACTGTCCAGAGGTACCCGATGGTCCGGGCTGGTCATCTAGATCCAGTTGGACAGAGTTGCTGTCATCACTGTGGGCCTCTTCTGTGGGTGGAGTGGACATGTCTGGACCCTCCTGTCTGGTGATGTTGGGTAGGGGTCCTGCAGGGGTGGAAAGGCATGATTATTGCATCTGTGTGTGCCATGGTGTGCAATGGGTGGGAGACCGTGTACCCCAGTGCTGGCATTCCTGTGTGGGAGCTTGTGTGATGATGGTTTAGGGGGTTGTATGGCTATGTGCAGTGTGCATGTTTTAGTGATGGGTGTCCATGCTTTGCTGTTGCATGCAGGGCTTGGTGTTGGGATGGGTGGTTTGTGATATTGGTACATTTTTGAGGAGTTGGTGTGATGGTGGTGAGGGCGAGGGTGGCGGTATGTGATAGCATGCAGGTATGGTGGGGGATGTAATAGTAAAGCTTTGACTTACCAGAGTCCATTCCTCCGCCTACTCCTGCGAGGCCCTCAGGATGCAGAATCGCCAAGACCTGCTCCTCCCATGTTGTTAGTTGTGGGGGAGGAGGTGGGGATCCGCTGCCAGTCCGCTGAACCGCCAGGTGGTGTCTTGAGACCACGGAATGCACCTTCCCCCGTAGGTCGTTCCACCTCTTCCTGATGTCCTCCCGATTTCTTGGGTGCTGTCCCACTGCGTTGAGCCTGTCCACTATTCTTCGCCATAGCTCCATCTCCCTTGCAATTGAGGTGTGCTGCACCTGTGCTCCGAATAGCTGTGGCTCTACCTGGACGATTTCCTCCACCATGACCCTGAGCTCCTCCTCCGAGAACCTGGGGTGTCTTTGCCGTGCCATGGGGTGGTGTGGGTGATGTGTGAGGTGGTGTGTGTTGTGATGTGTGGGGTGATGTGTGTGGTGATAAGTGTGGTGATATGTAGTGGTGTGTTGTGTGTGGGTGATGGTGTTATGTGCCTGTGAATGCTGTTGTACTTGCTGGTGGTGTCTCTCTCTGGCCTTCTTTCTGTATTTTTTGTCATGGGGGTTTCTGGGTGATGTGGGTGTGTGTTTTATATTGTAATGGGTGTGTGGGAGTGGTGTGTGTATGTGTCTCAGGTGTGTGTATTTTGAATCGTCCAATGTGGCTGTGGTTTGTAAATGTGTGTGTATTATGAGCGTGGCGGTGTGTACCGCCAATGGAATACCGCGGTTGAAAGACCGCGCGTGGATTCGTGTGTCGTGATAGTGTGGGCGTATTTCTGTTGGCGTGACGTTGGAGGTTTTGTTTTCACCAGTTTATCACTGACCTTTGGTGTGGCAGAGTTGTGTGGGTGTCTGAATTTGGCGGATTCCGAGATGTGGGTCATAATAGCTGTGGCGGAATTCCGCGGCGGTGTGTTGGCGGTCTTCTGCACGGCGGTAAGCGGCTTTTACCGCCAATGTTGTAATGAGGGCCTATATGATTTGTTCAGTTTAGCTGCCTATTGGCTTTGACATGGCGTCAGCCATTACATTCTGTATTCAGTTTAGCTGCCTATTGGCTTTGACATGGCATTAGCCATTACATTCTGTATTGAGCTTAGCTGCCTATTGGCTTTGACATGACATTAGACATTACATTTGATATTTAGGTTAGCTGCCTATTGGCTTTGACATGGCATTAGCCATTACATTCTGTATTCAGTTTAGCTGCCTATTGACTTTGACATGACATTAGACATTACATTTGCTATTTAGGTTAGCTGCCTATTGGCTTTAACGTGGGCTTAGACATTGCAGTTGAGACATTGCAGATGAGCTGTGTTTTTCCAAGCTGTGTTTTTCCACAAGATGGACCAAGCTGCTTTCTTCACACCAGACCTTAGCTGATAAGAGCACGTAGATTTTGTGTTTACCTCACATTCCAGTCTGAGAGCGAGTGAGCTCAGGAGAATTGGTCCCTCTCCAAGGTTCTTCGGCTCTCACACTGAGTTTGCTTTTAAGGATGACTCTGGGCTACAGTGAGTTAGATTAAATCTGCTTGACTTCAGACAGGAACTAGACGTCAGTTGCCTGCCTCCCGTTTGTGTAGAGAATCTCTTACTCGCAGTTGACCGGAGTCATCAATTTGCAGACCCCAGAAAGATGAAGCTGAATATAGGCACTACCACCTTGCCCATACGGTGATGAATTTTGACTTTTATGCTTTGAAGTTATGATATGATATAATCACATCTATTTGCTGTGTACATTGCAACTGAGAAGTACTTTTATATATTTTTCTTTCATTGCTGCGACTACTTTTGAACGTGTGCTTCCAATCTACTAAATTTGTCTCTCAGGAATTTGTGGGTGAGGAATTAACAACAATAAATGTCTTCTTTAAACTCAGAATGCATTCCAGAGAGGTTCTGTAAGCTCGGTTATGAGATAAGAGGGAAAGCAGAACAGCATGCCTTTCACTAATTAAATCAAGCGAATTTTAAAAGGCAAGCCCTCGAACCAACCAAACTGATGGGTGTGGTTAAAAGCCCACTGAGAGATTACACCAGGGTCAGAGAGCTTTGCGCTCAACCTTAACCAGCCCACCACACCATAAAATATGTCCCAAAAAAAAGACGAACTGCCCCAAACACTGATTTGTTAGGCCAACATATTGGACACTTCCTGATTGCCCTAAAGGCCAGTCCAATCCTGGTTTCTTTTGTAAATGCAGGTAGTTCTATGTCCATTTTATTGCAAAATGCAAGATCACCCTTTGCTTGTCGGACATACATTATTATGTTCAAACCTCTAAGCAGGTCATGCAAGCAAATTAGTAATGTAAATAATAGCTGTGCACCAGCTGCATGCCTGCTTGTAACACTGAGTGTGCATTATACAAAGATAGAAATATCAATTAAATGGTCACTTGTTGCACATTACACCAGATCTGGTAGGGGATGTTGCTGTGTGTCTGTTTAACAATTAATAATATGCTAAGAATGAGTTGGAAGGCATCTGATACTTAATCAATGTGCCTAGCCTGTAGCACGTGAGCTTGAGAAACAAACAGTGCATCACATCAGTGTGTCTGGAAAGTGTCAGTTTTTAATCTCAACAAGACTTTAATTTAAAGACCTTTTCCAGCTAAAACTACAATACCAAGCTTTACCATGTAATGTAATGTTAGAACCATACCTCCTGCAAACCTTTTACCTCAAACATTGTTGTTTTATTGATCTTAAATTCATTTGTTAATTCAAAAAATAAGTAATACCACTTTGTATGGTGTAATTAAGGGTGCCTAATGTTAATATTGCTACTCCTGGAATTTGACAAGTTCATGTATCAAACAGTGTGAGGTCACAGCCAGTGAGTTTCTCTAAACAGCAGCAGACTGGGAACATTTCACCCACCTATGGTAAACAGCGTAAAGTGTAAGACTATATATATGTTGAAAAGTAAACTATAATTTTGTGATTTCAGGAATCTTTGGAGTCAATTGAGATGTGCTGGAAGATTTTTATTTTCACTAATTTTTATAGCAACCATGTTAGAACAAAAGCAGAACTAGATGCTATGTAGTGTTTGATCATCTATACTGAAATACAACATGATTACTGTCTGTGAACTACACCTATTTAGCCATGAAACTTTGATAAAATCATAAAGATGCATGAACAAAACTGTACTGGGGATTTGTCTAGGCAATATGTTATGGTGTTCACTCATTCTATTAGGCTTAGTTCAAAGATCGTATGTACTTGCCAATTAGGGGACAGAGTAGAACTATGGCGGCAATAGAGTAATGCTTGCTCTCTAGAGGTAATATTCAGTGTTTTGAAGTTCGGTTTTTGTCATTCTCTTACTAGCAACCTTAGGCTGCTTCTAAGTACTACCAAAGTAGGAAAAAATGGGAGCAGAGGAAAATATTAAAATAGTGATTCCCCAAGAGCACATGATTTAGCAAAATGGGGAGGCATACATTTTGTAGTGTTGTATGCCCACACCACTATGCTGCTAAACTTTTGAGGACTCCTGTGAAAGTTTATTTCCAGCATGTGGTACCCAAATTAAGACAGTTTCAAAGAACTCTTTCCATTTAAGACAAAAGAATAAAAAAAACATTGCGATTGGTATCCAAATCTGGCAGTGGGTATTTTCTGAATCTGTGGTTGATGCTGTTGTTTATTGTTCATCTCTGAGAGCCTAAAACACTACTTCACTGCAATGGAATACCAGTTATTTCTTTGTACAGCTACGGCTTTGAGTAGGACAGAACACCAGTCAAGGACTTGATTATGCTGTACCATTTCTCAGCCTGTAGAGCCATACAGTGGTTCTTATTTAAGGTTTGCATTTATGGTCTAAATCTGTCTCCTTATTTATTCTAGGCACTCTTGGATGTTGAATTCCCTACCCCCAATTTCTTCCATAGAAATGCACCTTCATTATCAAGTGATCTCAGTAAATTGACAGAATTAAAGGCATAAATATTTCATTATATATTATTGTACTGTAGTAGTTATAAAGCGATTGATACATTTAATGAGGCCCCAAAGAGTTTCCTGGATGTTTAAGTAAGAAACTTTGCAATAGTGTGGCATAGCTGGCTGAGTGTGCTCTGTACTGACCTGAATATAGTATGTTTGGTGTCTTATGTGAGGTTGAATCTGTGCTCCACTAGTGTCGCAGTTGGTCTGTATGAGCATTTATGCATGAAAGTGAATGAGAATGAAAAAATAGCATCTCAGGTTGCTTATAGCTCCTATCACATCTTGTCACCTGCACCTGATGGAACTTTGCCGCCAGACAGCAGCTAGTTCTTTTTTTGCTTTTTGGTGTTGTAGACACCAGAGCTTGAGATTTTCAGAAATTGGACACGTAATGGAGTTGTGTTCTTTTTTTCAATGGATTCCACACTGGTGGATCTTAAATATTCAATTTTCAAGTCCAGAGACTGCTACAGGTGACTGACCAGCTTACAAATGAATTTAAATATGTTTGCCTCCCAATGGCGACCCCGGGGCTAATTGAAATAAAATCAAAGTACACATTAAGCACTTGGCAGCTTATACACAGCATGTGCATGCCTAGGGATTTGTTGAATATCTGTGCACACAACCTTGGATGTGATGCACAGACACCCTTCTTTGCTGCATGCAGAGGAACACAATTAGAGGGAACATTGACTAAGAGTGATGCTGAAATCACCTGAGAATCCTGTGGATCTCATTAACATGTGGCTCCGGAGCACTACGCTAGTACCAAACACTCTGCCGACATAGGGGGTCATTCTGACCCCGGCGGTCTTAGACCGCCGGGGCCAGGGTCGGCGGGAGCACCGCCGACAGGCCGGCGGTGCCCCGCAGGGCATTCTGACCGCGGCGGTAAAGCCGCGGTCAGACCGGCAACACTGGCGGTCTCCCGCCAGTGTACCGCCGCCCTTTGGAATCCTCCAAGGCGGCGCAGCTAGCTGCGCCGCCGAGGGGATTCCGACCCCCCCTACCGCCATCCAGTTCCCGGCGGTCCGCCCGCCGGGAACCGGATGGCGGTAGGGGGGGTCGCGGGGCCCCTGGGGGCCCCTGCAGTGCCCATGCCACTGGCATGGGCACTGCAGGGGCCCCCGTAAGAGGGCCCCTACAAGTATTTCACTGTCTGCTTGGCAGACAGTGAAATACGCGACGGGTGCAACAGCACCCGTCGCACCTTCCCACTCCGCCGGCTCGATTACGAGCCGGCGTCCTCGTGGGAAGGGAGTTTTTCCCTGGGCTGGCGGGCGGTCTTTTGGCGACCGCCCGCCAGCCCAGGGAAAAACTTAGAATACCCTCCGCGGTCTTTCGACCGCGGAGCGGTATTTCGGAGGGGGAAGTCTGGCGGACGGCCTCCGCCGCCCGCCAGACTTAGAATGACCCCCATAGTCTGTTGTGTTAAGACCTGACTGGATGATGTACTTGGCTGCATGCTATGTGCCAAATTTGCACTGAATTCTTCTTTGCTAGTCTTCCAGGACTGTTGGTAGTGTTTCAGCGACCTAATCACAAAAGGCATAGGGGTACTTGCACAGCAAGCAGTTGGCATTGACAGAGTAAAGGCCGAGGCTAGCTGCTTAAAAACATCCTTTTCCCAAACGCCCCACTTCTGTTAGACTTTCTTTGGAGGGTAGTTGGTAAAAAATTGGGTTTAACCCTGCTGATGGAGGACTGTACCATGATGCTCCCAGGATTAGAGTGCCTTGCAAGAAAAGCAGGGTCAGCTGAAGTGGGTATTTTCAAATGCATGTAAATTTGATTTATAATCATGGTTAAGATGTGGTTAGGATTGGAATAGTGGAACAAAGCACCTGGAAATAGTGTAGATTAGATCCGCGTTTCCTAAACTCTGGTTTGCAAGCTGATTTTTGGTGGGTCATGAAAGTCCAAGCAATGAATAGAGATGTCTTTAAATTCTGTATTTATCTTGTCACATTTGCTGCACTTCAAAGATAGAGGTCAAATGTCAGGCTACGTCTTCTGACAAATTGCTGCTTATTGCTTTAACATAGGGATTTGTGTTTAAAACCTCCCCCCACTTTGCAGTCAGAGAAAGAAAAGGAAATTGAATTAAATGATATTCCTGCTGGGGCACAGGAAGTGTGAAAGGATAGGTTGTAGGATGTCATTTTTTAACACACAACAAAATGTAAAGACCTATTAATGAACCACACATCTTCAGCAGTTCGGATTCCTGACTCTTTTTCCAGAAGGATTAGATTGTTTGGTTCCTGATTCCTAGCTTTCTTGTTTCCTGTGAAGTCCTCATTCAGCAGGGAGTTTTTTTTTTATACCTTTGGATATTTCCTCCTGAGAAGGTGGGAGCTTCTCAGGGACACATGCCTACCACATATTCCACTGTGTGGATACATTGTCGCATCAGGAAACAAGAACCCTTATTTCAGACAGCACAGACCTGGATCCAGATTGCAAGTAAGATACCGGATCTGAACACTGCCATGTGTTGCTGCAGTGCTGTTAAACTGCAGCCCAGACAAAGCACAATAGTGCTATTGGAAGACATGTATTTTTGTCATCAATGTGGGTGGTGTAAATAAATCCTGCAGCCCACGTATGACAATTAACCTTACATGCCACACATGCATTTTTGGCATAATTTACAATGTTTATCAGGCCAAGCAGGGAGTTCCAATGCACAGCACATATTTAAGATGGAAACACAAGCTCTTTTTCATTGTTCAGCAGTGGTAAAGCACAGAGTTCTAAAGTCAGAAAAATCAGACTGAATTCACACAAAAATACGGATTTCACTACAGTGTCATATTCTATATAACTAAGAACTGAATGGATTTTATCTGACCTAAAGGAATACAGAATACAAGGACAGACAATGTTCAAGAAATTCAAAAAGAGACATTACACTGAATCAACATTAACAAAAGCTAAAGAAAGATAGATTGATTTTACCAGTAAGGAAATGCTCCTTTTAGCATGATCATCCCCAAAGTTTTGGTCTGATGCTGGTTCTGTGACTCTGAGAGTGCACTGAGGCTTGTGAACAAAACCTCCATGCCTGTGCTTGGACTAGTAAAAGTATATGTTTAAATGGCTTATACCATTTGGCACAAGTTAACTTAATTATACGTTCCTTATGTGAGGTTCCAGGGGCACCCAGGGTCTTCAGGTTACTGTATCCCCCAGAGACAGCAGCACTTATTGTGTCACCATGAATATGACCAAGTAAAGCAAGGCTCCCGTCCTGCCACTGTAGCATGGTGGAGAGTTTTAACTTCCAACCCGACTTTGCCATTTAAACCAATGACAAAGTTCAAATCTTCCTTTTTATATATATCATCCCTAAGGTAGGCATATCAAGCTGTAAGGCAGGGTGCTGTATATTAATAAATAGGGCACATATTTTATATGTCCTATAAGTATAAGCCCCCAAATCGTCATGCTGTGGAAAGACTAATAGCCCCATTGATAAGTACAGAGTTACACGCTGACAACTCAGCTGTGCTAACTCCTAAATGGGACTACAAAAGTTAGTACTTCAGGGTATCCAAAGAACTGTTACATTAAGCCCGTCTTAATGGTCAAATGTTATGTAACCCTTTACTAAATGGAACTTTTAGAAAGTTGCCACTCTGTTGCCCAAGTTTCCAGAGGCTATTTGGAGATGCTGGTCATAAGACAGCCTCCTGCCCTCCTTGGAAAAAGTGTGAGGACTCCCAGGGAAGGGCACAATTGAGGATAACAGTTGGAAGAGATGGTACCTCTCTCTGGCAGGAAGCCACACAAGGTTTAAGGCCAAAGGTCGTAAAAGGAGGGTGAACACCAAGAGCTTGAAGCTCACTTACACGCCTAGCAGACGTGATGGCCGTAAGAAACACAGGCCCATATTTATACTTTTTGACGCTAAACTGCGCTAACGCAGTTTAGCGTCAAAAAGTTTTGCGCCGTCTAACGCCATTCTGAAGCGCCATGCGGGCGCCGTATTTATGGAATGGCGTTAGACGGCGCAATCAGACCGGCGCTGCCTGGTTTGCGTGGGAAAAAACCACGTAGACCAGACAGCGCCGGCGTAGGGGGAAAATGGCGCATGGGCGTCTTAAAATGGGGCAAGTCAGGTTACGTCGAAAAAATCGTCTTAACCCGACTTGCGCCATTTTTTAACGACGCCCATCCCCCATCAACATGACTCCTATCATTGTAAAGATAGGAGTCATGCCCCCTTGCCCAATGGCCATGCCCAGGGGACTTATGTCCCCTGGGCATGGTCATTGGGCATAGTGGCATGTAGGGGGGCACAAATAAGGCCCCCCTATGCCACCAAAACAAAATATAAAAAAATAAAAAATTATACTTACCTGAACTTACCTGAATGTCCCTGGGGTGGGTCCCTCCATCCTTGGGGGTCCTCCTGGGGTGGGCAAGGGTGGCAGGGGGGGTCCCTGGGGGCATGGGAGGGCACCTGTGGGCTCATTTTGAGCCCACAGGCCCCTTAACGCCTGCCCTGAGCAGGCGTTAAAAAGTGGCGCAAATGCGCCGTTTTTAGCCACGCCAACTCCCGGGCGTCTCTTTTGCCCGGGAGTATAAATACCACGTAAAGGCCTGGGAGTCATTTTTTAGACGGGAACGCCTCCCTTGCATATCATTAACGCAAGGAAGGGGTTCACGCTAAAAAATGACGCACATTTCGGGAACTTTGGCGCTATTCGCCTCTAACGCCATAGTATAAATATGGCGTTAGTTGGCGTTAGTTTTGCGTCGAAATTGCGTCAAAAAAAACGACGCAATTTCGGCGCAAACGGAGTATAAATATGGCCCACAGTCTTTAGTACTAAAAATCTCAAAGGGCAAGAATGTAGCGCTCAAAAGGAGAACCCATCAAAAAGGTTAAGACAAGATTTAAATCCCACTGGGGCATAACAAACGGAGTGGGAGAAAACCTATTGGTAAGCCCCTTCAAAAACCTCAACACTAAAGGGGATTTAAATAAAGAGGGTTGATCAGGAAGGCATAAGAAGGCTGAAAGGGCTGAAAGATAGCCCTTGACAGTAGCAACAGTGCAGCCTTGCTGTGCCAAAGACAATGCAAACATCAATATGTCCGACAAATGGGCACTTAAGGGATTAATTTGTCTCTCTCCACACCAACCAACAAATCTAGCCCAGCTGCTCGCATAGACAGATTTGGTGGAGTGTCGTTGGGCCGATAAAATAACGTCCACCACATCCGGCGGGAGAGAAAAATAACTCAGATTGCCCCGTTCAATCTCCAGGCATGAAAGTGCAGGCTCTGGAGGTGGGGGTGTAGAACTTGCCCCTGCGACTGTGAGAGGCGGTCTGCCCTGAAAGGGAGACGGGGCAGAGGGCACATTGAGAGTTGGAGAAGGTCCGTGTACCACACCCTTCTCGGCCAATCCAGAGCTATTAATATGACTTAGGCCCAGTCTTGGCAAATCTTCCTCAGAACTCAAGGAATCAAGGGTATGGGGGAAAACGCGTAAAGCTACTGGCTGTTCCAGGACATCCGAAACGCGTCCCCCAACGCTTCCTGCACCGGATACTGGAGGCTGCAGAACAATGAGCAGTGCGCGTTCTCCCGAGTGGCAAACAGGTCTACCTGGGGAAAGCCCCACATCAGAAAGATGGAAAGGACCAGATCTGGATGAAGACGCCACTCGTGATCGGCCGAGAGTAGCCGACTGAAACTGTCCGCACGCACGTTTTGAACCCTGGCCAGATGGTTTGCTATTAAGCAAATACGATGGTCCCTTGCCCCGGACCAGAGCCGCAGAGCCTCTCTGCAGAGAAGATACGACCCTACTCCTCCCTGCTTGTTGATGTACCACATTGCTGTCATGTTGTCTGTCAAGACTTGAACCAACTGACCGCGAATGGAAGGGAGGAAGGCCTTGAGAGCCAAACTTATCACCCGCAATTCCAGCAGGCTGATATGAAACACCTGCTACACTGGAGACTAACGACCTTTGATCTCCAGGTCCCCCAAGTGAGCTCCCCGGAGGCATCCGTAATCACTGTCGCCACTGGCAGTGGCAACAAGAACGGCTTTCCTTGAGACCGGTTGCCGACCGCAGCCCAACACTGAAGATCTGCTGCAGTGTCTCTAAAGATCCTTATCGACTCCTCGAGATCCCCTTTGTGCTGAAACCACTGCCTGCGGAGACACCACTGAAGAGCCCTCATGTGCCTGCGTGCATGAGTGACCAACAGAATGCAAGAAGCGAACAGACCGAGCAGAAGGACCGTGAGGACTGGAACAACTGCTCCTTCTTGAAACATTGGAATCAACGCTTGAATGTCCTGAATCCGCTGTGGCGGAGGAGAGGCTCGATTCAATGTTGCGTCCAGTACTGCCCCTAAGAATAAGAGGCGTTGAGAGGGCTCCAGGTGAGACTTGGGCACGTTTATCGAAAAGCCCAGACTGAACAACAACTGGGTTGTCATCTGCAGGTGATGCAGCACGAGCTCCGGAGACTTGGCTTTGATCAACCAATCGTCCAGGTAAGGGAATACTGCTATTCCCTTCCTCCTGAGGTTTGCTGCAACCACTGCCATCACCTTCGTGAAGACTCGTGGCGCGGAAGTAAGACCAAAAGGAAGGACCGCAAACTGGTAGTGTTGCGACCCCACCACAAAACGGAGATACTTCCTGTGTGACTTGAGAATGGGAATATGGAAATAAGCATCCTGCAAGTCGACAGACACCATCCAATCCTCCTTGTTCAACGCCATAAGTACCTGTGCTAGAGTCAACATTTAGAATTTCTCCTGTTTGAGGAACCAATTCAAAATCCTCAGGTCCAGGATAGGCCTCAAACGTCCATCCTTTTTGGGGATCAGAAAATACCTTGAATAACATCCCTGACCCCTCTCCTGCTCGGGAACCAACTCCACTGCACCTTTTGACAATAGGGATAGAACCTTCTGTTCTAACAACAGGAGATGATCTTCTGAACAAAAGTAAGGACGGGGTGGGAAGGGAGGTGGAATCTCCCGAAAGGGAAGGGCATAGACTTTCCTCACCAAAATGATGACCCAGGAGTCTGATGTTATCGACTCCCAGATGGGAAGAAAAAGGTGCAACCTTCCCCCTACCGGAGATACATGGGACGCAATGGTTAGAGGACTAGGGTTGCATCCCGCCAGAGGAAGAGGTAGGGTGCTGGTGTTGGGTGGCCCCTCTAGTGCGGACTCTACCCCGCCCCCTAAAAGATCTGTACTGGAGACTTGAGGGCTGCTGGCCCACCTGCTGCGATCTCCCACGAAAGGACGCCCCTCGTCCAAACACTCTAAGATGTCTAAATGATCTAAAAGGGGTTGAAACAGCTTGAAGGCCCAAGGATTTCGCCGTTGCCCTACACTCTTTAAAGCGCTCCAACGCAGAGTCAGCTTTAGTGCCAAATAAATTATCGCCATCAAAGGGCATGTCTAACAGCGTGGCTTGGACATCCGACGAAAACCCAGACGTACGCAACCACGCATGATGTCTGGTAGGGATGGAGGTTCCCATGGCTCTAGCAACCGAGTCTGTGGTGTCCAGTCCTGATTGTATGACCTGTGTTGCCGCAGCCTGGGCATCCGGGAGGAGATCCTGCAGGTCTTGGGGCATATCAGGCAACGCTGCTTTAGCTGCATCCATTATAGCATGAATGTATCTTCCCAGGATACACGTGGCATTTGCTGATTTAAGTGCCATGCTGCAGGACAAAAAAACCTTCTTTGCAGAATGCTCCATCCTTTTGGACTCCCTGTCAGATGGCACACCAGGGAAGGAACCAGGAGCAGACCGCGATGAACACAACGCCTGTACCACCAGACTCAAAGGAGATGGATGTTTCGAAAGGAAGTCAGGGTCCCCAGGCGCTGATCTATACCTTCTGGCCACCGACCTGTTCACCGCCGATGATGAAACAGGCTTTTTCCAAACCTCAACTATGGGATCCATAAGAGCTTCATTAAAAGGCAACAATGGATCCGCAACAGCAGTGGCAAGATGTAGCACCTCCGTCAGGATATTCGTCTTGACCTGGGCCACCGGAAGTGGGAGTTCTAAGAAATCAGCAGCCTTCCTGATGACAGAATGACACAAGGCTGCCTCCTCTGTATATTTCCCTTGCGAGGCCAAATCCCACTCCGGGGAAGTATCCAGCCCACTGGTAGTGTCCAGCCCCTGAAAGTCACCTAGGGGCTCCACAATCCCTCCTTCCTCAAGGAGCTGTCTCTGGTATGCTCTCTCCTCCAACAATCTGAAGGCCTTCCTTCGGGAACGCAATTTTGCCTCCAGCCCCGGCGTTGACAAAGAGTTGGCCGACGTCGGAGAACGGCGTTGAGAAGGCGTCAGAGTCGAAGGTTGAGGAGTCACCGTCGGGCTGACCTCCCATGACTTATGGCGCTGAGCAGGTGGAGACCTCGAACGACTTCCTCTGGAATGACGCCGGGAATCATGATGGTGCTGTTTCCTATGACTCTCTGCTGACTTCCCAGACAAAGACCTATGGTGACTCCTCTTCTCCTTTTTAGCTTTTGCTAAAAATAATTTGGCTTCACGCTCCTTCGGAGCTTTGGGGTTCATTTTCTGGCACGAACCACACTCCTGGACGTCGTGGTCCGAGCTCAGACACCATAGACAGTCGTTATGCGGGTCAGTGACTGACATCCGACCTCCGCACTCTCTGCAAGGCTTGAACCCTGACTTCTTCGGAGCAGACATCCCGAAAAAACACAAAGTATCCCTTTCAACAGCAAACAATACAAGAGCTGGAGAAATAACAGTTATCGAAGGCATGGAAAAAAGGGAACTGACGTCAGCACGCCGGCGAGGGCCTCTTATTGCCACGATGACGTCAGACAGAGCCGCGTGGAGTCGGGCAATTGTGACGTCCTCGCCGTCGTGCACAGCTGGAAAGAAGTTTCCGTCAAATGCTGCGCATTGGGGAGAATTCATTAGGTGAGGAATCCGCAGGTAGTTGTATCCATCAGAAATGACCCTTCATGGATTGGGTCTGACCTGGTGCAGGCCTTATAATGTGGGTGGGCATTCATAGTGCAGGTTTGTAGTCCTTACTGGAAAGGCTATGTCCTCTCTGCATTATACCTTGTAGGCGCAATATACACCACTGCAGTTTCGCCATTCTTAGGCCCAGAGATGCTGGTCAGGTATAAATTTTAGGGAAATTATACCAAGTCGCAATTCCACTGACACTTTTGTGATAACTATGCACCTTATGGCACTTAAAGTATTGTCGTATTTCCCTAGCCCAGCCATAATCAGATTCTTTGTTCCCACTACTGGGACAAGTTTATTACTCTGCTGGTCAGCAGGAGAATAAACCAGCCACACATAACAGAGCCATTGATAGTGCTTGGTCAGTTCCTGAGAAATCAAATGATGGGGAGGAAATCTGCATGTGGTAATTAACTGCATACACTGTGCCTGGCCTGGGAAAACCAAAGCCCAGAGAAACGAAGGAGGAAGGCTGGGCCTTTGAAGCCAAACAAAGGAGGCTACCCTTTGACGTTTTAGTAGGAAGAGATCAGGCATCCTTAGCTGCCATGGAAGCACTTTCCACTTGAAGTCGCCTTGCTGAAATGTCCCTGAATGGTGTCCAGGAGGGTTTAATCATGGGTGGAGTGATGATGTAGCACCTTAGGATTTCACTTGAAGGGCTTAGCTTCCAGACCCTCCCACCTAAAA
This sequence comes from Pleurodeles waltl, assembly GCF_031143425.1. Lineage (NCBI taxonomy): Eukaryota > Metazoa > Chordata > Amphibia > Caudata > Salamandridae > Pleurodeles > Pleurodeles waltl. Next base: position 813,098,938 of record NC_090448.1, on the reverse strand, counting down.
ACCCCTGTACAAGGGAGAGACATTTGAGATGACATTGTATCTGCGTGTAACAGTGAATGAAGGTCCATCTGGAAGGATAAGCCACCTGACTCCAGTGAAAGTTAGACTGAAGGGCTTTAACTGGCATCCAGTGTTAGGATGGGTCTCTTCTGGGCCAGTGGTGCTGGCCTGCTTATGCCCCAAGAGGAACAGCTGGGGAAATGCTGGATGACCCTGGGTTGATCTTCTGGGACTACTGTGGACTAGCCCTTAACTCTGTTGACACACAGGGGCCGCTCAAATAGTCCAGAGGAAGTGGGATATTTGGAGAGTAGCAAGGACAGTTTTCTGCATGTTGGTTGTGGAGTGGGTGTCGAAGAGGCCCCTCAAGCAGGAAAGCGTACCAGGAGCTCAGGCAGAGGACTGATCTGGTGAATGGATCATTTAAAATCAAGATCCCCATGGAAATGGTAATTTAAAGGCCAGGAGGCCTTAAGAAAAAGCTTCTGTGGGCTATAGCTGGTCTCTAGGATGTAAATGAGACCAGAGGAATGCAAATCAGCCCTACAGAGGAAAAGAAAAAGAAACTAACAGTAGATTATGGTGGCAGTAATCCATTGAATGTATGGGAAAAGATCAAATGTAACTAGATACGTCATTAGAAACAAAATTGTACTCAGTAATGCTAGAATAGCCACTGCATATAAAAGTGAGGGTGCAACAATTATCCAAATCAGATACCCTTTAACCATTGACCAGATTCCTGTCAGAGATCAAATCTAATAAATAAAGTTCTTCAAGATCCTCTTTGCCTCAAAAAATAGGAACTTTCATCTGCAACCACTCTGGAATAATCATGAGAACGCTTTTTTCCCAATTCAGCATTAAAATTGCTAGCTAGAATTATGGAACATGGTGGTGTGAAAAAAATTATTACGGAATACAAAGAAGTCCACATTTTTGAAAAAATCATTACAATTTTTTGATACAAAACTACCAATATGTGTCCCTGCCCCATTTCTTTTGTACAAACTGGAAATTATGAACATTATCAAATAATTGTGATGCCTTACAGGTCAAAGAAGTAGACACCCAGATCTTTAGTCCCCTTCAGGTCTCCCACTAGTAGAAGGAATAGCTGGAGCAACAAATGAGGCAAATCCATTTAGGTAGTGAGCTTCTACAGACCAGCGGCTGTATTACACATACAGCACATTTTTCTTGTTTGCGCTGGATGTACCTTTGAAAGGGTGTGCCCTGCGCAACCAAAGAGAGTGTGTTGTTTTAGACTGAATGTACTGTTTACAGGGCAGCTGAAAACGTGCGCTACCCTGGGTCCAGGGCATTGACGTGAAATACAGAGCAGCTTTTAAGCAGCTGCTCCATGTTTCACTGTGCAGGCGGCAACCCATCTGCACTTTTAAGAGGGGTGAGAGATCCCCTTGCAGGCGGGTGCATTCAGTGACTGCACCCGTCTGCAAGCTGATATCCGGGGGATCCAGAGGGCGGCTATCAGTGCACCTCCTGATGGCTTCTTTGCCTTTACGCTCGCATCTGTAGTGCAGCGTGGGCACAGAGGAAAAGAGATCCTCTCATTTACATGGGGCCACGCCCCAAGCGAATGCTAAAATGCCCTCGGATGATAGCGCTGGAGCTGTATGTGTGCCAACGCTATCTGCATTACAGAAGGAGCAGCAAAAACATCTGCACCACCTTCTGTAATACCAAAGTGTCCCAGGGGCATGCAAAGCCAGCGCAGATGTCCATTGCGCCCGCAGGGGCACTTTGCCTAATGCGGACGGAGGTGTCCTACACTAAGATGACATCAAAAAAGTCAAATAAATGCCAGCTAGGAAGCATTGTATAATTTAGAAGAAATGCCGACTGTGGTCCAGTAAAGAATGTTTAACTCAGTGGACAATGATGTTGAGGCTTCATCCACTTAATCAGAGTCATGGGGCACAGAGAATACAAGAACAGGATCACTGTCAAAAACTTTATGAGAGTCAATCAATGGTATTCAGTGAATGTAGAGGTGTAAAACGATTGTTAATAGGGATCTGTGGCGGCTATGAATATTAATGAAAAAGTTACTTCTCTTCAGGAAAGATGTTTCTGATGGATAATCTAACTACCTGCAGATTCATCACCTTTTGAATATTCCAAGCATCAAAATGTATCTGGAAATTTGCAATACCTCTCAATGCCAGTAGCAGAGGCTGGCTCCACTTTGGCAATGGAAACAATGCCATCTTGACGTCTGTAAAGCCATAAAGCCTCCCACCACCTGCATTCAAAATCAGTTTCCCATCCATTTTGTATGTGACTTCTTGGTGAACATCATGAGAACATCAGATTGAAACAGTGCACTGCATCTGCATTAGACAACCAACTTTTAAAAGGGGAGGAAGGTAGGGTTGATGAGGCATCTGCAAATAGAAAGAGTATGCACCAGAAAGATTGTTACCAGAGTTCAGTAACTTTTCTTCTGATGCATACTTCTACCTGCAGATTTCTCACCTTTTGAATAGATTTCCTAAGCAGTATCAAGTCGAAGGAGAGTTTGAATAGCTAGTTAAACTAAAAAGTCATGAAGGACTGAGAGTGCAAAGTGACTTTCCCTCTGAACTTCCGAATCCAAACAGCAATGCTTTGTAAAGGGGTGGAAGGAAGGCCAACTTGCAGCTTGTAAGATTTCTGCAATGGGTAATCCCTTTACCAGAGCTGAAGTTGAAGCTTTCACTCTTAAATGAGCTTTGATGCCCACTCAGGGCTTCTTGTGAGTCAAGGCTTAGCATACCTTGATGTATAAGATGATCCAACTTAACAACGTCCTCTTATGGATGGCTTTGCCCTTCATCTTGCCAGAGTAGCCTATGAAAAGCTGATCTTCAATTTGTAAGTCACTGGTACAGTCATTATAAAAACTGACCGCTTTTCATGAACCAGCCCTTATTCTAAGAACCAGCTTGATGGGGAAACAAAGAAGTGAAGAAAGCTTGACACTCGGGCCCATATTTATACTTTTTGACGCTAAACTGCGCTAACGCAGTTTAGCGTCAAAAAATTTAGCGCCGTCTAACGCCATTCTGAAGCGCCATGCGGGCGCCGTATTTATGGAATGGCGTTAGCCGGCGCAAGCAGACCGGCGCTGCCTGGTGTGCGTGGAAAAAAACCACGTAGACCAGGCAGCGCCGGCGTTGGGAAAAAATGACGTTAGGGCGTCTTAAAATGGGGCAAGTCAGGTTGCGTCGAAAAAATCGTCGTAACCCGACTTGCGCCATTTTTTTTCGACGCCCATCCCCCATCAACATGACTCCTATCATTGTAAAGATAGGAGTCATGCCCCCTTGCCCAATGGCCATGCCCAGGGGACTTATGTCCCCTGGGCATGGTCATTGGGCATAGTGGCATGTAGGGGGGCACAAATCAGGCACCCCTATGCCACAAAAAATAAAAAAAAAAATACTTACCTGAACTTACCTTAATGTCCATGGGATGGGTCCCTCCGTCCTTGGGTGTCCTCCTGGGGTGGGCAAGGGTGGCAGGGGGGGTCCCTGGGGGCAGGGGAGGGCACTCTGGGCTAATTTTGAGCCCACTTGTCCCTTAACGCCATCCCTGACCCAGGCGTTAAAAAGCGGCGCAAATGCGCCATTTTTGGCCACGCCCACTCCCGGGCGTCTCTTTTGCCCGGGAGTATAAATACCACGTAAAGGCCTGGGAGTCATTTTTTAAGACGGGAACGCCTCCCTTGCATATCATTAACGCAAGGAAGGGGTTCACGCTAAAAAATGACGCACACTCCGGGCACTTTGGCGCCCGAAGCGTCTAACGCCAGAGTATAAATATGGCGTTAGTTGGCGTTAGTTCTGCGTCGAATTTGCGTCGAAAAAAACGACGCAAATTCGGCGCAACCAGAGTATAAATATGGCCCTCAGTGCCTGCAAATCACGGACATGTCTCAATGATGGATTGTGTACTAGAAAAAGAGTCTTAAATGTAAGCAGTCACAACTGTGCAAATTTTTAAATGGACAACACATTAAAAATGCAAGAATGAGGCATTATGAAAGGAGAAGGAGGGAACATGTTGGTGAGGCCTGTCAGAAACCCCATTTCTACTGGTGATTTGAACCATAGACGGTTGGTACAGAAGGAAACAAAAGATCAACAAAGCAGACAAGTAGCCCTTTACCGTACCCACTGCACATGCCTTTTGAGCTAACAACACAAAAAGGATGATGGACGGAGTGCTGACAATGCAAACACTCACGCCCAGTCACAGATCTGGGTTTAATCCATCGTTTTTTTGCTGCCCGTGCCATTCCAGTTTGGATCCAGCCATATGCAAATCAGCCTTGACCATGTTCCCCATGGGAACAGTCCAGCCCGAACTGCCTGGCCATGTCTTCCCTGGACTGAAAACAAGCATCCTGGGACCGGTTTCGGGGTTTCACCCCTCATCAGCCAGGCTAGCTTGAATCCAGTGGCATGGGAAGCACAGGACCCACGTCTGGGCATACCCTTCCCACTTAGGGTGACATTAGCAACACAAAAAGGATGATGGACGGAGTGCTGACAATGCAAACACTCACCCCCAGTCACAGATCTGGGTTTAATCCATCGTTTCTTTGCTGCCCATGCCATTCCAGTTTGGATCCAGCCATATGCAAATCAGTCTTGACCCTGTTCCCAATGGGAACAGTCCAGCCCGAACTGCCTGGCCAGGTCTTCCCTGGACTGGAAACAAGCATCCTGGGACCGGTTTCGGGGTTTCACCCCTCATCAGCCAGGCTAGCTTGTATCCAGTGGCATGGGAAGCATGGGACCCACGTCTGGGCATACCCAAAGGCGACATTAGCAACACAAAAAGGATGATGGGCGGAGTGCTGACAATGCAAACACTCACCCCCAGTCACAGATCTGGGTTTAATCCATCGTTTTTTTGCTGCCCATGCCATTCCAGTTTGGATCCAGCCATATGCAAATCAGTCTTGACCCTGTTCCCCATGGGAACAGTCCAGTCCTGGCCAGGTCTTCCCTGGACTGGAAACAAGCATCCTGGGACCGGTTTCGGGGTTTCACCCCTCATCAGCCAGGCTAGCTTAAATCCAGTGGCATGGGAAGCATGGGACCCACGTCTGGGCATACCCTTCCCACTTAGGGCGACATTAGCAACACAAAAAGGATGATGGACGGAGTGCTGACAATGCAAACACTCACCCCCAGTCACAGATCTGGGTTTAATCCATCGTTTTTTTGCTGCCCATGCCATTCCAGTTTGGACCCAGCCATATGCAAATCAGTCTTGACCCTGTTCCACATGGGAACAGTCCAGCCCGAACTGCCTGGCCAGGTCTTCCCTGGACTGGAAACAAGCATCCTGGGACCGGTTTCGGGGTTTCACCCCTCATCAGCCAGGCTAGCTTGAATCCAGTGGCATGGGAAGCACAGGACCCACGTCTGGGCATACCCTTCCCACTTAGGGCGACATTAGCAACACAAAAAGGATGATGGACGGAGTGCTGACAATGCAAACACTCACCCCCAGTCACAGATCTGGGTTTAATCCATCGTTTTTTTGCTGCCCATGCCATTCCAGTTTGGACCCAGCCATATGCAAATCAGTCTTGACCCTGTTCCCAGTCCAGCCCGAACTGCCTGGCCAGGTCTTCCCTGGACTGGAAACAAGCATCCTGGGACCGGTTTCGGGGTTTCACCCCTCATCAGCCAGGCTAGCTTGAATCCAGTGGCATGGGAAGCACGGGACCCACGTCTGGGCATACCCTTCCCAATTAGGGCGACATTAGCAACACAAAAAGGATGATGGACGGAGTGCTGACAATGCAAACACTCACCCCCAGTCACAGATCTGGGTTTAATCCATGTTTTTTTTGCTGCCCATGCCATTCCAGTTTGGACCTAGCCATATGCAAATCAGTCTTGACCCTGTTCCCCATGGGAACAGTCCAGCCCAAACTGCCTGGCCAGGTCTTCCCTGGACTGGAAACAAGCATCCTGGGACCGGTTTCGGGGTTTCACCCCTCATCAGCCAGGCTAGCTTGAATCCACTGGCATGGGAAGCACAGGACCCACGTCTGGGCATACCCTTCCCACTTAGGGCGACATTAGCAACACAAAAAGGATGATGGACGGAGTGCTGACAATGCAAACACTCACCCCCAGTCACAGATCTGGGTTTAATCCATCGTTTTTTTGCTGCCCATGCCATTCCAGTTTGGACCCAGCCATTTGCAAATCAGTCTTGACCCTGTTCCCCATGGGAACAGTCCAGCCCGAACTGCCTGGCCAGGTCTTCCCTGGACTGGAAACAAACATCCTGGGACCGGTTTTGAGGTTTCACCCCTCATCAGCCAAGCTAGCTTGAATCCAGTGGCATGGGAAGCACGGGACACACGTCTGGGCATACCCTTCCCACTTAGGGCAACATTAGCAACACAAAAAGGATGATAGACAGAGTGCTGACAATGCAAACACTCACCCCCAGTCACAGATCTGGGTTTAATCCATCGTTTTTTTGCTGCCCATGCCATTCCAGTTTGGACCCAGCCATATGCAAATCAGTCTTGACCCTGTTCCCCATGGGAACAGTCCAGCCCGAACTGCCTGGCCAGGTCTTCCCTGGACTGGAAACAAGCATCCTGGGACCGGTTTCGGGGTTTCACCCCTCATCAGCCAATGCTAGCTTGAATCCAGTGGCATGGGAAGCACGGGACCCACGTCTGGGCATAGGAAGATGGACGGAGTGCTGACAATGCAAACACTCACCCCCAGTCACAAATCTGGGTTTAATCCATGGTTTTTTTGCTGCCCATGCCATTCCAGTTTGGACCTAGCCATATGCAAATCAGTCTTGACCCTGTTCCCCATGGGAACAGTCCAGCCCAAACTGCCTGGCCAGGTCTTCCCTGGACTGGAAACAAGCATCCTGGGACCGGTTTCGGGGTTTCACCCCTCATCAACCAGGCTAGCTTGAATCCACTGGCATGGGAAGCACGGGACCCACGTCTGGGCATACCCTTCCCACTTAGGGCAACATTAGCAACACAAAAAGGATGATGGACGGAGTGCTGACAATGCAAACACTCACCCCCAGTCACAGATCTGGGTTTAATCCATCGTTTTTTTGCTGCCCATGCCATTCCAGTTTGGACCCAGCCATTTGCAAATCAGTCTTGACCCTGTTCCCCATGGGAACAGTCCAGCCCGAACTGCCTGGCCAGGTCTTCCCTGGACTGGAAACAAACATCCTGGGACCGGTTTCGAGGTTTCACCCCTCATCAGCCAAGCTAGCTTGAATCCACGTCTGGGCATACCCTTCCCACTTAGGGCAACATTAGCAACACAAAAAGGATGATAGACAGAGTGCTGACAATGTAAACACTCACCCCCAGTCACAGATCTGGGTTTAATCCATCGTTTTTTTGCTGCCCATGCCATTCCAGTTTGGACCCAGCCATATGCAAATCAGTCTTGACCCTGTTCCCCATGGGAACAGTCCAGCCCGAACTGCCTGGCCAGGTCTTCCCTGGACTGGAAACAAGCATCCTGGGACCGGTTTCGGGGTTTCACCCCTCATCAGCCAGGCTAGCTTGAATCCAGTGGCATGGGAAGCACGGGACCCACGTCTGGGCATACCCTTCCCACTTAGGGCGACATTAGCAACACAAAAAGGAAGATGGACGGAGTGCTGACAATGCAAACACTCACCCCCAGTCACAGATCTGGGTTTAATCCATCGTTTTTTTGCTGCCCATCCCATTCCAGTTTGGACCCAGCCATATGCAAATCAGTCTTGACCCTGTTCCCCATTGGAACAGTCCAGCCCGAACTGCCTGGCCAGGTCTTCCCTGGACTGGAAACAAGCATCCTGGGACCGGTTTTGGGGTTTCACCCCTCATCAGCCAGGCAACAGCACGAAAAGTAATATGTCCAGTTCTGGATAAAGCACCCACTTGTGGTTGGCAAAGTGATTCCTTCTCAGACTGTCTCCTCAAACATTTAGAACTCCAGTCAGATGAGTGGCAACCAACCAGAGTTGATTCACTTGCATCCAGGACCAGAGCTTTGTTGCTTCCAGACAGAAAAGTTGCAACTTTACTCCCCCTTGCTGAACCACATTTGTTATCCTTGATGTGCAATATCTGCCCTTCTGGAGACCAAAGGCTACTGATCTCCAGGTCCTCCAGATGTGCTCCTCATATTAGGGTGGAAACATTAATTGCCACTGCTGGTGGCAGTTGGAAAGGCCTTCCTTGGGCGGGTTTCCCTCCATTCTCCACCACATCAAGTCTGCCACAGTGACCCTTAGGATCATTACAGATCCTCTGTCACGTTTGGACCACTGCCTGCAGAGGCATCATGGTAGAGTCCTTGTGCCAGCATGTGAGTGACCAGCAAAATGCAGGAAGCTAGGGGACCTAGATGCATAATACGACCCGGGATGGAACTTGTGCTCCGTTCTGAAACATCAGAATCATAGCCTGAATATCCTTTAACCTATGTGGATGGGGAAAGGCAAGATTTGATGCTGTCCAGTTCCACTATAAACAGGATGCAGTGAGAGGCCACTAGGGGCTTGTTGGTGAAAATATCCTCAGTTAAACAGCCAGGATGCTGTCACTTGCAGGTAGTACACAATCTCAGGAGACATGGTATTAAGGAGTCAGTGTTCCAGGTATGGAAATACTGGCATTCTTGAGCATCTGATGGGTGGCAACCATGCCATCACAAATGACAAATGTGAAGACACACAAAGCTGAAGGCAAACCAAATGAGAAGACTGCAAATCGGTAATGCAATAAACCTCCAGTGAAGAACAGAGGGGGTCGTTCCGACCCTTGCGGCGCGGATGACGGAAGCACCGCCAATAGGCTGGCGGTGCTTCCCAGCCCATTCTACCGCCGCGGTCAGAAAACCGGGTCTGGCGGTTTCCCGCCGGATTTCCCCCGGCTGGGCGAATCCGCCAGGGCAGCGCTGCAAGCAGAACTGCCCAGGGGATTCTGACCCCCTTCCCGCCAGCCTGTTTCTGGCGGTTTTCACCGCCAGAAAGAGGCTGGCGGGAACGGGTGTCCTGGGGCCCCCTGCACTGCCCATGTCACTGGCATGGGCAGTGCAGAGGTCCCCTAACAGGGCCCAGGGCGGCTTTTCACTGTCTGCCTAGCAGACAGTGAAAAGCGCGACGGGTGCAACTGCACCCGTCGCACGCCCGCAACACCGCCGGCTCCATTCGGAGCCGGCTTCTGTGTTGCAGGCCACCTTCCCGCTGGGCCGGCGGGCGCTAACATTGTTAGCGCCCGCTGGCCCAGCGGGAAGGTCGGAATGCCGGCAGCGGTCTTTTGACCGCGTGGCGGCTGATTGGCGGTTCCCGCCTGGCGGGCGGCGACCGCCGCCCGCCAGAGTAGGAATGAGGGCCAGAATCTTTCTGCACAATCACAGACTTGGTATGTGTAAATACTTGCTTTGCATGTTGACAAAAATCATCTACCCCTGGATCCAGCCTGAGCAATACCTGTGATAGGGACAGCATCTTGAACATCTCCTTTCACAGGGACCAATACAAGAACCTGAGATCGAGGTTTGGAAGAAAACTGCAACCCTTCTTTGGAACTAAGAAGTATGAGAGTTGCACCTTGGTCCCGTTCCTGCTCGACACAAATTCCACCATCCTATTCTATAGTAAGATCTCTAACTACTGCTGAAGGATGGGTTTGGGTTTATAGAAGGAATGGAAGGAGGGTACTTTGAAAGGGTGTGGCAGACCCCCTTTCCATGATTTGTAAGATCCATTGGTTCGAAGTTGTGGTCCTCAAGGCTTGTGGAAATGAGTATACCCATCCTCCAAACAGAGATTTCTGCTAAAATAAGATGAAACGAGGGCTGTTCTCCTCCAGTAAGAGAAGAGGATGAGGAAGAGATGGGAGGGGGAGGCAAGGAACGGCCCCTACTTTTGCTTCGATCCTTTAAATTGCTCTTATAGTAGAATGTGTTGCTGCTGTTGTTGGAAGCTCTATGCTTGTTGCCAGCCCCAAAAAGACTGTGGTCTTGAAAAGCCCTGACATTTCCTGTACTGTTGGTAGTCACACAGTGGTGTCTGTAATTCAAAGAACCTGGCAGTGTGCCTTGCTACCTCTAAATCTCTTAAGACCAGTACCACCTTTTGCACCAAAAAGGCATGACCCCGACGTGGAACTTTGGTGGGCAGAGACATAATGAGTGGTGGGAGGCCTTTTCTATGGTGGCCTAGAACTTGCCTGTCATTTGGCAGTGAGTCCCTTGTATTTGGTGCTGGGCTTACATCATTTCGATCAATGAACTGGTTCTAGTCAGAGTATTAGTTGTGTGTCTCTGGACAGTTGTTTTTATCACTAAATATCGGTGACCTCATGCCATCATCAATAGCATGCACTAAGTTTGCTAAAAGGTAGCCACGTCACCATCTTCTGAGCTGGAGGCATCCCCAACTATTACGAACTATTGTAGGAAGATGTGCTTTGAAGGAGTTGTAAAGTGATCTGCAACAGTTCCTTAATTGGATGCCAAGATTGCAGAATAGTAAGAATTGGTTGCGGGGCTGTAAGTTGTGAGGTTGACACTACCTCTGGCGGTGGTCGAGGATTGTCAAAAGCAGACAGTCTTGTTAATGTTCTTAACGTTTTCCTGTAGTAAAGTTAGCATTTTGGAAGAACATGCATGATCAGTAAAGGAGGAGGCACAAATGCTCTGGCCTGATCTGCTTTACCTCTGAGCAAATAAAGTGGCTTTTCCGCCTCCTCTTCATGGTCAATAAACTGAATGTTCAAGTCTGCTGGCTTTGTAGCCCTTTCTTTTTCAATTTAGTCATCATCATCATCATCACCAACAAAAAGCCACTGTCTGATATACGCCTGACTTCTCTTCGCTATTCCTTTACTCTTGGTCTGAAAAAGCATACTGAAAAGCCTTTTTGGTGAATGGAGGGAATGGAGGAGGCTGCCAAAATGTTGCCATCGTCATCTCTGACGGAGTTCCCGTTGATTGATGAGTTATCAACAGGAGATCATTTGACTGCTGCAGACTGACCAGAGTCCCCATCAATCTTTGCTGATAAGCCCAAAGGCGCAGACAATGATTGCCTTGTCGATGGCGGCTTCAACAATAGTGCTGCACAGCCCATTGCGAGAAATGTCACTATCAGAGGGAGTTACAGTGATCGTTGATGGCGATAGCCTGTCAGACAGTGGCTGTACCGTCAATGGGGTAACAGTTAAACTTGCCTGTTTTCTCAACGTCTTCTCTGTAGAAGGCAAAGAAGGCAATGAAGACAATTTCTTTGATTGTCAAGTCTGTTGCTGATGAAAGGTTAACTGACTGGATTGCCTCTGAATAAAATTATTGATTTCTTCTGTGCCACCTAACAATCTAAAGACTGTGCTGCATCACTCTAGCTTGACCTAAAAGCAGAGGACAGCAGCTGACCAGTTGTCTAATCTCAAAATCTGTGTCAGAAGGTCCTTTCTTTAGCTTGTAAGTCCTGTTAGTAGACATATCTAAGGAGATCTTCAAAAGTTTAACTTGTTCTCCAGAGGTAGATGTTTCGATTTTCTCCTCCAAAATTGCCAGGGTCAACTTTCCTTCTCTATCTTTGAGAGTCTTTGTTGAAAATGTCCTCCATACGTTAAATTTTTTAGGATTGCGACTCGGATGAAGGCAGTACAGGCTTTTGGTTTGTGGGTCAAATTTATAGATTTTCTATTTTCGTAGGAGCTTTACAATGATTGAAAAAATATGGCTTTCTCCATTAACTCTAGATTGATGAGTCTTGAGGTTCTGAAGCAAAATGGTGCATGAAAATAGATTTACATTTTGAAACAATACTCCAACTCCAGAGGGTTCTTTGTACCAAATATGTGTTACAAAATATGATAGTTGGAAGCCTGCATTAGGGGAAGGGCTGAAGGTACTGGTAGATGATTGGCTGAAGTTTGGGCCAATCATAATGATATGGATATGGTGTAAGTAGTCCATGACTCTAGTTCAAAGTTATTGAGTATAAGGGTACATTGCTATGTTAGAATTGTTTACTGGGGGTTCCCACATTGGCAATCAAAATAATTCAAGCGTGTGGATCTATGAAAAATCCAATGCAGGACAAGGTGGGAGTTACTGTTTGGTGAGTTTTCTTGCGGCAGCCGACATTTTATGGCCACCACTCCCTTTTGCAGATTTACAAGGCTAGTAAGACTTCTGATATTGTTGGTAGTACTCTTGCAGCCATCGGGTGGTTTTATCTCTGCAGGCAATGCCAATCATAGGATTTGTACAGCTGAGAATAGAGAAGTGGTATTACCTTGAAGGAGAGGTAATTATGGAATCAAGAGATGGATATTCCCAGAGAATCAAGGAATATTGTTCTGGTGGTTTATATTACTTTTGTAAGTGCACTGAAGCAGTCTTTAGTGAGGCTGGGTTTAGCAATAGCACCAGAGCGGGTTCTAACAGACGGTGGGTCAAAGGAAGCAAAGGCCTTAAAAAGAAACAATGATTAACCTTTTTTTAAATTAATTGAAGTCTTCGGCTAAGTAGCTGGAATGGATATTTTGAGGTTTCTAGAACCCCTTACCAAGAATTTATTGAAAGTTGTGTTATTTTGTGCCAAAATCCTCACTTTTGGTCAGTCAGACAAAATCGAAGAATACTGAAATCCTGAAGACCTGGAGTGGTGGTGTCTCTTAAGAGGCAGAATCATATTATGTCTTCTTGGAGTTCGGGATGTCCCTCTTCATGAGCTGGGATACTTCACTGGAGATTTGGGAGCCTAAGGATGTGAAGACAGAAAGATGGTAAAGTTGGCTGAGGAAGCAGCACAGGTTAAGGGGCTACAGGAGTATAGGTAAGACTAGAACAGTGGGAGGTAGAATCAGGAAGTCCCTCTGCTCAGGTTAAGGTAATCTGAGAGCAGAGGCAGAAGAAAGAATTACCACTGGTTACACTGCTTGGTATGGTGAATATGTCCTACGTTGTTTAAATCAAATATAGCAGAACTCTTATCTTTTTCATCGTTTAAAGACCTGCTTTGTGTTGTGTTGCGGGGGAAGCCGCCCGCCTGGCGGGAACCGCAATAAGACCGTACCGCGGTCAAAAGACTGCGGCGGTCATTCTGACTTTCCCGCTGGGCTGGCGGGCGACCGCCAAAAGGCCGCCCGCCAGCCCAGCGGGAAAGCCCCAGCAACGAGGATGCCGGCTCCGAATGGAGCCGGCGGAGTTGCTGGTGTGCGACGGGTACAGTTGCACCCGTCGCGATTTTCAGTGTCTGCCAAGCAGACACTGAAAATCTTAATGGGGCCCTGTTAGGGGGCCCCTGCAGTGGCATGGGCACTGCAGGTGCCCCCAGGGGCCCCACGACACCCATTCCCGCCATCCTGTTTCTGGCGGTGAAAACCGCCAGAAACAGGATGGCGGGAAGGGGGTCGGAATCCCCATGGTGGCGCTGCTTGCAGCGCCGCCGTGGAGGATACCCTGGGGCAGCGGGAAGCCGGCGGGAAACAGCCGGCTTCCCTTTTCTGACCGCGGCTTTACCGCCGCGGTCAGAATGCCCCCGGAAGCACCGCCAGCCTGTTGGCGGTGCTTCCGCGGTCGTTGGCCCTGGCGGTCCATGACCGCCAGGGTCAGAATGACCCCCTGAGTGCCTTCTGCAGGTTCACGTGGTGCTCCACGTCAACTGACATGTTCAAATCAAAATGTTATTGACCAACCAGCCCTCAACAGCAAGCATGTTGTTTCTGATCCTACTGTCAACGTCACAGATCTCAGTGGAGGCACTTGAACTATTCCTTGTAGGATCTTTCCTTTAATCTTTCTTGTTGCCGAAGGGGGGAGGGGGTAGGAATGGGAGGTTTTGTAGTAGAGGGAGAACCCTAACAAAATCCTTCAGATATCACAAAAGTTGATGCTCCATGTCTATGATGGCCCTCCTGCAGTCCTTATCATCTGGTCTTTTCCCTGTCCTTCGAACACTTCCCGGACGTTTACAGCGAAACTGTCCGAAGTCTGAATGATCGGAGTTGGGAAGGCACACGGTATAGACATTATGAGACCTATAAACATAATTTTTGGTCTTTTATCTCCTACAGGTAGAGCACTTGAGCACTCCACAAAAAGGGAATGCATTTTGTGATGAAAACAATATTTAGGCAAGTCAACAAAGACTAGGTTACTGGGAGACTGGTGACATGCTACTCCTTAAAGGAGTAGTGTCAGTTTTACTATCCTTTCAGGCATCATGGCACAGGGACACACTGTCTCTATTTACTCTCAACCTTCCTTTAAAAAATGCCTGTGAAAACGTTTTTTTATCACTATGTTATTTCTAACATCCCTTTTCTGCATCTTTCATCAATTCAATGTTTAAAGTAAATAGGAGACAACTGGACAATATGGCCTTTTATAGGCTATCACAAAACATTCTATGCTTTAAAAATTGGATTTTCAATAGATTCCCTGATGGAGAAGGAATATTTGCTATTACAATTAAAGAGGAAATGTTGGATCACTTGTGGAATACAACAACTATCTTCACTGTTTTCATGCAGTTCTTTTTTCTAAATCAGATTATTTGTTTACTTATGCAGATTCCTAGTTTGTTTTCAAATACTATAAATGTTTTTCACAAGCAGGAAAAAATCAAAATGCAATTCATGTGACTTACCAAATAGAGCTGTCCATTTTTTGAATCACTTTCTTCGTAATCCAGATCAATCATATAATCACACATAACTGCAAACCTTATTAAATAAAATAGAAAAGTTAGCTCTGCTTCGGAAAACAAAGCACAGATATATTTTGAAGGAAGATGTTCCAGTGACATACAGAAATAAATGAGTTTGTGGTATTTCATTTGTTAAAAGCATTAGATCAAAGCAAGGTTTCTTTCATATAAAAAGCTACCACAATAAAATGCATAAATGAGTAAATTACAGAACTGATAAAAGAAACTGTAATGTGGAATGTATGTATACTTTCGAAAAACATTTTACTTGGTACAGACAAGTGCCACATGGAGAGCACTGAAACACATTTTCCTGCATGTGGAGGGAGCACAGAGAAAGGTTGCTAGGGGAAAGAAGCACATTGAGGGGAGGTGGTGGTCACACAAAGAGGTTGCAGGTGTGATGCGCGAAGCCAGGAAGAAGTGGAACTGTGAGGGCACCCAGGGGGGCAGCATGAGGAGGGAAGCACACAAGGGCTGCAGTGCAGCACAACACACAAAGAGGTGACAAGGGGGGCAGGTGGAACAATGAAGAGTTGCAGGACTAATAGAGGGTACACAAAACATCTGGAGGGGCAACCAAAGGGCTGGTAAGTGCAGGGCAGCATGTCAAGGAGATGGAGGAATGTGAGGGCATTCCCTCATCATATATCAGCCCAACTTACATCAAAGGCCAGCTCACCCATCATCATATGTCAACACAACCACTGTCATACGCAGACACACTCAATGTCATACGGTAACACACCCACTGACATACAGCAATATACTGTACATACCAACATACATCCACAAAACTAACCCTTTCACCATCATATGTCAAGAGAAGCAACATCATAAGTCCACACATACCACACCATATGTCCACTCAGCCACCATCATCCTCCAACACACCCACCACTATACAGCATCAAAACCTACAGCATTCACCTACACATCCAACATCATACAGGTACACGACTAACATCATACAGCAATACATTTAGCATCATACGTCCACAGTACCAACATCACAGAACAACACTTCTGCCAGAATCTCCCAACACATCCACCGACAAACCTCTACACAGCCAATATTATTATTATTGTTATTATTATTATTAGAAATTTGTAGAGCGCATGGCTACCCGGAGGCCTCCCAGTGCTAATGCAGGACCGTTCAACAGATAAAGCTGGCAGACTATTAAGGAAAAAGAAAGGTCTTGAGCTTTTTATGAAACTGAAGTTCTGAGTTTTCTGATCGACGCTCCAGTGGTAAAGTATACCATAGGTGACCCGCCTTGAAGGCAAACGACCTGCCTCCTCATCTTACTTTATTAAACCGAAGTGTATTGATCAAAGAGGTGGAAGAAGATTTAAGTGATCTCTGGGGGTTGAAAGTAGTTATAATATGCCTTAGAAAGGCCGAACCCCTATTGTGGAGTGCATGATGCACATAATAGGCGGCTTTAAAGTTAATGTGCTGTTCAATAGGGAGCCAGTGAAGGGAACACAAAGCAGATTTAGCTGAGTGGTGTCTCGGGTACACGTTAGAAGGCAGGCAGCAGCATTTTGCACCACCTGTGGTCTCTTTAGCACACAAGAAGGAAAACTGAAGAACAAAAAATTCCCATAGTCTAGGCAAGACAGTATCAGGGCCTGGACAATGAGAATTTTAGCTACAAAGGGAAGGAGTGTGAAAATCTTCCTACAGGTCCGCAATAAGTAAAAGCAAGTAGCCGCAAGTTTCTTCGAGTGACATTCCATTGTGAGCCGAGAGTCCAGCCAAAAACCTAGACTCTTTATTTTATCCTTGGGCTGGGGAGGGTTGTTTAGTCCAACTGAGACTAAGGGCCTGATTCAGACCTTGGCGGACGGCGGAGGCCGTCCGCCAAGGTCCCGCCGGCAAATGACCGCACCGTGGTCAAAAGACCGCGGCGGCCATTCAAACATTTCCGCTGGGCCGGCGGGCGCTCTCCACAAGAGCGCCCGCCGGCCCAGCGGAAATGCCCCTGCAACGAGGACGCCGGCTCAGAATTGAGCCGGCGTAGTTGCAGGGGTGCGACGGGTGCAGTTGCACCCGTCGCGTATTTCAGTGTCTGCTTAGCAGACACTGAAATACTTTGTGGGGCCCTCTTACGGGGGCCCCTGCAGTGCCCATGCCATTGGCATGGGCACTGCAGGGGCCCCCAGGGGCCCCGCGGCACCCCCTACCGCCATCCTGTTCATGGCGGGTTTCCCGCCATGAACAGGATGGCGGTAGGGGGTGTCTCCGCCGCCATGGAGGATTCAATGGGGCAGCGGTAAACCGGCGGGAGACCGCCGGTTTACCCTTTCTGACCGCAGCTGAACCGCCGCGGTCAGAATGCCCTTGGGAGCACCGCCAGCCTGTTGGCGGTGCTCCCGTGGTCGGTGACCCTGGCGGTCACCGGCCGCCAGGGTCAGAATGACCCCCTAAGTCAGGGGGCTTCAAACATGATGAATTTCCTACCAATGTAAGTTCAGTTTTTTCCTCATTTAGCTTGAGTTTGCTGTTTGCCATCCATTTAGCGGCATCGAATAGGCATGAAGAGAGAGTGGCAAAATCTGAGCCAGACCCGGTAGAAAAAGGAAAAAACAATTGAGTGCCATCGGCATAAGACACAAGAGACAATCCATGGGGTTCCACGATCTTTGCCAGGGGTGCCATCTAAATATTGAAGAGCATAGGGCTCAAAGAGGAACCCTGTGGTACCCCACAGTTCAGCGGGAAGGTATCAGAATAATAGGATTGATCCAGAACTTGAAAAGTTATTTGACTCAGATATGAGGCAAGTCAATTGAGGCAGGTACTTTCAATTCCCATTTGAGAGTCTCTGCGAAGAAGAACTTTATGATCTACAGTGTCAAAAGCGGTGCTTAGATCTAATAAAATGATTGCTACATATCCACCAGCATCCACACGTCATCTAGTGTCTTCAGTGACAGCCAACAAGGCTGTTTCGGTGCTGTGGAACGGTCTGAATCTCATTTGGGTATTATTAAGAAGATTATGTTTCTCTAGAAAAACTGAGACCTGAGAGTTGATAAGTTTCTCGATTATTTTTGACACAATGGAAACAAGAGCAATTGTTCTATAGTTAGATAGTGAAGCGGTGTCAAGATTGTTTTTTTTTAATAGAGGCTTAACTACCGCATGTTTCCATTGTTGTGGGACATGCCCATGTAACAACGAGTCATTCAAAATGTTCATTAGCACCGGTGATAAAACTTCAGATCCTAAAGCTAAAATAGAAGGGGGGGACGGGTCCAGAGGAGTTCAGGATTTTATGGAGCCCAGATAATTATCTACTAAACTCATCCCCAGTGCAAGAATTACTAGGAAGAGTTGCTTGGATATCAGCAGTTTTCTTTTGAAAGAAACAGGCTAAGTCGTTACTATGTGCCTTAAAGCCCTCTACTGTGTTTTTGACCGGAGGAAGCTTAGTAACTTCCACAAGTATAGAGAATATCTCTCTAGGAGAGTGTGAGGATTGTTCGATCCTGGAGGTATAATTGGAGGCTTGTGCCGCCTTAATTTCCGAATGGTAGGACCAAGTGATATTCCTATAGTCTCTTTTGAGAGGAGGATCATCTGATTTCCTCCACTTTCTCTCCACCCGCTTACATTCCTTTTTTTAAGTCCAGCAGATGGGGAGTAAACCAAGATGAGTTCTTTTTCTGAGAGGTCTTAACCATAGTTTTAGTGGGTAGAATAACATCTAAGGATTCCAGAATCCATTTGTCAAAACCCTCACCTGTATAGTGTTGGGGAAGCTTGGAGGAGGCAAACTGGTTCGTTAATGTGTTCATCCAGTCGTTCTTCAGCTTTGACCACTGACATCCCCTTAATTTTGCACAAGGCTGATGATTTACAAAGGTTGGGTGGGGAGAATAAATACAATTAAAAAATGGTCTGCCCAAAACAAAGGAAGAGGTGCCTGGGCTAGTTGTTTAGAGAGATTATTGAAAGATAGGTCGATTGTATGACCATGAAGGTGATTCGGCTGGATATCAGTTGTGTTAAATCCAAGGCTGCTAAATCTGTGAGTAAGGTTTTGGCGGGAGCATTGTGAGGTTCCTCTACCTGAATATTAAAATCCCCTAAAATGATGCAATTTGAAAATTTACAAGCAAACTCTGCCACACAATCAGGCACAGCCTGCAAAAACGTACCATGGGGGCCCGGAGGACGGTAAATTTAGATACCAGAAAAAGTGAAGGTGGCATCTATTGTCAAAAAGAAGGCCAGGCTTTCACAGTCTGGGATAAAGAAGAGGTGGGACCGACAATGAATAGAATTCTTATAAATGAATTCCATTCCCTCCTCCTCTTCTCTGAGGTCTATGTAGGTGCTGCATGGAGTAATTTGATGGAAGGGGCATAATTATATCAGGAGTGGAGTCCTCTTAGAGCCAATTTTCTGTCAAAAAGAGAGCCTCTGGGGCATAGTCATTTAACAATGAATGAATATACAGTTTGTGTGCGAGTAAGGAGCGACAGTTAAGCAGCAATGGTCTGATAGTATCAACATCTGGGCAGTGCGCGCTCTACAGGTGACTGGAATGCAAAAACCCAGCACTTATGAGATGACGTAATTCATGCCTTATGTTGATATGCTGTTGTTTAACCTTTTGCATTGAAGAGTTTAATCCTGAAGACTTATATTCAAGGTGCTTGTAAATATTGTTCATTTGCAATGTATTGCTGCAGGCTTTCAGAGTGTGTCAGGGTGTGGTCCCTTTCCAGGGCCTTCTAGAAACTTCCTCTGCAGCATGCCTGGGTGTGGTTTGTGGGCTGGGCCAAGATAAGGGAGCCAGCCCAGCTCCACGTGCTCACTATTAAGAGGTCCCGGTGCAGAGCAGCAGCAATTTCCTGAGCTCCTGTTCCAGAGGCCTACTTTGATCTTCCAGGCCTCGCCCTTTCACTTGGCTGGGTGATTCTTGATCAGGGCGGTAAGACAGAGGTCGGGCTGGGCCCCGATCCCGTTCTCGAAGGATTTAGAGTTCTTGGGCCTAATTAGTATGACAAATCTGTTTTGCTCTTGTGCGTGTGAAAGTGCACTAGATATTTAATGGCATTTACATGTTGACATTTGAATCGGCTAGACGTGCGATTCTTTCCTCAAGTACAAATCTAGATATTCATTGTGCGCAACCATTTTCTGACATTTACAAGGTTGCATTTGAATCGGCAAGACACCCGATTCTTTACTCGTGTACAAATCTAGATATTCATTATGCGCACCCATTTTCTGACATTTACACGGTTGCATTAGAATCGGCAAGATGCGCAATTATTTACTCGCGTACAAATCTATATATACATTGTGCACAACCATTTTACATTTACAAGGTTGCATTCGAATCGGCAAGACGCGCGATTCGTTTCCTGTGCTTAATTCATGTTACTCATTGTGCGTGCTAACATTTCTTGGCATTCACATGGTGGCCTTTGAATCGGCAAGCAGCAATGGTCTGATAGTATCAACATCTGGGCAGTGCGCGCTCTACAGGTGACTGGAATGCAAAAACCCAGCACTTATGAGATGACGTAATTCATGCCTTATGTTGATATGCTGTTGTTTAACCTTTTGCATTGAAGAGTTTAATCCTGAAGACTTATATTCAAGGTGCTTGTAAATATTGTTCATTTGCAATGTATTGCTGCAGGCTTTCAGAGTGTGTCAGGGTGTGGTCCCTTTCCAGGGCCTTCTAGAAACTTCCTCTGCAGCATGCCTGGGTGTGGTTTGTGGGCTGGGCCAAGATAAGGGAGCCAGCCCAGCTCCACGTGCTCACTATTAAGAGGTCCCGGTGCAGAGCAGCAGCAATTTCCTGAGCTCCTGTTCCAGAGGCCTACTTTGATCTTCCAGGCCTCGCCCTTTCACTTGGCTGGGTGATTCTTGATCAGGGCGGTAAGACAGAGGTCGGGCTGGGCCCCGATCCCGTTCTCGAAGGATTTAGAGTTCTTGGGCCTAATTAGTATGACAAATCTGTTTTGCTCTTGTGCGTGTGAAAGTGCACTAGATATTTAATGGCATTTACATGTTGACATTTGAATCGGCTAGACGTGCGATTCTTTCCTCAAGTACAAATCTAGATATTCATTGTGCGCAACCATTTTCTGACATTTACAAGGTTGCATTTGAATCGGCAAGACACCCGATTCTTTACTCGTGTACAAATCTAGATATTCATTATGCGCACCCATTTTCTGACATTTACACGGTTGCATTAGAATCGGCAAGATGCGCAATTATTTACTCGCGTACAAATCTATATATACATTGTGCACAACCATTTTATGGCATTTACAAGGTTGCATTCGAATCGGCAAGACGCGCGATTCGTTTCCTGTGCTTAATTCATGTTACTCATTGTGCGTGCTAACATTTCTTGGCATTCACATGGTGGCCTTTGAATCGGCAAGACGCGTGATTCATTTCTTGTGTCTAATTCATGATATTCATTGGGTGCTACTATTTCTTGGCAGTTACATGGTGGCATTCGAATCGGCGAAACGCGCAATTTGTTTCTTGTGCTTTAACCCTTGATATTCATTGTGCGCTACCATTTCTTGACAGTTACATGGTGGCAGTCGAATCGGCAAGACGCACAATTCATTCCTCGTGCTTTGACCCTTGATATTCTGCGTGCGCTACCATTTTACGGCATTCACACGGTGGCATTCGAATGGGCAAAATGCGCGATTCGTTTCTTGTGCTTAATTCATGTTACTCATTGTGCTCAACTATTACATGGCATTTACAGACTCTTGTGGAAATCCGCAATGTGCGCAATTCGTGTTCTTGCATTCTAAGAATCTAAAGTGCTAGAATTCTGGATATTATATTCTATGTCCATGTAAGGTCTTTAGTACATTTCCTATTGTTTTCCAAGGAATGTTTGGATGGCCTTTATCCTCATGTTATGAGGCCGTGTTTGTTCTGGTACATTGTTCTGGAAGGTTCTTGAATTCTTAGAACAGTAAGTTTTCAATTCATGAAAATTTCATATGAAACATTGTACTAAACATTTTTTATTCTTTTCCAGGTACCTAGATTTAGTGAGGCCTAATGAGAGTCTAGTTCTAGGCCATTCGTGTTTCCTTAGTTTTAGGTATTATTTCATGTTTCAAGTATCACAGAACTCTGGACTCCATAGAGTGTTATTTCATGTTCCGAGTATCACTGAACTCTAGACTCCACAGAATGTTATTTCATGTTTCAAGTATCACTGAACTCTAGGCTCAACAGAGTGTTATTTCATGTTCCGAGTGCCATATAACTCTGGTCTCCATAGAGTGTTATTTCATGTTCCGAGTATCACTGAACTCTAGACTCCACAGAAAGTTATTTCATGTTTCAAGTATCACTGAACTCTAGGCTCAACAGAGTGTTATTTCATGTTCCAAGTGTCATAGAACTCTGGATTCAATAGAGTGTTATTTCATGTTCCAAGTATCATTGAACCCTAGATTCAGCAAAGAGTTTTTATGAATCTAAACGTGGTTTTGAATCTGATGTTGTGTTGTTTAATCTTTTGCTTCCCACAGGTCTCCTTCCCAGCTGTCCCATTCCTAATCCCCTCTTGAACACTCTCAGCCTCTGTGATTCATCTATCAGAGTCTTGGAGCTGTTCAGTGGTGGACGTGTTGGGAACGTGCGCAGACCCCGAGGATCTGATGACTCTGACAGATAGTCTGTTCTTTCTCCAGTGTAATATTCGCAGGGAATATAGACTGAGGATTCAATTGATGAGAATCACCAACTGAAGGCAAATGGGTTAGAGGGGGAAGGGACTTAGGCCGGTATTGGCCGGGAGTCACAGTGTTGTTATTAAGGGTCATAAGAGATTGCCTGGAATAGCTTAGTCTTTCAGGAACTAAGCTTATAGCTTTTCCTGGCCTTGGGCCCGGTCAGGTGCGGACGGACTTGTCTTTGGCGTGCCAGTGGCACACCTGCTGCGCGTCCGCTTCATTGTCTCTTTTATTGGCCCAGGAAACAGGAAACAACAATATTGCTCACAAATATATACCATCATGTCATAATACCCATCATCACACATCCGCACAACCAAAAGCATATGCCAATACATCTACCAATATAGCTAAAGACAGCCACCATCATACATCTACATCCCAAGATCACACAACCACAAAACCAACACCATAGGCCAACACATCTACAATCCTACACTAAAACACATAGCTCCATACCTCCATACAAATATCGTACATCAACACACATGTATCAAAGACAATACACTGACCCTCGTAGGTTCACACAAACAACATCATACACCAATATACCCACATCATACACCAACACATCCGCCACCTTACATCCAATAACATAAGCCAGCAGTCATCATACATTAATACAAGCAGCATCAGTTGTTTACATACACAGAATCATAGGCCCAACACATATCATATACCAACACACATTATACATCCTCACAAACATACTCCAACACACACAACCTCATATGTCAACACAGCCACTATAATACGCCAACACAAACAACATTATGGGATCACACACACCCATACTACACCCACACATCCTACATGTGTTTAAACAAGCAACCTCATACATCAGTACCCAAAACCATCATAAAACGCCCCTACCATCATGCCTAAACACAAACAATGTAAACATGTACACATCCATTATATATTGAAAGAACAATTATATGTCAGCACACCAACACAACTCGCATCAAAATATAGCGAGCATCCCACCGTCATAGATACACACAGACAAAATTATAAAAGAACACATTCACCAGCATATTTTAACATACATCTACAACCCAACATCATGAGCCAAAACAAAAAAACATGCCAAAAAAGACAATCACTCTCACAAAAAAAACAACTTTGAAAGGTAGTTAGGGCTTACTACTTTGTTAACAGTAACTTCGCCATAAAACTAAAAAGTAATTAAATTCACATGTTAAGGTGTCACCTTTGTCTCATGTCGGACCCCTGCTGTAGTAAAGGAACCTTATCTCCCACCCCCACAGGGCAGTCTTTACAACATAGCACAACTTTTCAACTACAAATTAACATATTGTACGATACAAAACATCATTATCAATATTGTCCACATCATTCTCCTACATATCCACATCATACATCAACACATCCACTACCATACAGTGACACATCCAACAGTATACGCCACCAGTCATTATCGTACATTAATACTAGCAACATTAGTTGTTTACGTATACAGTCTCATAGGTCCAACACACATCCTATATCAAAAAAACATTACACATCCATACAGAAATTACACACCGACATACACAACCTCATATATCAACACACTCAAAACAGTATGTCAACAAAAGCAACATCATAGGCTTACACACACACAAACACACTATGTCCATATATCTTACGTGTCTAAACAAGCAACATCATACAGCGTTACTCACACCATCATATACCAACACCCTTACCATCATGCCTACACAGAAAATGTAAACATGTACACATCTATCATATATTAGAAGAACCATTATATCCCATCACACCAACACGACTCACATTACATGCCAACCGTCCCACCATCATAGGTGAACGCAGATAAAATCATAAGTGAACAACTCTACCATCATATTTTAACATACTCACTATCATACATCCACAAATCCAATAGCATGGGCCAAAACAAACAAAAAATGCCAAAAAGACAAATATGTTAATTAAAAAATAACTCTGAAAATTAGTTAAGGTTTACTATGTTAAGTCACTTCGTCATAAAAATAAAAAATAATTACATTCTGGTGTGAAGAAGCCACCTTCGCCTCCAGTTGGAACCCCGCTTTAGTAAAAGAACCTTAACTCCTACCTAGAGTACAGTCTTTGCAACAATGCACAACCTTTCAAATAAAAATTTACATATTGTACAATATAAAACATCATTAGCAACATTGAACACCAACATTACCACTATATTATGCCAGTCCACCCACAGTCATATCCCAAACCTTCTAAGAACCCTTAACTCGCCTGCCTGCAGAGCTCTCTGTCTAGCATGGACTCCACTATAGCTTCAGCAGAATGCTGAGTGGCTGGCTTGTTGTTTTGTCTCTGCTCAACATCTCTGCTTGCTTTACACAAACTTTTGAAGTGTCAGTTTGGTTGCATAAGACAATCAATCAAGGGCCTTGACACATGCATTGCTTTTTACCTGCATGTAGGAGTAATTGATGGACTACAGGCAGGGTAATGCAATGACAGTCACCTAGCCTTAAATGGGGTTGTCGTTATGATGGCAGCCAGGAGCAAACAGGCCAGCATGTCGAGAGCTTCCGCCTGTAGCACTGCATAAGTTTCTACCAATGAAACTCAGCTCCCCCCACCTCTAAATGGCACAGGGGAACAACATATTTGCTGGATGTTCAAACTCTAAATATTCCCATATGTTCCTATTTCTCGCTCACTTTAATTTTCAAACTTAATATTGACTGACACCTGGGTGCATGAGGCAGTAGTCTATTGATAGTGTTACGCCTTCCACTGCAACTACAGCTAAGACATTGGGTTTTTGGCCTGATAAAAATATATAAATATGCGTGTCTGTGCAGATATTTAGCTAATTAACATCTTTATTCCGCTTTCTTTAAGAAGCATCTGATCTGCTGCCACTTATTGATGGGATCCAATTTAAAGTGTCTTACCGTGCCCACCGTATTGTTTACGTTTGCACTCTGGTTTCATTTTGAAATATTTGAGTACAGAAATGCCGGTATGGAAAAATATTGCAACTAAAATATCGACAATCAGAATATTGACATATGAATACACTGGAACGTATAGATTAAGTATTCTTAACACATCGATTTACCTTGATGATATGCATATCATCACGAATGTACGTATATAATGGGGAGGCGGGGTTCTGTGCCTTACTGACTCTTGCTGCTAACCCTGGGGTGGGACTACATCCTATAGGGCCGCCGCTGCTGTTCGTAGGAGGGGCCGGCTCAAACAACATGCAAAAGGCGCCTCAAGGCCCCCGCAGAGCGGGAGTGATTCTGTGCCTTACTGACTCTTGCGGCTGGCCATGGGGTGCGACTACATCCCCCACGGTCACTGCTTCTGTTGGGAGGAGGGGTCATCTCAAACAACACACTAAAAGTGCCTCAAGGCCCCGGGTGCGCGGGATGCGCGTGGGAAACGCCCGTGCACATGCCTGGGTCTGCACCCGTTGGAGCCCGGAGGAGGATGAGCCCGGTCTCTTGGTTGCCACTTCAACTGTCCGGTAATAAAGACGCAGCATTGATCTGGATCAGGAATAAGTATCGGGTTACTTGCTGGTAATCTTTCCACTGTGAAGATGGGGAGGCGAAAGGGAGCCCACCATTCTGCATGTCTTAAAAAGGGAGAAAAGGCATCTAAATCAATAATAAGCTACCTGACCTCTGTCATGGGTGCTATTGAAACTGAGATCGGGCAGGTGGAAGCAAGTATAGATCCAGTTGTACGGGAAACTGGCTCTCCTGAGACTGAGTCTGAGACCCCTACTGAGGTTTTATTAGAACCCACACAGGAGGAGTCCCACAGTCATTGTGCAACTGATAATCCAAATCCTACAGACTCTACCTCCTCTATCTGGGCACTCAAACCCCTGTGTAATTCAAGATATGCAGGCATCGAATAAGATAGAAAAAATACATGACTTGGATAGACCCCCCGCCAAAAAGGAGTAGACATGACAGGGCAAATGCAAGGTCTTCCAGGGTGGTCCATCTTGAGCCCCATTATAATCCTGACCTTAAATGTATACAGAAACAAGTAAGGTGGTAAAAGAATGGTGGGCAAGAAACAAGCCATAAAGTCCCCTGCTGCTGAGACTGGCGCCAACAAATGTGTCCATAAGTGCTCAGCAAGATTGGACCCATTGAACATTTACTTTAAGGACATAGCCCAAAGCTGCTCTTTAGGCATATTAAAATGAGCTTTATTAGAGGGTAAGCTTAATTCCATTCAATGAGCCTCGGAGAGATTGATAAAGAGAATGTCCCTCTGGGAGGAATAGGCGAAAGCTCCAGACTCCTTAAATATGAAACTGTCTAACCCTACTGAATCGACTCCTCTGGAACGACAGAGAAAGCAACCTGAGTCCCTCTAGGCCCTGGCTTGAGAAAGTGCTATCTCCCACCCGGCAACCCTGAAGAAACTGGACACGCCCAGACCCGCTGGGGACCCATGACAAGGGCATAAGGTCCCAAAACAAGGGATTGCAGAACGAGGTAAACAATGTTCGATCTCATATTCTCCTGAAGGGTACTCCATACACTTCTGTTCTGGAGAATGCCCCTAAACTAAAGCACCAATGCCCTGAGTCTCACAACTACCTGCTGAATAAAGTTCTACACTGGTTGTGGAAATATTCTGGCTGGTCTACGGACCTATCACAAGAAATGATTACCACAAGGAGGGTCTCCTGGATAGGTCCATTGCCCAAGAGTTCACTAAGATACTGTGCTATTTTCAACTTCAGGAGGCCGAGCTTAGTTCAGAAACTGTTACACTTTCTCCATTAAGCTGACATCCCCCTAAAGGGCATTAGGGCCCGCCTGTTGGGCTTCTTCTATCAATCAGGCACGCTCCAGTCTTTGGGAACTGACAATAAGAACTTGCAGCCAGGTACCATTGTGTTGCGGCAAGCCACCAGCTGCAAAGGACAGCTCCCTTTCTCATAGATTTGAGGCCTTGTCGTCCCTGGATCAACTTGTCTGACTACCTCACAGTGAGCATTATCAAAGAAGCCCATAACTCCCCACCTTCATCAGTACCCTGTAAACGGTTGAGTAATGCTGCAGCCTCCTGGGACGGGGTTCTGGGTCTAATCTTGTGGGACACAGCAGGTCTGCGGGCTAAGCAGGAGTCTTCAGACTAGGTAAACCTTGTGGGACAATATGCAATGATCTGCTGCCAAGAGACATCGCTCCTGGACTCGCCCCCACATTGATGGTTTTGTTACTCATCATATCCCAGCTATACCCTATAAGCCAGGGAGAGCAAAATGGGGCCTGGCCTCTTTATTATCAGTGACTTTGGTGGTGTATGTTACACCTTACTATTGCATACTCTGTCACCTCGCATAAACCTTTTGATCTGGCTTTCAATAATTTCATTTATAATATATATGATCTTTCAGTAAATAAGATAGTGGATGGATTAGACGATGTTTTACCCAAGGCCCAGAACGATCATGGAAAGGAATTTTTAATTATCTTGGCAGGAGTTTTCAATATTGAAAAGTGCAACCCCCGAATTTCCATATCATGTGGTATTTGTGATGACCTAGATCAGCCTTTTACCCACTGCAAGCATACCCCGTATGGGGATGCACTAAATAGAGGGATTTTTTCTAGCAATCTGATTTTGATCCAAGAGCATGGCCCGGGGATTCTACGCAAGATCCCACATATGTGGGGTTTGGTTCAAATTCCATCATTGACCATTTATTAGTCTCTAATGAATTGCTACCAGTATTAAACAGCAGCAAAGTTTTGGTTAGCTGTATAAGTGACCATAATCCATTAGTACTGGAGCTTAATTTAGATTTGACTGGGATAATTTGTAAAATCCCACAACACAGGATGGAATATTACAAGAATAAGGGTATCAGTGCGAACTGGGGGCAAATTGATAAGGGAGCATTCCATAGAGATCTTTTTGTGCATAACCACATTAATATTGAAAAGGTCCTGCAAGATGACTCAAATCCGTCTGATGTTATCCAGGCCTACACCTCCCTAAATGATTATATGGCGGCTAGGTTAAGTGGTTTGACAGGGCCTGCTCTAAGGCCCATAAGTCTCTAAACATCCTACTGAGCAAGTACCCACGAGGCCAGATAGGAGTATCTATGGCAAGGAATCTAAGGCAAGTGCACTGAGAAACTCTTGTGCCTTTTGGCAGGCAGTAAATTCCCAAAATCATTTGGGTGCAGGCATGCCAAATGTCAAGTGTCTCATTCCATGCCAAGATTGGGTGAACCACTTTCTATAATATTTGGCCCTAAGATGCAGAATATGGAAGTGTCCCCTGATATTGTACTCCACTGTGACCCTATAGTTTCCATGGAGTTGAGTAGGTCAATTAAGGTATCTGATGTCATATTCCCATTAAGAGTAGTCCATCAGAGAAAGCTCCAAGTCCAGATAGAATTCTAGCAGACCTTTATAAATCCCTTCAACAATTTTGGGCCCCACTAATAACAAACGTTATAAGATGTGCAATTGTAGGCACCCTGGTTAAGATGTGGCAGGAAGCTATTATCATCCCTATTTTTAAAAAGGGCGATAAGAGTCAGCCCCACTGTTTCTGCCAAATCGCCCTCCTAGATAGCACAGTTAAGATTCTAGGTATGGTAATACTGGCCAAACTAGTAGCCTAGACTTATTATGCACTTTCAACAGAGTGTTCCGCCCTGCACTATGGTCAATAATGTCAAACCTAGGCATCAATAGCGCAATCATTGACTTGCTTTGGAGGCTCAATACACACACCACAGCAGAGATTCCTCTATAGCAGGAGTTGGGACCTGACTGAAGAATTTCCCTCTGTGGTAGCGGCTAAGCAGGGTTGTGTATTGGCCCCTTTTCTGTTTTTAATCTATATTAATGGACTTGGGGAGCACCTGATAAGGACAGAGAAAGATATCCCAAGGTTTAATTTAAACCTATGTTATTTTACGCATATGATGCTGTCCTCACAGCAAGGGCAGCAAATGGCCTCCAATTCCTGTTAGATGCTTTTAAAAATGTCATGGCCAATCTAGGACTCAAGATAAATCGCACAAAGCCCTTTGAAATGAAATGTGGTCCTAAAGTATATAGGACTTGGAGATTTTTAATTGGAGGTGAAGAAATTAGAAAAAAACTTCATTTTACATATTTAGGAGTACCGATAGATGTAGATTTTAATTGGAGGTCTTTACTGAATGTAAGAGTCCTGCAATTTCAAAGGGTGATTGATACATTTTCAGATTCTCTGAAAGGTTGGGCATAAACCAGTCACTTAATTGCTTTGTATTTCTAATAGGAGTTTTGTGCCTGTTGCTTCACTTGGTGCCGGCATCTGGGGCTATGCCAATTGTAAATCCCTTCAAATTGTGGAAAATAAGTTTATTAGAAGGCTGCTTGCATTTCCACAATCTAATGCAATAGCTTTTTGCTATGATGAGATCGGGCTCAGTCGCCTTTAAGACCATATTAAACTGCAGCCCGTTACTCTGGCTCAGAATTTGGAAAAACCCTGAAGCTCAATCGTGTAGAATAATTTTCACGGATTGTATGAATCTGGATAATGGTCTAGATAGCCCATGGCTCAAATATATTAAAAAGAGCTTTGTTAGGATACGCACTCCAAAATACCTTACTAACCCAGACAGTTTACTTAACATCTCCCCAAGTAGAATAAAGGAGTTATTTCATCAACATACTCAGTTGGCACGAAGGGAGGACAGCTGTGATGGGCTAGATATAAATCCTCGGCAATTACCTGCATGTCCTGCACTTTATTTGCAGATGATTGCAAACGAGAGGCAGAAGTTCTTCTTGACCAAGATTCGCCTCAAAACCATACATTTTGTGTTTGCTTTTCCAACAAGAGGCACCTTATTTTCATCTCTTACCTCCTGTCATTGTGAAGTCCCGGCAGAGCAAAGCACCATGAACTTTATTCTATTTTGCACATTTTATACGCCACAAAGAAGACAGTTTCTCTGCCAAGTATTCCAAGCGTTAGAGAGCAGATCTCATGCAACTGACTTTGCCTATTTACATTATTTGGGAAGTGAGGTTGTCGTTTATGCTGCACTGAACTATTTGTTAAGTGCTTTATGGACTCGATCTAAATATTGAAACATGTACTATTTTCACCGCTCTCTTTGTTTTAATCCTTTTTAATGATTTTGGTTTTTTATTATATCAAGTATTGTAACATATACCATTTTATTTTTCTGTGTGACTTTTATTGCTCATTTGAATCAAATAAAGTATTTTGAACTGAAGTGAACTGCACATGCATAATATGGAGTTATGTAAAGTAAACTCTTAATTACCTATTCAAGATATTCTGGTAGTGAAAATTCTGGTAACAAGATTTTTCCTTTTTGATATGTAATACTATATTTTCTCGTACCATAGCCTCTCTTGTTTGTCTGGCCACCAAATAAAACCTCTACTGCGGCTCATGGAGAATGTGGAGTAGGGAGCTATTGTTGGAAGTGCCCAGCTGCAGGAAAGCTATATAATCTTTATCATTCTTCCCTGGAGCAGATGTTTCGTTTAGCATTCCCTCTCTTCATCTCTGTGGATTGTTGCTGAGTTTCTCTTAACATTAGAAACAATTAACATCTAGATCTGGTCATCTGCTCTTTTCATGTGGTTGGTTTTTCTTGAATTACTGTTTTGAATTTTTTCTCTTCTGTTACACCTGCCCTGTTTTGTATTATTGCCTGTTTTTTGTTTTAATTGACTGATTTACCTGCACAGTGATCATGTTATCCAAAAATTATAATAATGATATTTATACATTATTGCCATCACATCGTAATCCCAAGAGTAAGGAAGATGAGAAGTTCTCTTACCAAATTTTTTGACTGAGCACAGAGGCACTCTGACACCACATTATATGGTACACCAGTGGCCTCTCATTTCATTTGTGGAATTAACGATTTTTGGGGCATTACACTGATCATGGGAATAGCACACAAATCACCATTACATTTTTAATGGTCTTTTCTTAGGGTGAAGGCAACACCCAGCTTCCCATCTCTCATGAGCAGAGATCTTTTTCTGATTCTGCAACATACAGCACATTTCACTGATAACTCTGCTGCACTGCCACAGAACCATCTAGACTTATGACAGATTATTCAAAATTTGGCCTGTCATGGAACAATTCTCTGTCAATTGTCCTGAAATTGATGTTCTTGGGAAGGATATAGCAGTCATCAAGTGTTTCATCCTTTATAAAGGGTTACTGCTGTTCAGGCAGTATATCACAAACAAGAGAGCAGGATATTGCATCAATTTGTATATGTTGCGCATGAGATACACTGATTATGCATATAGCCTGAGTGTATATACCGGGCAGGACTCCAGCATAAATCCTGCTGGTTGCTCTTCCACATTAGGAATTAGTGAAAAGGTTGTGAGGGATCTTGCTTGATCACACTTTCTTTAAGTAGACAATTTCTATTTAGGCGTGCAGCTGTTCAGTGAGCTGTACACTTCTTGCACTGTGGCTTCAAAATTACTGTAAAAGATTCCCTCAAGAGATTGGCTGTAAAGCGCTCAAAAAAGTTTAGCACAATGTGTTGTGTTGCAACAAACTGCTGACTATGAAATTCTCAGACAGATGGGAATTACACGTGCTCGCTACAATTCATGATGAGAGCATTTCTTCAGTAACAATTGGAGCCAGTTGGCAAAAATGCATAAGGCCAGCTGTATAATTGATTATAACAAGCACACGAGTGGAGGTGAAAAAACTGACCAAGTTCATCAACCACATAATGCAACTTGTAAAACTTGCACATGGTACCAGAAGTTTGCTATTCACCTAGTCCATTTGTCAACATACAAGGCATATGTTGACTTTCATCAGACTATCTTGGTAGGACTGATATCATTCCACAACTTTGAGTTGGGTGTTATTATTAGTCTCACTGCTGCAAAAGGAGTAGCCTCTACTTTATCTGTTGTGGAGTACACTGCAAGACTGCAAGGTCAATACTCTGCAGACCACAATGCTGCAACAAAGAAGAAAAGTAAGCCTCATCGCAGATGCAGAGTCTGTACTCAGGTAGGAAAGAGCCAAAAGAGACATTGGCCCTCATTACAACCCTGGCGGTCTGTGTTAAAGCAGCGGTAATACCGCCAACAGGCCAGCGGGAAAAAGAATTGGATTACGACCACGGCGGAAAACGCCAACACAGACAGCCACTTTAACACTCCGGCCGCCAGGGCAGTACAGACAAACAGCATGGCGATCACCGCCAACAGTCAGGCGGAACACAATGTACCGCCCACACTATTATGACAGGCCAATCCGCCATCTTTTCCGGGGCAGATTGAACGCAAACAAAAACACGGCGGAAACAGGACTTGGAAGGGGAAACACTCACCTCTACACAACCCACGAGGAACCAGGATGCCATGGAGCCTGAACTCCAAATACTCCCTGCGATTGTCTCCCTGCTCCTCTACCAGGAGCACGATCGACGGTGGTGACGACCACGGTGAGTACTGCACATACAACACAGGGGAGGGCAAAGAGAGTGACACACAAACACACGCAACACCCCCACCCCCACCCCACCCCACCCCAACCCACTACAACACACACACCAATATATGCTGAAACATTACATTTACACTCCCCAACCCCCCCTGGAAGGACGCAATGACAAAAGGAAATGAGTTGAACAATTGTAATCATGTAAAATCCATTAATCAAAAATTTTATATACACTATGAACAAATATGTACACCAAGAATTCAAGTCCAGGTACTGCACCAATATAGTCCGTGGACCACTGGGCCCAAAATGCATGGGTGAGGCCCACACAAGATACCTGATCGAAACGGAGAGAACACTGCAGGGGCATCAGATCGAAAAAAAACAGGCACCTCAGGGGGAAGGGAAGGGGGGGCACCTCAGCCAGATGAGTGCACGACGCCAGCTCCACACTGATGTATCCTGGGGAGTGCAAAGCCACAGTCTCTCAATTCTCTCCAGTGGGTGGTTTGCCCACTGCTGCATCCTGGGGAGTGCAAAGCCACAGCCTCTCAAGTCACTCAAGTGGGTGGTTTGCCCACTGCTGCATCCTGGGGAGTGCAAAGTCACAGTCTTTCAAGTGGGTGGTTTGCCCACTGCTGCATCCTGGGGAGTGCAAAGCCACAGTCTCTCAAGTCTCTCAAGGGGGTGGTTTGCCTACTGCTGCATCATGGGGAGTGCAAAGCCACAGTCTCTCAAGTCTCTCAAGTGGGTGGTTTGCCCACTGCCTTATCCTGGGGAGTGCAAAGTCACAGTCTCTCAAGTGGGTGGTTTGCCCACTGCTGCATCCTGGGTAGTGCAAAGCCACAGACTATCAATTCTCTCAAGTGGGTGGTTTGCTTACTGCTGCATCCTGGGGAGTGCAAAGCCACAGTCTCTCAAGTCTCTCAAGTGGGTGGTTTGCCTACTGCTGCATCATGGGGAGTGCAAAGCCAAAGTCTCTCAAGTCTCTCAAGTGGGTGGTTTGCCCACTGCTTTATCCTGGGGAGTGCAAAGCCACAGTCTCTCAAGTGGGTGGTTTGCCCACTGCTGCATCCTGGGGAGTGCAAAGCCACAGTCTCTCAAGTCTTTCAAGTGGGTGGTTTGCCCACTGCTGCATCCTGGGGAGTGCAAAGCCACAGTCTCTCAAGTCTCTCAAGTGGGTGGTTTGCCCACTGCTTTATACTGGGGAGTGCAAAGCCACAGTCTCTCAAGTGGATGTCTTCCTCCACTGGTTCTGGAGGGGGCTTGGTGCCCAGAGTGCTCCATCCTGCCAAGGACTGAGGTAGTGGATGTCTTTCTCCACTGGTTCTGGAGGGGGCTTGGTGCCCAGAGTGCTTCATCCTGCCAAGGACTGAGGTAGTGGATGTGATACTCCACTTGTTCTGGAGGGGGCTTGGTGCCCAGAGTGCTTCATCCTGCCAAGGACTGACGTAGTGGATGCCTTTCTCCACTGGTTCTGGAGGGCGATTTGTGCCCAGAGTGCTTCATCCTGCCAAGGACTGAGGTAGTGGATGTGATACTCCACTGACGGTGGGGCAACATGGAAGCTGCCCAGGCCCCTGGAACTGACCACCAGCCTCGTACGAATGACCACTGGGGATGGCAGCCATGTCTGCAGTGGTGTCACTGGCTCAGGATGTGGCGTGGCCGCTGGCGGCAGGCTCAGTAGCGGCAGTGCTTGTGGCGGTCATTGGGCAGCGGTGCTGATGGGGGGCTAACTGAACTCGGTGCTGGCGGCGGTGTCATGAGCGGCGGTGCTGATGGGGGGGCTCACTGACCTCGGTGCTGGCGGCGGTGCTGGTGGCGGGTTCACTGACCTTGGTGCTGGCGGCGGTGTCATGGGCGGCGGTGCTGGTGGCGGGATCACTGACTGCGGTGCTGCTGAAGGGCAGTGTCTGCGGTGCTGGTGAAGGGCTCAGTATCTTGGGTGCTGGGGGTGGTGCATGTGACGGTGCCGGTGGCGGTCTTGTCTGCAGTGCAGGTTGGCGGTGACTTGCCTTTCTTTTTCAGGCCCTTCCCCACCTTGTATGGTGGCGCAGCTGTCTTGCCACTCCCAACTGTTGTCTTGGCTGAGCCCTTGGTGGCAGGTGTTTTGGCCTTCTCCCTCCAGGATGTGGGCAACTTCTTCTGTTTTGGAGGTGTGGGAATGTCCTTGGTCTCGCTCCTTGGGACACTGACAGCCCTGCTGCTTGGTGCACTCCAGAATCTGATTACTGCTGGCACCACTGTGCCCGGTGATGTAGTAGCTGAGGTGCTAGGTTGGGACCTGGAAAGGCAGGCCCTAGGGGATGGAAGAGGTGGGGGAGGTGAAGGGAAGAGGTCAAGGTTTGCCAGGAAAAGTTTTTTAGACACACTGGGACGGGTAGATGGAGGGAGTTTGGGAGTGGAGGAAGAGGTAGTGGTTGTAGGAGGTGTTCGTTTGCTGACTTTGGGTGAAGGTGCATGGGCTGGAGGCTGTCGTGAAGTGGATGGCTGTTGGGTGGGTGTGTGACTGCATTTGTGTACTTTGGGAGGAGGGCTCACAGACACACTGGTAGAGGACACAAGGGATGTGTGAGTGGTAGTGGGGGTGGTGATTGCATGTGAGCAGTGTGTGGTGATGGGCGTGCTGGTGATGGAGGTAGTGGCTGAGGATGTAGTGCATGCAGGTGTGAGTGGAGACGTGACAGGGAGGGAGGAGGGTGACGTGGTGGAGGGGGACACAGTGGAGGCAGTGGATGTTGGTATGTGTGCATGGGTATGATGCTTGTGTGAGTGCCTGTGGGATGTGTGGTGCTTATGTTTGCCAGAGCTACCCTTGTGTGTTGAGGGGTGTGTGCATACTGGTCTGATGGTGTGCTTGGGATAGGCTGAGGTACTGGGGATTGGGTCTGGGTGGAGGAAGTTGGGGGGGGAGGTTGGACACAGGGACAATGGCTTCCATCAGTGCTGAGGCCAGAGTCTGAAATGCTCCCTGATGGGTGTTGCCTGGCCAGAATGAATGCCCTCCAGGTATGCATTTGTCTGTTGCAACTGCCTCTCTACACCCTGGATGGCATTCAGAATGGTAGACTGCCCAATAGTGAGGGATCTCAGGAGGTCAATGGCCTCCTCACTGAGGGCAGCAGGGCTGACTGGGGCAGGGCCTGAGGTGCCTGGGGCAAAGGAGATGCCCACCCTCCTGGGTGAGCGGCCACAGGGCACACGCTGAGGGGCTGCTGGGAGGGCGGTGCTGGTAGGGGGGGGTGGCGCCTGTACCTGTAGATGGGTAGGGCACAGAGGGGCTGCCACCGCAAGGGAGCTCCCATCAGAGGAGGAGTCAGTGTCGCTGGTCCCTGCTCCAGTCCCTGCCGTGGAGCTCCCCTCGCCCTCCGTCCCACTGGTGAATTCTGACTCTGTAGTCTCTCCCTCCAGGGCCATGTGGGATGCAGCTCCCTGATGCTCCGGTGGCACAGCTCCTCTGCCTGATGATGCTAATGCACACAAGAACAGGGAGACCACAAAGGGGGGGGGGGGGGAGAAGAAAGACATGTTCAGTGCATGCAATACCGCTACCGTTGGCGGACACTACAGACACAGCAGCCGTCTGCACTACGCCATGCACTTAGAGTTCCCTAATTAATCACAGGGACATGGGGTACATGGCCTATGCTCGATTTCTGCACACATGGAAGTCACAGGAGCCTGACTAGGTGTAGATGGCTCTTACTACTGGTGGGGTTGGGGTGCCACTTAACCTGCCTCACAAAGGGTCCTTGCCTAAAAGATTCGCCCTAGTCTAGGGGAACCCACAGCCCACCTCCGTCACCCAGACACCTCCAATGCACGCAGAGTCAGATGGATGTGATTGTACTCACCCCCTTGTGGTTGCTGTGATGCCCTCAAGCGCCCATCCAACTCCGGATACGCCACCGGCAGGATCCAGAACATCAGGGGGGGTCATGGTGCGACAGGTACCCCTCCCACAGCTGGGCCTCCACCGTCTTCTTGGTCCAGCGGCGAATGTCCTCCCATCTTTTACGGCAGTGGGTGCTCCGTCTGTGGTGGACCCCCAGGGCCCCGACGTCCTTGGCGATGGCACGCCAAATAACCTTCTTCTGGTGGGCGCTGACCTACAGGAATAGTACAGGGGTAAAGGTACAACATTAACCGTCCAGACCGTCACAGTCATTGGCCCAAGTTCCCACCCT
The DNA here is from genome assembly GCF_031143425.1 of Pleurodeles waltl. Lineage (NCBI taxonomy): Eukaryota > Metazoa > Chordata > Amphibia > Caudata > Salamandridae > Pleurodeles > Pleurodeles waltl. The sequence goes on along the minus strand of NC_090448.1, from coordinate 813,061,730 downwards.
TGCCCTGACGCACAAACACTCACCGTCAGATCATGCACGCCTCATCCCCCCACCCTATCTCCCATCCACACCACTCCAAACAGGCATTGCCCATACAGCATGCTCACAGTGTACTCACCTGTTTGTCTGGAGGACCGTATAGTAGCGTGTACTGGGGGAGGACCCCATCCACTCATTTATTCAACTCCTCCGATGTGAAGGCAGGGGCCCTTTCCAAGGACACATGAGCCATCGTCGCTTCCAGACTGAGGTCACAGCAGCACTTGCAGTGTAGGTTCTCTCCTATTGAAGATCAGGTATCAAGTGAGTGAACAGAGAAAATGGCGGTCACGTCCGCAGTGGTGCGTACCGTCACCGTCGGCGTACATCGTCATTGGCTCCTGGGACCCATAGGGTCCAATGTTAACCAATGCAGGATTGCGCCACGGTCTTCGACCGCCTACCGCAATGGTGTACAACGCCAGCGCAGTTACCTCATATCCCCTTGTCCCACATTACACGTCAGGCAGCTGCCATTTCATGGGGCCACATGGCATTAATTTCAAATGCGTCACACATATCTAGGCCTTGCATACACACTAAGACAGGCACATAGCGGATTGACAAATGTGTGCAATAAAGTTGTTGTTTTAGTATCCCAGTGTTAGCTGACCCTCTGATTTCTGTTCTCATCCATAGAGCACGTCCGCTGGGGCAGGTGATGAGATGGCGGCATCCGGTGTACAGACCGCTGGTGGACCTGTCGACAATGGAAGAGCGAGATGTAATTGTCACCTACAGACTTGATCGTGCCACAATCCAAGAACTGTGTGCCCAGTTGGAGCCAGACCTGATGTCAGCTATCCGCCATCCCACTGGAATCCCCCCTCTAGTGCAGGTCCTGTCAGTACTCCATTTCCTGGCAAGAGGGTCTTTTCAAACTACAGTGGCCATAGCATCAGGGATGTCCCAGCCTATGTTCTCAAACGTGTTGTCCAGAGTGTTGTCTGCCCTGCTGAAACACATGCACAGCTACATCGTTTTCCCTCAGGTGGAGGATTTGCCTACAGTGAAAGGTGACTTCTATGCCCTGGGACATATCCCCAACATCATAGGTGCCACTGAATGTACACATGTGGCCTTGGTACCCCCCGCAGGAGTGAACAGGTGTACAGAAACTAGAAGAGCTACCATTCTATGAATGTGCAGATGGTGTGTTTGGCAGACCAGTACATCTCCCATCTGAATGCCAAGTTTCCTGGATCAGTGCATGACGCTTACATTCTGAGGAATAGCAGCATCCCTTTTGTGATGGGGCAACTCCAGAGGCCAGAGGCACCATGTGTGGCTATTAGGTGAGGACAAGGACCCTATACAGTGTGAATAGTTGTCTGGGTCTAGTGTGTGTCTAACAGTTGTCCCTCGACATTTGCAGGTGACTCTGGCTACCCCAACCTGTCATGGCTACTGACTCCAGTGAGGAATCCCAGGACAAGGGCAGAGGAATGCTACAATGAGGCACATGGGCAAACTAGGAGGGTTATAGAGAGGACCTTCGGCCTCCTGAAGGCCAGGTTCCAGTGCCTCCATATGACAGGTGGTTCCCTATACTACTCACCAAAGAAAGTGTGCCAGATCATCGTCGCCTGCTGTATGCTGCACAACTTGGCTTTGCGACGACAGGTGCCTTTTCTGCAGGAGGATGGTCCTGAAGGAGGTGTTGTGGCAGCTGTGGAGCCTGTGGACAGTGAAGAAGAGGAAGCAGAAGAAGAGGATATTGACAACAGAAACACTGTGATTCGTCAATACTTTCAGTGAGACACAGCTAAGAAGACATCACTGCCTCCTACCTCTGATACACGTGTTCTACCTCTCATCTGTCTGTCGCTTTCACCCAGTGTATGGACCCTGATTTGTCACTTTCCCTTTCGATTTCACAGGTGATTTTTCTGCAGGAAGATGGTCCAGAAGGAGGTCTTGTGGCAGCTGTGGAGCCTGTGGACAGTGAAGAAGAGGAGGCAGAAGAAGAGGACATAGACAACAGAAACACCGTGATCGAGCAATACTTCCAGTGAGACACAGGTAAGAAGACATCACTGCCTCCTACATCTGATAAAATTGTTCGACCTATCATCTGTCTGTCACATTCACCCATTGTATGGACCCTAATTTGTCACTTTCCCTTTCGATTTCACAGATGTGGGTCCCACTGTGTGACCTCTGCTATGTTACCTCATGGACTAGAGCTGTGTGACATAGGTATGTTGACAATACAATGGACATTGCTATTTCCCTCAGTTATTGCAAATAAACATTTGTGAAAGCACAGACTGACTCCAGATTGTTTTGTGATTCAAGGGTGTTTCTGTAAGTGCTAAATAGTGGAGGGGGTTGTAAAATGGGCATAGGTGATGGTGGAGGAATGTCCATGACAGAGTCCAGTCTATTTGTCTCACAGGTGCATTGTCCAAAGGGGAATAGGAAGTGGAGCTAGGGCAGTTTAAGAATGGACAGGGTGACAAAGTGGGACAGAAGGAGGACATTCAGGGTGGTCTCATTTCTTGGTGGGGTCTTGGCATTGTTCTCTGTCTTTACCCTGGATCTCAGGGTCCGCTTGCGGGGTTGTTCTCCATCTGCAGGGGGTGGAGTGCTGGTGTCATGGTCCTGTGGCGGGTCCTCCTGTCCACTAGCACTGGCGGAGGTGGTGGGCAGTTCATCGTCCAGGCTAGTGTCAGGGGCCCCTTGTTGTGCCACAGTGTCCCTCCTGGTGTTCATGAGGTCCTTCAGCACCCCTACAATGGTGCCCAGGGTGGTGTTGATGGACTTGAGTTCCTCCCTGAACCCCAAATACTGTTCCTCCTGCAGCCGCTGGGTCTCCTGAAACTTGGCCAGTACTGTTGCCATCGTCTCCTGGGAATGATGGTACGCTCCCATGATGTTGGAGAGGGCCTCGTGGAGAGTGGGTTCCCTGGGCCTGTCCTCCCCCTGTCGCACAGCAGACCTCCCAGTTCCCCGGTTTTCCTGGGCCTCTGTCCCCTGAACCGTGTGCCCACTACCACTGCCCTGAGGTCCCTGCTGTTCTTGGAGTGGTGGGTTAGCCTGGGTTCCCTGTAGTGGTGGACACACCGCTGCTTGACGTGTCCTGGGGACAGAGGTATGGGCCCGCTGGGTGGGTGCTGTGCTGATGTTTCCTGAGGGGGGAGGCTCTGTGGTGGCCTGTGACTGTGTGAGGGGAACGGACTGTCCCGAGGTCCCAGATGGGCCGGGCTGGTCATCTAGATCCAGTCAGACAGAGCTGCTGTCATCACTGTGGGCCTCTTCTGTGGGGGGAGTGGACATGTCTGGAACCTCCTGTCCAGTGACGTTGGGTAGGGGTCCTGCAGGGGTGTAAAGGCATGATTATTGCATCTGTGTGCGCCATGGTGTGCAATGGGTAGGTGACCCTGTACCCCAGTGCTCACATTCTTGTGTAGGACCATGTGTGATAATTGTTTAGGGGTCTGTGAGGGTATCTGTAGTGGACATGCATTGGTGATGGGTGTCCATGCTTTGTTGTTGCATGCAGGGCTTGGTGTAGGGATGTGTGGTTTGTGATGGTGGGACATATGTGAGGAGTTGGAGTGATGGGGGTGAGGGCGAGGGTGGAGGTATGTGATAGCATGCGGGTGGGGTGGGGATGAAGTAGTTACAAAATTTGACTTACCAGAGTCCATTCCTCCAGCTACTCCTGCGAGGCCCTCAGGATGCAGTGTAGCCAAGACCTGCTCCTCCCATGTTGTTAGTTGTGGGGGAGGAGGTGGGGGTCCGCCGCCAGTCCTCTGAACCGCAATGTGGTGTCTTGAGACCACGGAACACACCTTCCCCCGTAGGGCGTTCCACCTCTTCCTGATGTCATCCCGTGTTCTTGGGTGCTGTCCCACTGCGTTGACCCTGTCCACAATTCTGCGCCATAGTTCCATCTTCCTAGCTATGGAGGTGTGCTGCACCTGCGATCCGAATAGCTGTGGCTCTACCCGGATGATTTCCTCCACCATGACCCTGAGCTCCTCCTCAGAAAACCTGGGGTGTCTTTGCGGTGCCATGGGGTGGTGTGGGTGATGTGTGAGGTGGTGTGTGTTGTGATGTGTAGGGTGATGTTTAGGGGTGTGTGGCGTTTTGTGCGTGGATGTGTATGAGTGATGGTGTGCCTCTGTATCCTGATGTGGTCTTTGCTTTGCTGTCTCTCTGCTTCATCCAAATTGTTCGTTGTAAGGAATTGTGAGTAATGTGGGTGTGTGTTTTATATTGTATTGGGTGTGTGGGAGTGGTGTGTGTATGTGTATCAGGTGTGTGTATTTGGAATTGTCCAATGTGGTAGTGTTTTGTAAATGTGTGTGTATTTTGAGCGCGGCGGTGTGTACCGCCAATGGAATACCGCAGTTGAAAGACAGCCGCGTGGATTCGTGGGTCGTGATAGTGTGGGCGTATTCCTGTTGGCGTGACGGTGGAGGTTTTGTTATCGCCGGTTTATCACTGACCTTTGGTGTGGCGGACTTGTATGGGTCAAAAAACACAAAAAGGTATGGGGTTCACTTATAATGAGGAGCCGTATCCAAAGGAGATTTTCCTGGGGCTCCTTGACCTCACTGGGTGTATGAATGGAGAGTAAGAGCTGTGACGTGGTGGTGGGGGGGTGTTTCCTTTACGGACTAGGTGGTCTCACACACTATATAGTGTCATGGTTCATCATTTGACCACCTAGCCCCACCCAGGTAGGATAATGCCACCTGGGCGGACTCAACCTCGCCGTTAAAAGAACGGGAGGTAGTGCGTAAATGTTTTATTTTCTGGAATTTGTGGAATCCAGCTAAGCTAGGGAAAGATATAAAAACACCTAGGCAGTTACCAGTGTGCAATCTACACTTTTAATAATGGTGTCTGATGGTGTGTTAAAAGCAAGGATGGGACACCTTTGTGAGAACTAGGACTCACTGGGTCACCTATCTAAAAATGGCTGACATGTTTCTGCCCTCTACAATGAGCCAAGGAAGGTCCGGGGGCATTCTTCAGGGCCTAGGATCCCTTAGAGTAATGCATTGCAGAGACAGACATCTAACACTCAGTAAGAGAGTAGGTAAAATAAAGTGAAAATTGATGCGGCCTACCTGAAGCGGGGAACTACCTAGCGTAGGCCTATGGGAACAGACGCGTAATTAATGTTTTGTGACACACAGCACAGCAAAATACACACGGGGTGACACAGCAAGCCAAAGTCATGCAATCTATAAGAATGGAACATGTATCAACAATGAACATAACATCTTACCCCAAGTCTAAAGGTTACTTGCCCCCAGACTCCAGGAGGGGGAGTGTCCCCTTTAGTCACACACTAGGGGAAAGGGAAGGAAGTAAGCAGGGATGACAGTCAGTATGTACAAAAGATCACAATTCTATGGAGAAGTGAAGAGCGTAAGGTCAGTTGCTACACTCAATGAGAGCCATTTCAGTAAAATACCTCTGTAAGATAGCGTGATAGAAAGAGCTAAATACTATAGAGGTCGTGTCAAAATAGGTGCAGTATAACGAGGAAGAGTGAGGTAGGCAATATGCTAAATACAAGGTCAAAAACAAGGTCAAAAACGGTTGCAAACAGTATAGTCCAATATCATTACATGCTTAAATTCCAAACCATATGTACCCTGAGGTGGGGAAACAGCCGTTAGGCAAGGGAATGTAGAAATACTTAAACAAACAACCAGCCAGTCATTAAGGTGCTTATCTGTAGCGCTTATCTGTTGTGTGGAAGATGATCTCTGAGGAAGGAGAGGAGGAGGTGCCCCGGCACTCACTGCATCAAAGGAGGCGCTCGCTGTGCACCTAATCCGTCCCCTCACTGGACCGCTTGAGGTAGGTGGTCCAGTGTGGTGGCGGCTTAAATAGTAAGAGAAATTAAGTAAAAATGAGGAACGCGAAGCGCGTCCTCATGCAAGCCGGCCCTGGCCGGTTTGCTGTTCGGCGCTCAGCGTTCGCATGTAGAGTACACGCGATGCGCTGGAGCGCTCGGGAGGGTGGGAACTGTAGGTCCCAGCCTCGGCAAGAGTGAAATGCCTCCTCTCGCAGTCGCAAGGGAAGAAAACAGCGGGGAAGGAAGGGGAAGGGAAGAGGGGGGGTTGGGGTGTCGGCGTGGTGGGGGGGGTTTATGTTACGAAGGGGAGGGGTGGAGGATAGGGAAGGGGGGAAAACGAGGAAGAAAGAAAAGAAAAGGAGCAGCACCCAAGAAAAGACCAGGGTGAAGAAGAAAAAGAGGAAATGGAGAAAACAGGGGGAGCAGGGGGAATTAGGAGAGAAGAAAAATAAAAATAAAATTAATAATAATAATTAATAATAATAATAATTAATAATAGAAAGAAAATGGAAAGAAAAAAGGGGGAAAAAGAAGGAAAAAAAAGGGGGGAAACAAAAAAAAAGGGGGGACTTGTGTGGGTGTCTAGATTTTGGCGGATTCTGAGCTGTGGGTCGTAATAGCTGTGGCGGAATTCCGCCAGTGTGTTGGCGGTCTTCTTCACGGCGGTAAGCGGGATTTACCACCAATGTTGTAATGAGGGCCATTATTACCACCCTCAGTGTCCATCTCAGTCAGACTTGTGCATTCCAACTTGCTTCATGTCATACCACTCACAAGTCAACGTCTGGATCATTAACTGAAGTGGAGGAGTCAATTTTAGGAGTTTGAATATGCGTATGGATACATATCTTCGACAGCCCATTACTTGACTTTCCTATGAAGCCTTTCAAAATTGTAAATCTACGCTGGAAAATCTTTCTAATAGTTAGCAGTCAAAGAATGGAGGTAATACATACCTATGTTTCTTACTAAATTACATTTGAGACAATGACACTAGTAAATAGGTACACATTTGTCATATTTGTGGCCTGTTTGCTACCTTCATCCTCTGACAAAACATGGCGGATGTTTCGTCCATCAAATGATAAGTGCGCTGTACATAATGGCAGATGGGACACACAACACTTTCTGATGAAGTACCCTGGCCACCAACTCTAAGATTTTAAGTCTTTCTGGAAATACTCTTTAGGCAGTAGTTCCCAAACTGTGCACAGGGGCGTCATGCGCCGCGGTCACTACAAAACTATCAATGCTGAACATCTTAATGTTCAGAAGAAAGCTTAGCAGATCGTTTGAACAAAGAGCCATTATTATACTGGCCACTAGATGCCAGTATAAGCACACAACTTAAGATCTGGGAGCGGCAGAAACATCAGGATACAAAAGGAAAACATCCAGCCTCTCTGAACAGTTGGATATCCTCTCAACAGCAGATCACAGTATTGTGAACCATTTTTGAGCAAGCAGGAGATAACATAATGCTCAACCTTAGCAACTGAAGAGGGGGAACTTCTAGAGACTGCAATGTTTTGCAGCACACTGAGACTAGCTAGGCTCAAGCCGGTTGTGAGACAGCACACTGGCTAATTGGGTGGGCAGATCCTGCTGCCAGTGAAAGGCTGGTGTCAATTTTTCAAATAACAAATACGGTACATTGAAACAATGCGGATTTTTTTTACAGCTTGACCCTTGGCAGCCCTTTTCAAGTATAAAAGTACAGAGATTGCTCCTAAACGCACCTTGCCCAGAAATAGATAAATTACTAATCAAGGCCTGTTCATCTCCCGTAACTGCATGACAAATGCAGGTCACAGAAAAATATGGTTGAAGTTGTTCCCACTGTGAACAAAGCAAGGCTCTGCAGTTTTCTGTAATCTGTTTATCTCCTCTTCTGAAACAGACATTTAAATGGGTGGCAGCTTGGCATCAACATGAGTGGAGGCAGCATAGTGTGTCTCTTCGTCGCTCCATGTCTCAGCATGAGCAGTGATTAGCCGGTAGTGCATTAATGAATACAATCACAAAGCAATTAAATGGGATGGAGGCAAGTGTGCGAGTTCTTTGAAGTGAAAGTATGCACAGCTGTTGAAATTCTGCTGCTCTAATTTAAGGAGGAAGGTGATCGTGCAGGCAAGTGGGAACCGTTTGAGCTCTTGATATCTGCAAACACCGACATCGAGCGCCAGCTTCTAGGCAAGAAGAGCCATTTAAGAAACAAATGCAGTTGGAAAAAGGAAATTATTACATCCTAGTGGCAACCCTGAAACAAAACAAAATGTTTTTTTTTTATGTAAAAGGACACAAGACTGCTGTTGCTCTGACACTGAAGGGGGCTACTTATTATTCGGTACTGCACACTGTGTAAGAGCAAAATGTTGTTACTCAGTCAGGTAAGTCAATGGTTGAAGTGTCCCTACTCTGTGCCCCATGCCATATGTTGTGGTGGGCAGAACCAAAATATGAATCACCCCACAGTAGACTAATAATGGATGAACAGCACTGACAGATAGCCCTGAAAGTATGTATATTATATATTTTTTGTTTATTAAGAACAAAATATTTTTGGTAACACCCAACCTAAAACATTCCTGTTAGTGACAAATTAAACAATGTAGTTTCTCTTTATCCAGGAGAGGCGTCCAGGGCACGGCCAAATTCAGATTTAAAGACACCTTTTGATCTAGAACATGGTCTCAAAGCAGATACCCATTTAACCATGTAACATATTTTTTCTTTGCAGTTTTATATATTATGAATTCACCACACACACCCGCTAAAAAACAGTAATGTAATGGGGAGCTACTGCCAACAGCCAATTGGTCAAGGGAGCCACAGGTCTAAAAAGTTTGGGAACCATTGCTTTTTAGGTAACTTAAGAGTGTCTCCTTCTGCATTTCTACCACATTTTTCAAATAGATATGTGCTCACACTGTCTGAAGGATGGGTCAACAGAATATCTTCGGATACACCCCAACCTATAACCACGCAGCGGAAGAAGCTGGCTTTGGCAGCTGTGGACTGCATTTTTGGCTGTCACATTGCCGGCTATGGGCTGAATTTCACACAAAGAGGGCTCTTACCAAACCTATTGAACATGCTAATGGTGCAAGAAAGATGATTCCTCCTGAACCTTAGCAGCTTGCTATGGGAAGGCATTAGTAAAAATATACCTGACCACAACACTAGTCAGGACTCAGAGTGAGATAAAAATATGAAGAGATACCCACGGCTTAGTCTTGACTTGTTTTCAAAGGGATCTTGTGAAAGTAGAAGGAGGATGGCCAAGGTTAGACTGACCGACAGATTGCTACACCCACAACTACTCACATAGATCATACTAAAACACACAAATCCAACCACGCCCACAGCTGCACCTTTAAACTCTCCACATTCATGGCAATTGTGTACTATATAAACCCCAGACAACAAAAAAGGAAGTTACCCGAGTACTACAAGGGAGAATCCAATAATGAAGCATGCCACACTGTGTAGGTGAGGTCTTCCTTCATACACATTTTTTAAACATAGTCAAGAGAATAAAACAATACACATCAATGAAGTGGGAAAATGTCAAGAGTACACCATTTAAAAAAATAAGAAACCTGTGTGACCCATTGGACTGCTTGCAGGCAGCCAGTGGGGCCATGTGGGCCCCAGGTGTCTCCCTGCACCCCAAGAAAAAATAAAGAGCTAGGTGTCCCAGGTGGCAACCAGAACATCCAAAATATAATTTATTTTCAAAAAAGTGAATAACAGATGAGTTGCAGGTGCCTCTTAATTATAGTTTACTTTTTCTTGCAAGGCGCTCCCCATAATACCAAGTAAGGGCAAAAAACATTTTGGCCAACGTGGTGGTGTCCTATGAAGTGGCAGGGGCACTACCAAGCATTTTTTTTATGTTGGGGTTTGCTGAAGAGAGTGCAGCAGCCCCCCAGCAACATTAAAAAACACAGCAGGTCTCCTAGGTCATTAGATTCCAGACACCAGAAGAGCTTACCATATTTTTAAGGCACTTCCACTTTGCTCTTCAGCTGGACTGGAGAGCTCCCATGCGGTCATTTCTATTGCTGCACTTTGTAGCTTGAAAAATATTTAAAATAATTCAAAGACATGTTGGTGCTTTTTTAATAAAGCTTTATTACATTATTAATGACAATCACTTTTATTAAACATTGAACTATGTGAATTAATGAAACATACATTTCGTTATAATTAGTGGCCATTTTTTGACAATGACAATACATGTGCCTTATATATTTTGATATTCTGACCCCTTCATAAAATAGGCCCACTTTTTATATTTTGATGTTCTGAGCCTTTGTCAAAGTCAGTAGCTCTGCCTTAATTACCTTTATATTCAGCCATGAGAGCCCATGGAGGTTTGGTGCCAGGCCCCGTGCCCAACTTCCCTAATGTGCATGGCTCGTGTACAGCAAAGGGGGATGGGCAAGTGTGGGGGTTTGGTGCAGGGCCTGGCCCGCGACCAACTGAATGCACAGTGTGGGGTTGGCTCCGGCAAGGGACTGGATGCAGAGCCTGGCTGCAGACCAGGACTTGCGAACAGGGCGTGCAAAAAACTCCAGTATGGCCATGGCCGAAGTCCATGTATGGTGTGGCTTTGCCTGCCCACAAGGGGTTGGATGCAGCACAGACAAAAGCCATCTGCGCCGTGGGGTTGGCAGCCCGCAAAATTCTGGATGCAGGGCCTGGCCATTGGAGTTGGCAGTATATATGGTAATAAAATATAACTTCACATTAAAAAAAAACTAGAAATTCAAAAAAAAATAAAAAATGTGAAAGTGAAGTTAAGCTAGGTATGTTAAAGTGATGTTATACTTAGGTATGGTAACAATATCTTACTTTGCATTAAAAAAAAAACTTAAGATTTCACTTAAAAAAACAAACGCTAAAGGAATTTATAGTTAGGGGAAAATGTCAATTAAAATGTAACATTTTAAACTAACAAAATAAATGAAATTCACCAGTTATAGTTATCTTAAGTAACTATAACAACTTGAGCACTAAAATAACAAAAACTTGCACCATCTCCATGCACTGCTTATGATCCCACATATTACATCACTCATGAAATATGTTCTATTACATGTTCTATTACAACATTGATAACATACCTGCAACATTTAAAATGACATCGCAGATGACAAAACTGTGCATGGTGGGGGCACAAGTTATAGGTACTTTAGGGGAGGTGCTGTGCTCCCTTTAAAGTATGGCCTGTGGGCTGGACCCAGGAACTTGATTAACTTAAAAAAGGCCTACCCTATCACAAGTGGATGAAGGTCACATCCAGACCTGCCAACTTCTTTTGCCCTCCTCAGCCAGGCAAGCATCAATCACAGTGGGACTCTTTTTGACATTAGTGCCAGATCCTGCCCAAGTGTCAAAACCTGCTTGACAGGTCTGCTAGGGTTTCACATAAAACATGTGCAGCACAATATAAAGGGCCAGGACAGGATGCCAAAACAATTTTTGTATATTCACTGTCTGGTTACGGAAAAACTCAGCTTTGTTCTACCAGACTTCTAACTCTGAATTTGTTGAGGGTACAGGACCAGCTTTAAACTGGATTTTAGAGTTAGATATGGGAAGATATTAGGATTATCATAGTACACTTCCTTCACACACTATACGCCATAAAAGAATAGGTTTAGTGTGGTAAGACTTTCTCCATCTTAAAAATGTACGAAGTGTGTAGGGTTAGCCACGGGAACCTTTAGCCCATTTGTAAGGGCATTTCATCCTAGTCATATATGTCTTCATACATGTATTTCAAATTGTGCACTTTGTGTTTGGATGAGAAATAGTTGCTTGATTATAAAAACATTAAGACAATAAAAATATAAAATTTTCCACTAAATGAATGGTCATTATTTCGGGTGATTGTAAAATGTAATGGAATACTCGATATAAAATAATTTTTACTATTGTCTCCAGTAATTATACACTAATTATTGTGTTCAATCAAATGCAGTTTGTTTTATCTGTTCTTGGGGAACTATTATCTTTGATTATAGCTACATGCCCAGGTTCCATAGGGTTATTTGTAGCCATAAACACTTTAGCAATGTACTAGATCCAAGATGAATGCCAGTCTATATTGTGTAGACACTAGGAGCACAGTAATTACATGTTGCCTTGTCCAAAACATATAACATATGGTATCTCCTCCTAACAACTTTTCAGTTGTAATTTTTTTATTACCCACTAGCATGTCTGAATATTTCACCATGAGTTACATGGAAGAGCAAATCACCAAATTGTTAGGTAACCCCTGACTCTTGAGTGGAAGCACTGAAACCCCATCAAATAATAAACAAGACAGTATAGAGAAACTTAAAGGTTTGAAGAAAAAAACAGATTAGAAGATTAATACAATTCCATGGAGCCTACAAGTAAAATAATATACCAGTAATCTTCACAAACAATAAGCAGTATCTGGCAGGTTTGGGACCAAATTCTCCAGGGATTGGCTAGCCGTCGCCATAGAAACAGCACTACGGTGGAACAAACAAGAGAAAGGAGCTAAAAAAGAAAGACTAGGTGATACCAGCATACAAGACCTATAATTCCTAGATGACATGTATAAACAAATTGATTTTAAGACTTTTAAAGCAAACCAGAAAAAAACAAATTTGTCAAGGGACACAAAAAGCCTAGAATAACAAAACTATTTATCCATAGTTAAATAAATATTTTGTTCACTGCCAACACCTCAAGCAACCCTAAATTCCAAAACCAACAGTGTTCAAAGAGATGTTTTATCGCCTTTCCTGAAACCTTTTCAGACACAAGCCAAGACAGCACAATTACTGGGGGAACAGGTGGATTCCCAAATTTGCCACAGCCTTTTTTAGTGAGAGAAGATAAGAAAAGTAGAAGGGGGGGTGACACAGATACAACACCCATCAACAATCTCTCTTCAAATCAACTTACCAACGTTGAAAAATCAGTAGAGGCCTCTTATTTGTATACCTTACAGTTTAATTGGATATGAAAGTTAAAGCCTTGAAGGTTTTACACAAAATCAGATTGAAAATATATTTTGCTGAAGCAGAGATGTGTGAGAAAAGTTACATCACGGGCTTGCATAATAAATCCACATTTTGCCCACCGAGTAATAATATGCCACCTCAGGTCATCACCTTTGAGGATATTGCTCTGAGAGAACAAGATAAATTACAGCAAAAGAAAACCTACTTTCACTCTAACATGTCTCCTGTAAAGAAAATGCTCTCTATTTCCTACCTCTCAAAAGACACCTCAATCGTACATAGGTCAGAAGAAGGAGGGGCATCGTTATGATGGATGGGACACATACAATGCGAAAGTGAGGCGACAGTTGTGCAATCCTTCCCATTACCACCTGATCACACAGAACCTCGATACAGAAATAAAAAATCTGAATGCTATGTTCAGATGTTCTGAAGAGGGTCTTCACAAAGAATTTCACAGCCATTAGGAATCTTTTTTTTTTAACAACATGGATCCACGTATTCTGGTATTTTATATTCTTTTACAAATTCATAACATTTCTACCAACGCCCCTGGAAGGCTAAAATTATCTGGCTGTGTTTCCTTTTAAGAAACTGTCAAAATGCAGAGATTGTTTTTCCTAAAATCCTTTGTCTAAGAAACTAGGGCCCACATAAGAGACTCAATTGACTTTATTAACAAACTAGAAGGAACTTCTTTTAACATAGATGATTTACTTGTCACTTGAGACTGAATCACTACATACCAATGTACCTCAAGAGGAGCTCTAGATACCACTGACGATGTCCTTAACAAAAGAGACAATTGTGGAGCACTGCCTACATCTTTTCTAGTGCAGCTAGCCAGTATCTGTCTCAAGAAGAACATCATGTTTAAAAATGAGTTACATCTTCAAACTAAAGGAGCAGCAATGGGCTGCAGTTTTGCATCAGAGATAGTGAATCTGCACGTGGCATATTTTGGAGATAAATGGCTTTTCAACACCAACAATCCTTTCCAAACTCAAATTAGATATTAGGATCAAAATGTGGATTATATATTTGGAATTTACACAGGTTCAAAGGGAAATCTGGAAGATTTTTCAATTTATTTTAATAATCACTGTAGTGATCTTAATGTCTTGACGCAAACTGACAAAACTAAATTGAACTTTTTAGAAGTATGTATAATAGATGGTAATGGCAGTCTCTGCATGAACGTATTCACTAAGTCCGCAGATAGGAATCCCTTACTCCATATTTAAAGCTCACATCCAAGATCTCTTAAAGAAAATCTTTATTATGGCCAATTCCTGCATATTTGCAGGAATTGTACACATAAGGATAAATATTTCACAAATGTAGAAAAACTCTGCACTAAACTAACTAGTAGAGTTTGCCCTAAGTAACTCGTCAGAAGTTCAATGAAAAAAGCTTGACACTCTCTGAAAGAATATCTCCTTGAACCCAAGAACAAAAACGAACTCAGTATTCCATACATATGCCTAAATACAGTTCCAGAGACAAAATTAAATGTATCATCCAGAGAAATTGAAAAATACTTGGGAATTTCAATTTACCCACGCCTTTATTTGCCTTTAAAAAAGGAAAAAAACCTCAACCAACACCTAGTTAGAGTCATGAGTAAGAATAGAAGGAATAAGAAAGATCTCACATTCCTATTAGAGTTACCACCATCATCAAGCTTTATTCGATTATTTAAAAAAATCATATTACAAGTATGGAATAGAAATATAAAAACGTCAAAATGGCAGATCAAACAGACAACAATTTACATTTTTAAGTGCTGCTTTTAAAATATTTTCAACATAAAAAAATAAAACCATAATATATGGCAGCATGTGAAAAAATACAGAGCAGGCTTCGATTGACGGAAGCCATATAATTTGAGAACAGGTTTTTAAAACTTTCTAGATTGAAATGCATCCAACTTACAGAAAAAAATAAAGGGGGTCATTACAACATTGGTGGTAAATCCCACTTATCACCGTGCAGAAGACCACCAACACACCGCTGCGGCCGCGGAATTCCGCCACAGCTATTACGACCCACAGCTCAGAATCCGCCAAAAATTTAGACACCCACACAAGTCCGCCACACCAAAGGTCAGTGATAAACTGGCGAGAAGGAAACCTCCACCGTCACGCCAACAGGAATACGACCACACTATCACGACCCACAAATCCACGCGGCGGTCTTTCAACCACAGTAAACAATTGGCGGTACACACCGCTGCGCTCAAAATACACACACTCTTACAAAACACTACCACATTGGACAATTCGAAATACACACACCTGATACACATACACAGACCACACCCACACCACTATAAAACACCCACCAACATCACCCACAAACCCTTACTACCTAAAATATTGACAAAGGCCAGAGAGACAGCACAGCAAAGACAACACCACCATACAGAGGCACAAAACACCACACACCCGAAACATCGCCCCACACATCACAACACACACCATCTCACACATCACCCACACCACCCCATGGCACTGCAAAGACACCCCAGGTTTTCTGAGGAGGAGCTCAGGATCATGATGGAGGAAATCATCCGGGTAGAGCCACAGCTATTCGGATCACAGGTGCAGCACACCACCATAGCTAGGAAGAAGGAGCTATGACGCAGAATCGTGGACAGGGTCAACGCAGTGGGACAGCACCCAAGAACACGGGATGACATCAGGAATAGGTGGAACGACCTACGGGGGAAGGTGCACTCCATGGTATCCAGACACCACATCGAGGTTCAGAGGACTGGCGGCGGACCCCCACCTCCTCCCCCACAACTAACAACATGGGAGGGGCAGGTCTTGGCTATACTGCATCCTGAGGGCCTCGCAGGAATAGGAGGAGTAATGGACTCTGGTAAGTCAAATCTTAACTATTACATTCCCACCCTACCTGCATGCTAACACATACCCCCACCCTTACCCTCACCCCCATCACTCCAACTCCTCACATATGTCCCACTATCGCAAACCACACATCCCAACACCAAGCCCTGCAGGCAACACCAATGCATGGACACCCATCACTAAAGCATGCACACTGCACATAGCCATACAACCCCCTAAACCATCATCACACAAGCTCCCACACAGGAATGCCAGCACTGGGGTACACGGTCTCCCACCCATTGCACACCATGGCACACACAGATGCAATAATCATGCCTTTCCACCCCTGCAGGACCCCTACCCAACGTCACCAGACAGGAGGGTCCAGACATGTCCACTCCACCCACAGAAGAGGCCCACAGTGATGACAGCAACTCTGTCCAACTGGATCTAGATGACCAGCCCGGACCATCGGGTACCTCTGGACAGTCGGTTCCCCTCACACAGGCACAGGCCACCACAGACCTTCCCCCCTCTGGAAACACCAGCACAGCACCCACCCAGCGGGCCCCATACCTCCGTCCCCAGGACACGTCAATCAGCTGTGTGTCCACCACTACAGGGAACCCAGGATAACCCACCACCCCAACAACACCAGGGACCTGGGGGCAGTGGTAGTGGGCACACGGTTCAGGGGACAGAGGCCCAGGAACACAGGAGAACTGGGAGGGCTGCTGTGTGACAGGGGGGAGGACAGGCCCAGGGAACCCACTCTCCACGAGGCCCTCTCCAACATCATGGGAGCCTACCACCATTCCCAGGAGACGATGGCAACGGAACTGGCCAACTTTCAAGAGACCCAGCGGCTGCAAGAGGAACAGTATTTGGGGTTCAGGGAGGAACTCAAATCCACCAATACCACCCTGGGCACCATTGTAGGGGTGCTGAAGGAACTCATGAACACCAGGAGGGACACTGTGGCACCACAAGGGGCCCCTGACACTAGCCTGGACGATGAACTGCCCACCACCTCCGCCGGCGCTAGTAGACAGGAGGCACCGCCACAGGACCACGACACCAGCACCCCACCCCCTGCAGATGGAGAACCACCCAGCAAGCGGTCCCTGAGATCCAGGACAAAGACAGAGAACAATGCCAAGACCCCCGCCAAGAAATGAGACCACCCTGATTGTCATCCTTCTGTCCCACTTTGTCACCCTGTCCATCCATCAACTGCCCCAGCTCCACTTCCTATGCCCCTTTGGACAATGCACCTGTGAGGCAAATAGACTGGACTCTGCCATGGACATTCCTCCACCATCACCCCTACCCATTTTACAACCTCCTCCACTATTTAGCACTTAAATAAACACCCTTAAATCACAAAACTATCTGGAGTCAGTCTGTGCTTTCACAAATGTGTATTTGCAATAACTGAGGGAAATAGCAATATCCACTGTATTGTCAACATACCAATGTCACACAGCTCTAGTCCATGAGGAAACATAGCAGAGGTCACACAGTGGGACCCACACCTGTGAAATCGAAAGGGAAAGTGACAAATCAGGGTCCATACACTGGGTGAAAGCGACAGACAGATGAGAGGTAGAACAAGTGTATCAGAGGTAGGAGGCAGTGATGTCTTCTTAGCTGTGTCTCACTGGAAGTATTGACGAATCACAGTGTTTCTGTTGTCAATATCCTCTTCTTCTGCTTCCTCTTCTTCACTGTCCACAGGCTCCACAGCTGCCACAACACCTCCTTCAGGACCATCCTCCTGCAGAAAAGGCACCTGTCGTCGCAAAGCCAAAGCTTTGCAGCATACAGCAGGCCACGATGATCTGGCACACCTTTTTGGTGAGTAGAATAGAGAACCACATGTTATATGGAGGCACCTGAACCTGGCCTTCAGGAGGCCGAAGATCCTCTCTATAACCCACCTAGTTCGCCCATGTGCATCATTGTAGCGTTCCTCTGCCCTTGTCCTGGGATTCCTCACTGGGGTCAGTAGCCATGACAGGTTGGGGTAGCCAGCGTCACCTGCAAATGTTGAGTGACACACTAACCCTTAGGGACAACCCCAAACCAAGACAACTATTCACACTGTATAGGGTCCATGTCCTCACCTAATAGTGCCTCTGGAGTTGCCCCATCACATAAGGGATGCTGCTATTCCTCAGAATCTAAGCGTCATGCACTGAGACAGGAAATTTGGCATTCACATGGAAGATGTACTGGTCGGCCAAACACACCATCTGCACATTCATAGAATGGTAACTCTTCCGGTTTCTGTACACCTGTTCACTCCTGCGGGGGGGACCAAGGCCACATGTGTCCCATCAATGGCACCTATGATGTTGGGGATATGTCCCAAAGCATAGAAGTCACCTTTCACTGTAGGCAAATCCTCCACCTGAGGGAACACGATGTAGCTGCGCATGTGTTTCAGCAGGGCAGACAACACTCTGGACAACACGTTGGAGAACATAGGCTGGGACATCCCTGATGCTATGGCTACTGTCGTCTGAAAAGTCCCACTTGCCAGAAAATGGAGTACTGACAGCAGCACTAGAGGGGGTATCCCTGTGGGAAGGCGGATGGCTGACATCATGTCCGGCTCCAACTGGGCACACAGTTCATGGATTGTGGCACGGTCCAGTTTGTTGGTGACAATTACATGTCGCTCTTCCATTGTCGACAGTTCCACCAGCGGTCTGTACACCGGTGGATGCCGCCATCTCCTCACCTGCCCCAGCGGACATGCTCTATGGAGGAGAACAGCGAGCAAAGGGTCAGCCAACACTGAGGTACGAAAACACAACTTCATTGCACAAATTTTTAAATCCGTTATTGGCCTGTCTTAGTGTGTATGCAAGGCCTAGATATGTGTGCCACAATTTAAAATTATGCCGTGTGGCCCCCTGAAATGGCGATTGCCTGGCCTGTAAGGTGGGACAATGGGATATGAGGTAACTGCATTGGCGTTGTACACTGTCGCGTAGACGGTCGAAGACCGCGGCGCAATCCTGCATTGGTTAACAATGGGGCCTATGGGTCCCAGAAGCCAATGACGATGAACGCCGGAGGTGACGGTACGCACCGCCGCGGATGTGACCGCCATTTTCTATCTATTCACTCACTTGATAACTGATCTTCGACAGGACAGGTCCTACACTGCAAGTGCTGCTGTGACCTCAGTTTGGAAGCGACAATGGCTCATGTGTCTGGGGAAAGGGCCCCTGCCTTCACCACGGAGGAATTGGAGAAACTAGTCAATGGGGTCCTCCCCCAGTACACGCTACTATATGGTCCTCCAGACAAACAGGTAAGTACACTGTGAGCATGCTGTATGGGAACTGCCTGTGTGGAGTGGTGTGGATGTAAGATACGGGGGGGGGGAGAATGAGGCGTGCATGAAACGACGGTGAGTGTATGTGCATTATGGCAAGGGTAGGAACGCGGGCCAATGACTGACTGTCCGGACGGTTATATCTTCTCCTTTTCCCCTGTACTATTCCTGTAGGTCAGCGCCCACCAGCAGAAGGATATTTGGAGTGCCATCGCCAAGGAAGTCCGGACCATAGGGGTCCACCACAGACGGAGCACCCACTGGGGAAAAGATGGGAGGACATTCGCCGCTGGAGCAAGAAGACGGCGGATTACCAGCTGGGGATGGCCTCCCAACATGGGAGCGGTGCCCGTCGCACCATGACCCCTCTGATGTTCCGGATCCTGGCGGTGGCGTACCCGGAGTTGTGGGGCACTTGAGAGCATCACAGTCGCCACAAGAGGGTGAGTACACTCTCATTCAGCTGAATCAGCACGCATTGGAGGTGTCTGGGCAGGGGAGGTGGGCTGTCGGTACTCCTAGGCCAGGGCGAGTTTTGTAGGCAAGGTCCCTTCGTAAGGCAGGCCTTGTGGTACCCCACCCCACCAGTGTTAAGAGCCAACTACACCTAGTCAGGATCCTGTGACATCCATGTGTGCAGCAATCGGGCATAGGCCTTGTACCTCATGGCCCTGTGATTCATGAGGGAACTCTAAGTGCATGGCGTAGTGTAGAGGGCTGCTGTGTCTGTAGTGTCCGCCAATGGTAGCGGTATTGCATGCACTGAACATGTCTTTCATCTGTTCCCCCCCCTTTATGTGGTCTCCCTGTTCTTGTGTGCAATAGCATCATCAGGCAGAGGAGCAGTGGCACCGGAGCAGGAGGGAGCTGCATCCAACATGGCCCTGGAAGCCGAGACAACGGACTCCGAATTCACCAGTGGGACGGAGGGCGAGGGGAGCTCCACGGCGGGGACAGGAGCTGAGACCAGCGACACGGACTCCTGCTCTGATGGGAGCTCTCTTGCGGTGGCGAAACTCTCTGTGCCCCCCGCATCTACAGGTACAGCCACCACCCCCCCTACCAGCACCGCCCTCCCAGCAGCCCCTCAGCGTGTGCCCCGTGGCCGCTCACCCAGGAGGGTGGGCATCTCCTTCGCCCCAGGCACCTCAGCCCCTGCCCCTGTCAGCCCTGCTGCCCTCAGTGAGGAGGCCATTGACCTCCTCAGATCCCTCACTGTTGGGAAGTCTACCATTCTGAATGCCATCCAGGGTGTAGAGAGGCAGTTGCAACAGACAAATGCATACCTGGAGGGCATTCATTCTGGTCAGGCAGCCCAACAGCGAGCTTTTCAGACTCTGGCCTCAGCACTGATGGCAGCCATTGTCCCTGTGTCCAGCCTCCCCCCTCCAACTTCCTCCACCCAGCCCCAATCCCCTGTACCTCAGCCTATCCCAAGAACACCATCAGACCAGCATGCACACATCTCAACACACAAGGGTAGCTCTAGCAAACATAAGCACCACACATCCCACTGGCACTCACACAAGCATCATACTCATTCACACATACCAACATCCACTGCCTCCACTGTGTCCCCCTCCTCCTCATCTCCCTCCTCCCTCCCTGTCACATCTCCACTCACACCTGCATGCACTCCATCTTCAGCCACTACGTCCATCACCAGCGCGCCCATCACCACAAACCGCTCACATGCACTCACCACCCCCACTACCATTCACACATCCCGTGTCCTCTACCAGTGTGTCTGTGACCCCACCTCCCAAAGTACACAAACGCAGTCACACACCCACCCAACAGCCATCCACCCCACGACAGCCTCCAGCCCATGCACCTTCACCCAAAGTCAGCAAACGTACACCTCCTACAACCACTACCTCTTCCTCCACTCCCACACCCCCTCCATCTACCCGTCCCAGTGTCTCTAAAATCTTTTCCTCTTAAATGTTGACCTCTTCCCTACACCTCCCCCACCACTTCCGTCCCCTAGGGCACGCCTTTCCAGGTCCCAACCCAGCACCTCAGCCACCACATCACCTGGAACAGTGGTGCCAGTAGTAAGCGGCTTCTGGAGTGCACCAAGCAGCAGGGCAGCCAGTGTGCCACGGAGCCAGACCACGGACAGTCCCCAATCTCAGAGACATAAGAAGTTGGCCACAGCCCAGAGGGAGAAGGGCAAAACACCTGCTACCAAGGGCTCTCCCAGGACTACAGCTGGGAGTGGCAAGACAACTGCGCCACCATCCATGGTGGGGAAGGGGCAGAGAAAGAAAGGGAAGTCGCTGCCAACCTGAACGGCGGACAAGACCGCCACCAGCACCGCTTCCCAGGACACCGCCGCCAACAGCACCGCTGCCAAGGACACCGCCACCACCACCCCGCTGCCAAGACACAGCCGCCACCAGCACCGCTGCCAAGGACACCGCCGCAACCAGCACGCTCACTGAGCCACCCACCAGCACCTGCAGGCCCATGAGCGCCGCAAGCACCGCTGCTACTGAGGCCGCCGCAAGCACCGCCAGCGGCCACGCCACATCATGTGCCAGTGGCACCACCGCAGACATGGCTGCCATCCCCAGTGGTCAGTCGTACGAAGCTGGTGGTCAGTTTCAGGGGCCTGTACAGCTTCCATGTAGGCCCACCGTCAGTGGAGAAAGCCATCCACTACCTGAGTCCTTGGCAGGATGAAGCACTCTGGGCACAAAGCCCCCTCCAGAACCAGTGGAGAAAGGCATCCACTACCTGAGTCCTTGGCAGGATGAAGCACTCTGGGCACAAAGCCCCCTCCAGAACCAGTGGAGAAAGGCATCCACTACCTCAGTCCTTGGCAGGATGAAGCACTCTGGGCACAAAGCCCTCTCCAGAACCAGTGGAGAGTTACATCCACTACCTCAGCCCTTGGCAGGATGAAGCACTCTGGGCACAAAGCATCCCCCAGAACCAGTGGAGAAAGGCATCCACTACCTCAGTCATTGGTAGGATGAAGCACTCTGGGCACAAAGCCCCCTCCAGAACCAGTGGAGAAAGGCATCCACTACCTCAGTCCTTGGCAGGATGAAGCACTCTGGGCACAAAGCCCCCTCCAGAATAAGTGGAGAGTTACATCCACTACCTGAGTCCTTGGCATGATGAAGCACTCTGGGCACAAAGCCCCCTCCAGAACCAGTGGAGAGTTACATGCACTACCTCTGTCCTTGGCAGGAAAAAGCACTCTGGGCACAAAGCCCCCTCCAGAACCAGGGGAGAAAGGCATCCACTACCTCAGTCATTGGCAAGATGAAGCACTCTGGGCACAAAGCCCCCTCCAGAACCAGTGGAGAAAGGCATCCACTGCCTCAGTCCTTAGCAGGATGAAGCACTCTGGGCACAAAGCCCCCTCCAGAACCAGTGGAGAGTTACATCCACTACCTGAGTCCTTGGCAGGATGAAGCACTCTGGGCACAAAACCCCCTCCAGAACCAGTGGAGAGTTACATCCACTACCTCTGTCCTTGGCAGGATGAAGCACTCTGGGCACAAAGCCATCTACCAGAACCAGTGGAGAGTTGAGAGACTGTGGCTTTGCACTCCCCAGGATGCAGCGGTGGGCAAACCACCCACTTGAGAGACTTGAGAGACTTTGGCTTTGCACTCCCCAGGATGCAGCAGTGGGCAAACCACCCACTGGAGAGACTTGAGAGACTGTGGCTTTGCACTCCCCAGGATACATCAATGGGCATGGAGCCCCCTCATGGATCTGGCGTTGTGCACTCATCCGGCTGAGGTGCTCCCCCTCCCCTTCCCCCTAAGGTGCCTGTTTTATTTCGATCTGATGCCCCTGAAGTGTTCTCTCCGTTTTGGTCGGGTATCTTGTGTGGGCCTCGCCCATGCATCTTGGGCCCAGTAGTCCACGGACTATGTATGTGCAGTACATGAACTTGAATTCTTGGTGTATATATTTGTTAATACTGTATATATATATTTTATGAGTACTGGATTTGTTTTGATTACAATCGTTCAACTCATTTCCTTTTGTCCTTGCATTCTTCCAGGGGGAGTTGGGAGGTGTAAATGTAATATATCAACATGTACTTGTGTGTGTGTTGTAGTGGGTGAGGGTGGGAGTGGGGGTTTTTGTGTGTTGCGTGTGTTTTCCCTCCCCCCTCCCCTGTTTCGTAGGTGCAGTACTCACCGTGGTATTTGCCTCCGGCGTTCGTGCTCCTGGTAGAGGAGCAGGAAGACAATGGCAGGTAGAATATGGAGTTCCGGCTCCATGGCGTCCTGGTTCCTCGTGGGGTGTGTAGAGGTGAGCGTTTCCCCTTCCAACTCCTGTTTCCGCCGTGTTTTTGTTCGCGGTGAAGCCTCCCCGGAAAAGGTGGCAGGATTGGCTTCTCATGATACTGTGGGCGGTATATTGTCTTCCGCCTGTCTGTTGGCGGTGACCGCCATGCTGTTTGTTTGTACCGCCGTGGCAGTTGGAGTGTTAAAGTGGCTCTCTATGTTGGCGGTTTCCGCCGCAGTTGTGATTCCATTTTTTTTACTGACGGCCTGTTGGTGGTTTTACCGCCGCTTTAACACCGACCGCCAGGGTTGTAATGAGGGCCAAAGTGTTCCAGGGTTTGAACAGAGGACTCATCACATGGACAAGTCAAGACAGAACCACAATCATACTGCCCCAGGGAAAACAAAGTGAGTATGTAATAGTTCCCAGTTTAAATCTGGCTAGGAACAATCATTCTTGAGGGCTCAAGACCCATATCAGGTATGGCTCAATATTGCCTGAGGATTGTACAATAACACAGTATTGCAAAAGAGGTTTCAGTTTCCCCATCTCCTCTACCTCCCTTCAAAGTTTACCATGATTCCAAAAGAGTTTTTTGACACACAATGTGTCAGCTTTAGATCTGGAGTGTGGAGATGTGAACAGATCCCACCAGCCAATGTCTTTAGATGTTGATTGGACTTACTGATGATATTGTTATGGTGATGAGTCACCACCACTACAAGGGCATTTCGAATACAGTCAGTGTAAAGTCTACCCCCAAAATAGTGAATACAAATGTAGTATAAATGAAGGACAAGTTACTTACCTCCGGTAACACCTTATCTGGTAGAGACAATATCAAGTTGCAGATTCCTTACCTGAGAATTTTTCCCCAGGCGTTAGTCTAGATCCAGACGTTTTTCTTGAGCAGTACCCCTACGTGCCGTCAGATGGCGTCGATCAGCTCCACTCCTATGAACCTGACTGTCCAGCTAGTAGTGTTTGGTGGATGTGTGCAAGGACACCCACGTTGCCACCAAACAGATGTCAAGGACTGGAACTCTGCATGCTAGCGCAGTGGTCACAGCTGTCGCTCTGATAGAATGAGCACACAAGCCCTCAAGGAGTTGCTTTTTGGCCAGTGCATAGCACATTTTAAAGCAGGGGACGACCCACCAGGAGCTGGTTCTCTTCTGCACTGCCAGACCTATCTTCACACCCACATAACCAATAAATAGTTGTACATTCACCCGGAACTCTTTGGTACAATCAAGGTAGAACGCCAATGCTCTTTTTGGGCCAAGGCCGCGGAGTCTCTCCTCTTCCTTAGAAGGATGTAGGGGTGCCCAAAAAGTAGGCAAGGTGATGGATTGGCCTACATGAAAGGGTATGACCACTTTTGCCAAAATGGAAGCCCTAGTGTGATGTACCACTTTGTCAGGATAGAATGAAAGGTAGGGCGGCTCAGATGACAATGGCTGCAGCTCACTCACCCTGGGGGCAGATGTAATGGTCACAAGGAAGGCTGTTTTTGATTTTAGAAGCCTGAGAGGGCACTAGTGAAGAAGCTCAAAAGGGGCGCACATTAGGAATGTCAGAACCAAATTCAAACATCACTGGGGCATACTGAATGGGGATGGAGGAAACATGGGCCCTTAAGGAACCGATTAACAATAGGAGACTGAATCAAAAAAGGTTGATCAGGCAACCTAAAAAATGCAGAGATAGCGGATAAATAACCTTTTACAGTGCCCATAGCAGAGCCCTGCTGGGCCAAAGAAAGGATAAACAAGAGGACCTCAGAGAGAGTTGAAGAGAGGTGGTCAACAGACTTGTCTGTGCACCATGCCATAAATTTATTCCAATGACAGGCATATACTGCTTTGGTGGAGGGACGCCTGGCTGCCAAGGTAATGTTAAAGACTTTGGGAGGAAGGTCAAAAGCTGTCAACTGCCACCGCTCAATCTCCATGCAAGACAGAGACTGGATAGGTTCGGGTGGAGAACCCTCCCCTGCTACTCCCAAAGGGACAGTGTGATCAGAGGATCGATGGCCATGGTCAATAGCTCGGGATACCAAACTTTTTGTGCCCAGACCAGAGCCACAAGGATTGTTCTTGATCTTCTTGAGAACTTTGGGCAGAAGTGGTATGGCCGGAAAGGTGTGCAGGTGGCCTTAGTTCTCCTCAAGATGAAAAGCATTTCAAAGAGATTGCCGCCTTGGAAACTCCAACGCACAATATTGCTGACATTGCGTGTTCTCTGCAGAGGCGACAGATCTAACAAGGCTCTAACCACTGCTGAAAGAGACTTTGCACTACCTCCTGATGGAGATGCCACTAGTGATCCGCTAGGCACTGGTGACTGAGTTTGTCTGCCCTGGCATTTAGGCAACCTACCAGGTGTTGAACCACCAGGGATATGCCCTGCTCTTCCAGCCATGTCCAGAGATGCAAGGCCTCTTGACAAGGGGTCCACAACCCCACCCCGGCCTGTTTGTTGCAGTTGCACATGGCAGTGATTTTGTCCGTGAACACCTGCACTGGCCTTCCCTTGATGGAGTGTAAGAAGGCTTTCAATGCCAGACAGCTCAGAGCTCCAGCAAGTTGATTTGGAGTCCGGATTTCGCCAGAGACCTCTGATCTCCACCTCTGCCAGATAGCCGCCCTATCCCAGGTGTCCCATCTGTCACTACTGTGAAATCTGGATGGGGAATGGAGAGAGGTCTTCCTCTGACCCATTTGCGGTTTGCTAGCCACCACTGCAGATCTTTTGCAGTCCCCTCTGAGATCTGGACCATGTTGGAGACATTCCCCTGACTCTGCGCCCACTGAAACCGCAGGCCCCACTGCAAAACTCGCATATGCCATCTGGCATGAGTCGCTAGCAGTATACAGGAAGCCATGAGGCCCAGCAACCTCAGAGTCAGTCTCACTGAAATCCTGAATAGACGCTGAAACATTGGTATTATAGCCTGATTATCCTGGAGTCCCTGCTCGGGAGGATAACCCCGAAACTGCACTATGTCCAGAACAGCTACGATGAAAGGGGGCATCTGAGAGGGAGTCAGGGGTGCCTTTGGCACATTTATAGTGAACTGCAACAAATGCAGGAGGTCCACTTTTGTCTGGAGGTGGGAAACAACAGCCTGAAGAGAGCCCGCCTTGAACAGCCAGTCCTCGATATAGGGGAAGACTGGCACCCCTAATCTCCGCAGATGAGATGCAACTACCTTCATCCTCTAGAATTTCTCCTTTTTGAGGAATAGAATGAGGGTTCTTTTTCGTTATCAGAAAGTAGCAGGAATAGCAACCACTGTCTACTTCTGATATTGGAACCTCTCTATAGCTCCCTTGGCCAAGACAGTCGTAACTTCCTTGCAGAGCTAAGACAGATGATCCTCCATCATCTGATCATGTGTTGGTGGTACAGATGGGGGGAAGATTTGAAGATGAGGGAGTAGCCCCTCCGAATGGTCTGCAAGACCCACCTGTCCGATGTTATGGACAGCCAGTAGTGGAGATAATGGTAGATTCTTCCACCAACTGGATACCCATGATCTTGTAGGGCAAGATTAGGAGGGCTTGGAGGCTGCAGCAGCCAGGGGGTTGGTGGTTGTAGCAGACCTCTGGCTACCTGACCTATTGGGATGGTATGCACTGTGCCTGCACATAGCTTGGGGTGCTTGCACAGGACAGTGGCTGGCATAGGATTGGCACAGTAGATTGCCCCTTCGGTATCCACAAAGGGGGCGAAAGGCAGACTGGGGACGTGGGGCCACTGAGCGGCCCAGAACTTTGACCTAGCCTGTGAGTCCTTAAAGCGTACCAACTTAGAGTCTGCCTTATCTCTAAAGAGATGGGTACCAATGAAGGGCATGTCTATGAGGGTCGTTTGGAAAACACTCTGCCCAGCAATTCAGTCGTATCCAAACCACACCTAATGATGAACTTGACTGAGTCTCTCCCATCTATGACTGCTTGGGAGAGAATGGGCCAGGCCTCCTCTGTGACCTGTGGCAGTACCTGCACAATCATAACCCACAGTGTGTGGGAAAAGCAGCCCAAAAACATGTGGTGTTCACCAACTGCAATGCCAGGCTAGTGGAAGAAAATATCTTCTTGCCTAAGGTATCCAGCCTCTTGGATTACCTGCCCAGGGGAGGGGCAGAAAACGCGCCATGTGAGGCTGAGGCTTGAACAACCAAGCTTTCAGGGTTGAGATGATGGGTGAAGACAGATGGGTCTCCAGGTGTGGGGCAATGGTGGCGGGCAATTGGCCTGTTCACAGGATCCACTGCGCTGAGCGTGGACCAGGTTCCCAGTAGGACATCAGTAAATGCATCATTAAAAGGGAGCAGGGGGTCAGATGAGGAAGCTCCTGGTTGAAGAACTCCTGTCAAGAAGTTGGTCTTAACTGCCACCAAGGTTAGTTTGTGGTCCAGGACCTCAGTCGCCCTCTTCACCACCACAGCGTATGATGCTCCCTCCTTCTTAGCCACGGTAGGGGGAGAAAGCAAGCCAGTATCTGGAGAGGTATCCAGTCCACTGGCATCTCCTAGTCCTTAACACCAGTCCATGGATTCCTGGTCTACTAGCTGGTATTCTAAAGGGTCGAGTGACCCCTCCCATTTTTCCCGAAGGCCTAGTCCTTTAGAATAGGGCTTAGGCGCCGACCTAGGACACTTGGGTCCTGTCGGAACCAGAATCGGTCAACTCCATTCTGGCTCCATGTCGGATTCGGAGATCCAAATGAGGCTGGTGCTGCCGGTGCCAGAAACACTGCCATTGTCAGGGAAGGTGTTGGTAGCATGACCAGCACGGTACAGATCTGTGTTCAGATCCACAGAGGCCTATCGGAGCCACAGCTGCCGGCGTAGAACCTGATGGGGGCCTCTCCAACCCTGTGGATCCCAAAGGCGCTCTGGAGGGGTCAGCTCGCTCAAATATGCGGTGCATGGCCTCGTAAAACTCCTTAAGTTGAGCAGGGTTGCTCCTTGAAAATCGGGGAGTCATGAAGTCAAACCTGGAGACAGCTTTGCAGAACCGTGCCTTGATCGCCAATATTCATCCACATCGGCGACAGATGAGGAGATGTCGAAGCACGCTTCGACTTCTTGTGCTTCTTATACCTTATGACGTGGAGTGGGAAGAAGAGAACTTGGGGCTCCTGGAGTGATCCTGCGACCTTCCTCTCGTTCGGGACTGAGACATGAGCTGCTAGCATTTCCAGGGACCACTCACTCTAAGCCTTCGGTACCGTGGCCCAGCAGTTGGAGTACAACTTTAGAGTTGTTGTTGTGCTTGAGACACCACAAAGAGACCAAATGGGGGTCTGTAACCGACATGGCGGGGTGGCAGGTGCCATATGGTTTAAAACCTGTCTTCCTTGAAGAAATTTTCGACACACCAGGAGGTAAACCTCGAAAAACAATTCAATAAACATTGAAAAAAGCCTGTCAACAAACAACAGAGGGGTAGCTCTTCTCCGGATCTTTGCTAACTGCTGTGGAAAGAAAAGAACTGAAGTCAGTGCTCTGAATTGATACCTATATAGGTGACCACAATATCACTTCCGGTGCAGAACACGCCAATTGAAGTTGATCGACAAACGCGCAGGGGTACTGCTCACGCACAAATCTTCCAGATCCAGTATGAGACCTGTGAAATTCTGAGGTGAGGAATTTGCAGCTAGAAGTCTCTCGGATAGGTAATTCAGACAAAAAGAATCTTGTAGAACAAATTAACACCCACACGATGATCACAGGAGAGAGGAAAAGACTACGTAAAGCATGTATTAAACAGAAACCAGCCTGAGGCATAAAACATACTGCCGGTCCAAAAAACTGATTCCTAATTTGAATAAGAAAAACCAAAGGGAGAAACTAGCAAATGCTGAAGTAAAAGTTGCTGAAGGCCAAAGCAAGGGACTCAAAACCCTGGGGGACCAAGAAGTGACACCCATGCCATTCACCCATATTTTCTTAACTAATTAACCTTTAGATACTGCAGAGCATTATTCCATACTCATTCCTGAGAATGGTGAGAGTCCCAAAAATTATGGGGAACATACTGATAACAACACAGCGGCGAGTCAATCTAATAGAACAATGCAAGTTCATATGAGTCAACCAAACACCCCTGACTGAGCTATTGATTGTCAAATAGCCAACAAAAAAATAAGTGGAAAAAATCAGGATGCCGTTTCAACAAAACGTGTCCTCTATCCCGAATATAAGTCTAAGGGAATACAAGACATTATTAATTGCTGGAACATTATCAAATTACTTAAAAGTAATTAAGATCTATCATATTTTAATTCAACGACCATCACAGCCATACAGTTTTCATTACCACGACCAACTCAATCACTGAGCTGACAGTGATAACCTGGCACTCCGGGGAGGTTGCCCAATTAGTGCTATCACAAAACAGCTCATTTAAAAAGTGTGGTATCAAAATATCAAAGTGCTGTTTGACACAAGACGAAAGAAACTCGCACATTTTATAAAAGTTCTAACAACCCAAGCGTAAACTTCACAAATGTAGGGAACAAAATACAATCAATACTGAAGCACATCATCGCGTGCATGGATAACCACAAACAGCAAGTTAGGGCCTTACACCTCTCGATTCACTGTAGCAATACTACTGAAAGATATAGCCACTTTAAAGAATAACAGTCAAAATCAGCAACAGAGGGGAGGAAGATAGCCGATGCATTAGTCACCCATATGGGAAATGGCTGGAATATTGCACAAACTTGAAGTTAACAAATCTTTTAGTTCAATTACATTTTGTTCCTGGATTGTATGTGGACTTACAAAAATTGATCAACATCTAGATGTAAAAGCATATTGGAAACAATTTCGAAAATGGAATCCTCTAGGAAACTTGGGGCTTGTAACCTTTTCCATTTTATTGGCTACCTCAAATATCACAACCTTGCAACCAAAACATCAAACAAAGGTTTGCAGACGGGAGGTTTTGCCACGTACGTTTCTGCGGAACTACAACGTGACATATCTTGCATAGTAATGAACGAGCCATCGGTTTAGTAATAAAGCTTGTTAACTCCATAACGGAACATATAGCCACCCTATACATAAGCAATGTATACATCCATCCTCTACCATCAGAGAAGAAAAATAGTGCAAAAACTCCCATCTTTCATACTGGAATTTTAACAGGCCTATGGTAATGTACTTTTGACTTTCTCTGCTTATGATAGCAACTCAAGTTTCATGAGGTAGCTCCAAATGTGCATTAATTGCTGAATGTGACAAAATGCAGGACGCTACATTATCCTTTTGCCATGAGACAGGAACCAGAGTGTTAAATGAGAGATACAAAGAGGACCAGCTAGTGCAGCTAACACTTCCTGCCTCAAAAAGTTGTTCCATATTGGATTAAGCAATTGTTAGCTTTCTTTTAATAAAATTCATTGCCATTTTCTGAATTGATAACCAAAGAGAATCCTCACTCGCGCAGACTTTCACCTTAATAAACCAGTATCCGTGATACATGAAAGAATATATCCTAATGGCCCAATCTGAGATAAAAAAACAGAAAGATTTAAAATGGAATGGGGCGAAGTTTCCAAACATCTTAAATAGCTGCTACACTACACTGAATTTGTGGGGCAACCCTAAAGTAAATTACATCACAGAGAGGGAACAATATGTTGAAAGTGTACTAAATAAATGTTGAGATACAGAAACTAAGAGGATCACCAATTAGCCCGTACAAACACAAGAAAGGCTGGTTTACAAACACTGAATTCGGGAAAAAAGGACTTGAAGGTGAATTTAGAAGACTGAAATGTATTCCCAAATTCAACCTACAGCTTATTAAAGTTAAAAGTCTGAGATAGAAATATAAATAAGCATTTGCAATGAAATAGATCTCGCATTTGCTTGAGTTTGAGCTATTGGCATTGTAAATTCAGAACTGGATTTGTTTTTCCACATACATTGGTCAACCTTGTCATTGTAACTGCTGTCATGCTACTGCCACGGTGGTAAAAGCATGGCTGCTGCCGGAATAGCACTGAGACCCCTGTAGTGGGAGATTATGGCGCCCATATGGTTAAAATTGTAAAAATGCGCGATACAAATGCTGTACATTTTACAGTATAAACTCTTTCAGATTGAGTAGCAAAACCTCCTCCTCCCAATGTCATCCTATTAGAAGATCGCTGACTAAAGAGGGTTCGCACTCCAATGAGGAGAAAGGAAGGGCTCACTGGGTTTTCCGTTTTGTCACAACCCGCTATTCTTCAGACACAGTTAAAGAGGAAACATTTGAGAGCACTGTAGTGTGATTGTGTTAGAGCAATATTTTATTTATTTATTTATTTTTGTCCTCTGCTAAGTAGTTGGCCAGCATCTGACCAGTCATAGATGAGGCATTCTGGGAAAGTTAAGCTTCCCAAAAGTGGAAAGCGCCAGACCTAGCGGCGCGATTCCCCGGTTTAAACCCCTTGACAACTTTTAGGAATTGACTGGACTTTACTGAGTGAAGAACACACACACAACATTAGCAAAAGTCAGTTTCAGAAATTTAGCAAAATGCTATACATAGTGCTTACTGCTCAAGCCCTGCAGCTTTATGGCACTCATTGTTACCTGCGTTCTTTTTCAGAGTGAGAGGCCTTGTTGCCATGCGTGACCTGTAACACACAAATCTCTGCAGCAAATACATTAAAACCCACTTAGCTCTCTGAATTTTCTATTTTTATTTCTTTTATAAATAGATGCATAATCAAAATTGCAGGCACAGTCAAGCATTTGCAATAAAGAAGAAATCTGATTAACTTTGTCACAATAAACTGGTTTAAAAGTTGCCACCATAAATCATCTTAAAGGATAAATGTGAAAATAGACACAGTGCTCAGTCCTTGCATACATAAATGCATCAGTAAATATACTAAGCATTGTTATATAAATATTTCCATGAAGCATATAAATTGTTTTGAATGAGAAATAAACGGGTTGTGGCATTACGGTGTAGGAATGGCCCTCATCACCAGTTTTTTTTTTAACCCATGAGATGACTCTGCGAGTTAATGTGCCTGAAAGAGAAATCTGTGTACAACCTGAAGATTTCAGGTTAAAAGCCACTGCATATGTCACTGGTGCAATACACTTGCTATAGAGATCTGTGTGTATCCTGCAGGCCACTGGCTTAAAATCATAGTAACATAGCTCAGTGGGTCAACGGCCTTGCAGCAGATATCTCGATGTAAACTGAAGGCCACAAGTAAAATTCCACCACATTGATTGCTCAGTTGTCAATGCACTTGCTGCACAGATCGGAGTGTAACCTGAAGGGCACAGATTTGAATCATAGTAACATAGCTCAGTGGGTCAACACACCTGCTGAAGAGGTCTGTGTGTAACATGAAGGGCGCAGGTAAAATTCACCACATTCATTGGTCAGTGGTCCACTGCACTTGCCGCAGAGATCAGAGTGTAACATGCATGTCACGCAGCATAGCTGAGTGGGTCAATGCACTCGCTGCAAGGATCTCTGTACACCCTGCAGGCAAAAATGTTGATTCCATGTAACACTACTCACATGCAATAAACTTGTGGTGGATGGAGAGGGTTTGAGTTGGTCAGACTGATAGCTCTGGTAGTTCTCAACTGCCCCAACCACCCCTAAGTCCATACGATCATCACGAGTGATGGCCTTGCTCGGGCTCACACATCAGGTCTGTGGCAGAGGAGCGACAGTGGCTCAGTTATTTTGTTCCCATGTTCTCTCTGTTACACTGCTCTGGTCTCTGCAAGGAGATTATCTTAAGGAAGACGAATGAGGGAAACAATGAGAGAGAGGAAGATAATGCAAAGGAAAGAAATTATAAAGAAAACGCAGAGTGGAAAATTGCAATGGGAAAGTGGATCAAAATGAGCTAGATATACAGTATACATGTGTGTAGACTGGGGCAGATTGAGAACATCAGAGAAAGGCCAAGAGAAAGGGAGAGGGAAGTGGCCAGTGAGAGAGAAAAAAAACCAAGAGCTTATGATTGAGAGAAAAAGACTGAAAAGGCGGCAGCAAGAAGTTTTCTCTCTCTGTCTTCACCCTTTGTCTCTGTTTTAAAGACAAAAAGAAGGAATAAAATAGCCCCAGGAACCTTAAAAGGGCCGAAAATCCACCCAGCTACAACGAGGAGACTGGAAGTAAATGAGAAAGGGGAGAAACAGATTAAGAGAGAGATGAAAGTGCAGAGTGAAAGAGACAGAAAGAGAGACAGAGGGAGACAGCTGGAGGCGCACAGTCCTTGAAAGAGAGGGGGAGAGAGAGGGAGGCAGACAGTACAGAAAAGAGAGAGAGAGAGAGGGAGACAGACAGTGTGACAGAAAGAGAGGGAGGGAGGCAGACATTGTGAGAGACAGCGAGAGAGAGGGAGGCAGACAGTGCTTGAAAGAGAGAGAGAGAGAGAGAGAAAGAGAGAGAGACGCAGACAATGTGAGAGAAAGAGGGAGGCAGACAGTGTGAGAGAAAGAGTGGGAGAGAGAGGGACACAGTGTGAGAGAAAGAATGAAAGAGAGAGGGACGCAGACAGTGTGAGAAAGAGTGAGAGAGAGATGGAGACAGACAGTGCTTGAAAGAGAGAGAGAGAGAGAGAGAGAGAGGGAGAGACGAACGAGTTACTTACCTTCGGTAATGACTTTTCTGGTGGATACATTAGCTACCTGTGGATTCCTCACCTAATGAATACTCCCATGGCGCCAGCATTCGACAGAACTCTTCTTACTAGTCTCTGCACGTCGACGAGGACGTCACTCTAGCCCACGCGACGCCGTCTGACGTCATACAGGCAATAAGAGGTCCTCGACGACGTGCGGACGTCAGTACCAATCATTTTTTACGTGCATGAGAACAACCAGACAATGCAATGAAAGAGCAAGGCAACATCCCATTATATTGTAAAAATACACAACATTGCATGAATAACTGTAAATCTTTTATATATATATATAACTCTCTCTTTTTAAAATATATACACACATCAAGTATATACACAAAGATATATACATATATACATATATATAAATATATTATATACAACATCTATTGCACCCTCAAAGACCAAGAGGAGCGCACTCAAGGATTACTTGGTAAGACCAGAAAGGCAACGGGGAGGCGGGTGGGACCGTGAGGAATCCACAGGTAGCTAATGTATCCACCAGAAAAGTCGTTACCGAAGGTAAGTAACTCGTTCTTCTGATGGATACAACTACCTGTGGATTCCTCACCTAATGAATAGAGTCCCAAAGCAGTACCACGCCCGGCGGTGGGTGCCTAAATGGTCAAACCAAGAAATCCTGCAGCACTGACCGTGCAAAATGGCCGTCTCTTCTAACCTCAGAATCCAAACAGTAATGTTTTGCAAAAGTGTGAAGGGACGACCAAGTTGCGGCCTTGCAGATGTCGACCACAGGAACACCCCTGGCCAAGGCCGAAGTGGCCGACTTATGTCTGGTGGAATGAGCTCTAATGCCCTCAGGAGGATCCTTCTTTGCCAAAGAGTAACAGATTTTAATGCAAAGAACAACCCACCTGGATAGTGTTCTCTTGTGGACTGCCTTTCCACTCCTCTTGCCCACGTATCCAATAAACAGCTGATCCTCCAGCCTGAAATCCTTTGTTCTATCAATAAAGAAGCTCAACGCTCTCTTTGGGTCCAGACGGTGCAGTCTTTCTTCCTCTTTGGAAGGATGAGGCGGAGGATAGAACGTGGACAAAGTAATTGCCTGAGCCAAATGGAAGGGTGAAACAACCTTCGGGAGGAAAGCAGCCTTGGTCCTCAACACCACCTTATCCCCATAAAAAGTTGTATAAGGGGGCTTTACTGATAAGGCCTGCAACTCACTCACTCTCCTTGCTGATGTTATAGCTATCAGGAAGACTGTTTTTAAAACCAAATACCTTAAGGGGCAAGAATGCATAGGTTCAAAAGGGGACCCCATAAGGAAAGTCAGGACCAAGGACAAATCCCATTGCGGCATAACGAATGGCTTTGGAGGATATTTATTTAGAAGACCTTTCAGGAATCTGATAACAATAGGGGATTTAAATAAAGATGGTTGGTCTGGAAGACATATGAAGGCTGACAAGGCCGATAAATAACCCTTAATGGTAGCCACTGCACAACCTTTCTGCGCTAGAGACAGAGCAAAAGACAAAACGTCCGATAGATGAGAATGCAAAGGATCAATCTGCCTCTCTCCACACCACGCAACAAATTTAGACCATCTATTAGCGTAGATAGATTTAGTGGAGTGTCGCCTGGCCGCTAATATAACATCCACTACCTCAGGCGGGAGAGAGAAGGAACTCAGGTTGCCCCGTTCAATCTCCAGGCATGTAGGTGCAGACTCTGGAGGTTGGGGTGTAGAACCTGCCCCTGCGACTGCGAGAGGAGGTCTGCCCTGAAAGGGAGACGGAGCGGAGGGCACATTGAGAGTTGGAGAAGGTCGGAGTACCATACCCTCCTTGGCCAATCCGGAGCTATTAGGATGACTAGAGCCCGGTCCTGGCGAATCTTCCTCAATACTCGAGGAATCAAGGGTATGGGAGGAAACGCGTAAAGCAACTGGCCGCACCAGGTTATTTGAAACGCGTCCCCCCACGCTCCCTGCATCGGATACTGGAGGCTGCAGAATAACGGACAATGCGCGTTCTCTCGAGTGGCAAACAGATCTACCCGAGGAAACCCCCACCTCTGGAAGATTAAACGGACTTGATCTGGATGGAGACGCCACTCGTGGTCTGCCGAGAATTGGCGACTGAGACTGTCCGCACGCACGTTCAAGACTCCGGCCAGATGGTTTGCTATCAAGCAAATCTGATGGTCCTTTGCCCAGGACCATAGTCGAAGAGCTTCTCTGCAGAGAAGGTACGACCCCACTCCTCCCTGCTTGTTTATGTACCACATCGTGGTAGTATTGTCCGTTAGGACCTGTACCGACTGACCACGAAGGGAAGGGAGGAAGGCCTTGAGAGCCAGACGTACAGCCCGTAACTCTAACAGATTGATGTGAAACATCTGTTCCCCTGGAGACCAAAGACCTTTGATCTCCAGATCCCCCAGATGAGCTCCCCACCCTAGAGTGGAAGCATCCGTTATGACTGTGGCCACTGGTGGCGACTGCTGGAACGGCTTTCTTTGTGAAAGATTGTTGCTTGCAATCCACCACTTCAAATCCACAGCAGCATCTCTGGAGATCTTGACAGTACTCTCTAGATCCCCTTTGTGTTGAGACCACTGCCTTCGGAGGCACCACTGAAGAGCCCTCATGTGCCAGCGAGCATGCGTGACCAACAGAATGCAGGAGGCAAACAGACCGAGCAGACGAAGGACCTTGAGGACTGGAACTACCGCTCCATTTCGAAACATTGGAACCAAATCCTGAATATCTTGAATCCGCTGAGGCGGAGGAAAGGCCCGACCCAATGTTGTATCCAGTACTGCCCCTATGAACAGGAGGCGCTGAGAGGGCTCTAGGTGAGATTTGGGCTCGTTCACCGAAAAACCCAGGTCGAACAACAACTGGGTTGTTGACTGCAGATGATGCGACACAAGCTCCGGGGACTTGGCTTTGATCAACCAGTCGTCCAAGTAAGGGAATACTGCTATCCCCTTCCTTCTGAGTTCTGCCGCAACCACCGACATCACCTTCGTGAAGACTCGAGGTGCTGAAGTAAGACCAAACGGAAGGACCGCAAACTGATAGTGTTGCGATCCCACCACAAACCGGAGATACTTCCTGTGTGACTTGAGTATCGGGATATGAAAGTAAGCATCCTGCAAGTCGACAGACACCATCCAGTCTTCCTTGTTCAACGCCAAAAGCACCTGTGCTAGGGTCAGCATCTTGAATTTTTCCTGCTTGAGGAACCAATTCAAGATCCTCAGGTCCAGAATTGGTCTCAAACGACCATCCTTCTTGGGAATCAGGAAATACCTTGAGTAACATCCTCGACCCCTTTCCTGCTCTGGGACCAACTCCACCGCGCCCTTGGAAAGGAGGGCTTGTACCTCCTGTTCTAGCAACAGGAGGTGTTCTTCTGAACAATAAGAAGGGCGGGGCGGGATGAGGGGCGGGAACTCCCGAAAGGGAAGGGTGTAGCCTTTTCCCACAATACTGAGAACCCAAGTGTCCGTTGTAACAGTCTTCCATTTGGTGAGAAAATGCTGTAATCTTCCCCCTACAGGAGAGGAGTGAGTGGGAAATGGTGGAAGCCTAAGGCTGCTTCCCCTGCTGCACCCCGCCAGAGGATGAGGAAGAGGCAGAGTGCTGCTGAGAGGCTCCTCTGGTGCGGACCCTACCTCTCCCCCTGAAAGATCTATAGGGATGGGAAGAGGCAGGTTGCTGATATCTTCCCCGAAAGGAAGAGGAGGAAGAGCCACGCCCAAATCCACGAAACCTCCTGAAAAATCTGGAAGAGGCCGTGGAAGAAGGAGCTTGGAGCCCTAACGACTTAGCCGTGGCCCTGCTTTCCTTAAAACGTTCCAAGGCCGAATCAGCCTTGGCCCCAAACAGTTTGTCCCCATCAAACGGGAGATCCAACAATGTGGACTGTACATCTGCAGAAAAGCCCGAGTTACGGAGCCAGGCCTGTCTCCTTGCCACCACAGTTGTGCCCATTGCTCTGGCTACCGAGTCGGTGGTATCCAGTCCCGTCTGGATAATCTGGGTCGCATCAGCCTGGGCATTTGAGACAAGATCCAAAAGACCCTGGGGAAGCTCTGTAAACGATGAGGAAATGTCATCCATCAGAGCATGAATATACCTCCCCAGGATACAGGTTGCATTGGTGGCTTTTAACGCCAGACTGCAGGACGAAAAAATGTTCTTCGACTGCGCCTCTAGCTTCTTTGAATCTCTGTCCCCAGGCACCGTCGGGAAAGAACCAGGCGCTGACTTGGATGAACAGGAGGCCTGCACCACCAAGCTCTCCGGCGTAGGGTGCCTAGATAGAAACCCAGGGTCAGTCGGAGCCGCCCGATACCTCCTGGCCACGGCTCTGTGAACTGCTGGGGAAGATGCCGGCCTCTTCCACACCTCTATCACCGGATCCAGCAGAGCGTCATTAAATGGCAAAAGAGGCTCCGCCGCCGCTGAGGCCGGATTTAGCACCTCTGTTAAAAGGTTTTGTTTAGCCTCCACCACCGGCAAAGGCAGGTCCAAAAAACTAGCTGCCTTCCGTACCACTGCATGAAAGGAAGCAGCCTCCTCAGTATACTCCCCCGGGGACGAAAGATCCCACTCAGGGGAAGTGTCCAGCCCACTGGCCGACTCCAGTCCACGCAGCCCATCACCCGAGTCCTCTAGCTCTCCTTCCTCCAGGGCTCGTTGGTACTCCTGCTCTTCTAATACACGGAGAGCACGTCTCCTGGAATGAAGTCGCTGTTCAATACGCGGAGTCGACAATGCCTCCGCCGAAGATCGGCGCCGATCTTCAGAAGCCACCGACGCCGCGTCCGGTGCCACAGGTAACTTCGGCGCCGACAAAAGAGCAGCTGAAGCAGATGGACCCACCGGAGTCACAGGCCGAAATCCCGACTTCGACGTCGACGGGATGGAAATCCCCGGGGCCAATCCTTCTGAAGCCACCGGAGCGGCCACCGGCGCCGACACTGGCGCCGAGCCCACGTTCCCAAAAGGGAGAAAGGGCATAAAGGGTGCCGGCCGAAGAGGCGCAGGATCACCCAAAGAAAAGGCCAAAGGCCCAGCCGGAGCACCCCCTGGAGCCATCTGTTGGAAGATGGCATACATCGCATTCAAGAATGCGGAACTATCGGCTCCTGGGGTGGGAAAAGCCGGATACTGGGGTGCCTGTCTCGGAGGCGACCCCGACGCCGGCCTCGGCGTCTGCGCCGGAGAAAACACCTGAGGCTCCAATACCTCAATCACCGACGCCTGTCCAGGTGAAGTCGGAGACGCCGGAGAGGGCAACGGCGTCGAAGGATGCGGCGTAACCGTGGGACTGATCTCCCATGTCCTTCGGCGCCGATCCGAAGACCTGGAACGAGTCTCCTTCGAATGACGCCGAGATTCTCTACGGCGCCGGGAGTCTCGATGACGCCGATGTCTTGGAGAAGAAGACTTCTTGTGATGCTTCTCCTTCGATTTAGCCATAAACAGCTTCGCCTCACGTTCCTTGAGGGCCTTTGGATTCATGTGCTGGCATGAATCACAAGTCGAGACGTCGTGGTCGGAGCTCAAACACCAAAGGCAATCGGAATGAGGATCCGTCACCGACATCTTGCCTCCACACTCACGACAAGGCTTAAATCCAGACTTTCTC
This sequence comes from Pleurodeles waltl, assembly GCF_031143425.1. Lineage (NCBI taxonomy): Eukaryota > Metazoa > Chordata > Amphibia > Caudata > Salamandridae > Pleurodeles > Pleurodeles waltl. Next base: position 813,022,080 of record NC_090448.1, on the reverse strand, counting down.
TGCGACATTATTACCACAGCGAAAGACTACGCAGCAAAAATACACTGTAACCAAAAAAGTAACAGTTGCTCCCTCGAAGATAACCGTTTCGAATGCACGGAAAAAAGGGAACTTACGTCCGCACGTCGTCGAGGACCTCTTATTGCCTGTATGACGTCAGACGGCGTCGCGTGGGCTAGAGTGACGTCCTCGTCGACGTGCAGAGACTAGTAAGAAGATTTCCGTCGAATGCTGGCGCCATGGGAGTATTCATTAGGTGAGGAATCCACAGGTAGTTGTATCCATCAGAAAGAAAGAACTACAGCAAGAGAGAAGCAGACAGTGTGTGAGACAGAGAGAGGAAGGCAGATAGGGTAAAGAGAGTGAGGGAGAAGTAGGCAGACTCAGAGAGAGAGAGAATGTAAAACAGAGGGAGCTAGTTGAGAGAGTGAGAGAGGGAGGCAGGCAGGGGGCAGGCTGTGAAAGAGTGAGAGAGAGTGTGACAGTGAAAGAGAGAGAGGGAGGCGGGGGGACAGAGTAACAGAGGGGGGACAGAGAGAGGAAGAGAGATAGAGAGACAGATAGCTATACAGAATGAGAGAGAGATATTACCTGCTGCACAGAGGTGAGACATCTTTATACAGCATCTCCATCCCCCGCTGTTGTGTCTCTCGGCACACTCCAGACGATTCTCGCTGTGCAGCCAGCAAGGCTGAGCCAATAAGTTAATGCAGACTGACTCTTGCAGGACACAAGGGCACCTGGACCTACTGAGACAGAGCAAATGCCAGCTGTGTCTCCACCCCTGCGAGCCCGGCGGGCACGGTGTTAGAAATGATTGGGGCTTTTCAAATTGAATTAGGAAGCTCTGGGGGCAACGCCGCTGTCTGCGCACTCCGCCGGCTCTGTCCTTGGACAGTGCCAGGCCGCAGCACAGCTGTGTGGATAGGGGCCCAGTGGCACCCTCTCTCGGGATGCCCCTCAGTCCGGTGATCTTCTAGTACGCTCTCCATTTAATGCCTGTCAATATGATGCTTCGGCTGTCTCTGCCTGGCAGCGGTGCGGGTGTTTGAGGGGCACACGGTCTAAACTGTTTGTGCTCTTCATGCTAAGCCCCCTCATATGTGAAAGAGGTGTTTACAACATGAATTTCTCTACAGGAACCTCAAGAAGCGTTGCAAAGCGGAGTTACAGGGCGATCCTAAAGCTTTATAAATTATTAAAAGGCCTCCAGATGGTGATTCCTGGAGCCAAAAGCTATTCCTCAGGCTACTTGGAGCCTTTACGGCGGGGCCTGGGATGACGTGACGGCGCTCCTTAATCCCGCAAGGGACAGTTGGAATCCTGAGCAACTGTGGAAACTGGCTGGGGTCTCGCTCTGACTTGTCAGGAGCATGACAAATTGATAAAGTGGTAAACCACAATAAAGGAACGAGCTGTAAGATGCTAAGCTTGTTGGTGCAGAGAACACCAGACGGAACAGCTCTAGCTTTCTCAGGATGGGTTTCGGCCAATGTTTAAGAAACTCATCTCCGACACCGGGATCGCCCGTAAGCTAACCCAACCTGTGTAAATAAATAATAAACTTGCGACATATTATACCCACAAATGTTGTCCTAGCATTTATTATGTCGCATGCATGATATTGTGATAAACGCCAATTTCACACCCACTAAGGGACTAGGGGTAAAAATTTAAATGTAAATTAGCACTTGTATAGCGCACTACTCACCCGTTAGGGTCTCAAGGCGCTGTACTCATACCGCTATGGAACCCCTCCTGGCTTTTCCCTGTGAGGCGCCCACTCCTGAGCACCCCCAGGGTGAAGCCAGGCATCCAAGCACTGTTGGGGCCGTTGTGGAGATTAAGCAAGCTATTGCCCAGAGTTGCACCCATGAATTAGATTAGGCACCGAGGTGAGAATTATCTGGTCAAGGGGAATTGAGCCCAAGACCTGCCGAAGCGGGACTTGAACCCTGGTCTTGAGCCAGATCTCTGCTTCAGGGTCTGCCGCTCTAACCATTGAGCCACACTTCTAGCAGCGCTACAGTGTAGAATTATCTCAGACTTAATATAGCAATGTTAAGTTAGCAAGCAAGCTGGAGTAAGTAAGCAGCGGAGCTTCATGCCCAAGCCTTGAATCTATGCCGCTAGCAAAGTCGATATTTGGTAGCGTTGTCATTTAATATGAGTAAATACATGTAGGCAGTGCTAAAATTGTAAAACAATATTCTGGGAACCCATAAACCGGGGGGCATGTTTGGCAGAGACAAGGAGGTGAAGTCACGAGGGGAGGAGCTTGAGAAGCTAAGTCAATATATACATGTATATGATACGCTACAGGACTTTTGCTTCTGCTAAGTAGTTGTCCAGCAGCCAACCAGCCATGGATCAGGCATTCTAGCAAAGTAAAGCTTCCCAAAAGTGGAAAGTGCCAGCCCAAGCAGCGCGAGAGGCGGACGGATGCCACATTGACGGCAGGCTATCAGAGCGGTGGCCTCATAATGTGCTGAACCTCGTTTCAGACAGGGAAATAAATGTTCCTGAAAAAGGCAATGAAAAAGATTAACTCCTTCCTGGTAAGTCTGTTTTCAAACAACCACTGGGCTGGTACTGCTGCAAGGAGAAAGGATCGGGCTCAGATTAAAATCACAAGCACTTTCAATGCAACGGGTCTCTCATTAGCTGATTTAGAGCTATTGGCGTTGTACAGAAGAAAAAAAACGCAGCGCGATCGCACTATGTAAAATGCAGCGCGACTGCACTGCGTGGAAAATAAACAGATAAAATAGTCCGGACACCAGGCTAGAAACATCAAGCCTCGTATGTTTTTAGTAGTTTACCGGTGCTGTGTAGGTGGGCTAAACACCGGAAAAGGCATGACGTGTGCATGCCTTTCACAAATGAGAGCAAGCGGATTTTAAAATGCAAGCCCACAAACCAATGTAAGTGACTGACGTGACATGGGCGTGGTTTGAAGCCCAAAGAGAGATTACAGAATGGGACAAGCGCTTTGCGCTCGCCCAAAAAAAACAGTTTGGGTTGCACAGAAATATTATGTTTATTCTGGGTTCACCTGTTGGTTGCCTGCAAACATAAGAACTCAAAAAAATGCTGGCGAACAATATATACATTAAAAGGAGGTGATCAAATAGTCAACAATGCACATATATCTGCGGATATCTGGACTGATTATTTAAAGGCTCAACAGGGAATGAAAACAAGCCTAGACGAACATAATTCACGTCACACAAGTGTGAATAAATATGCTGAAGAAGTGCTACTGTCCCTTTCCGACCATTATCTCCTTCTGTGCCCAGGACGTAATGGTTACGTCCTGAGGCACAGTGCTCATGTGCCCAGGACGTAACCATTACGTCCTTGGCACAGAGCCCAGAGGGAGCACTAGCGCACCCACTGTGGGGTTCCCCCCCACCCCTCCAAGGCAGGGATGGAAGGGGAAGCCCTTCCCCTTCCAACCCCGACACCCCCACCCCCATCCCCCTGTGTCGTCAGCGCTGTTGCGTGCTGACAATCACAGAGGCCGCCTCCCATTGCGCTGGAAGCTCAGCCAAATTTATTTTAGGCCATTTCTGCCCCCCCAGGGGCATATTGGCCTATTGTTATTAGGCGGATCTGCCCCCGGGGGGGTAGAAACTTCTAGGCGCCAGGGAATTTGTTTTGTGTGGTTTTTTTTTGGTTTTTTTTTTAGAGATGGGGAGCGACCCATTAGGCAAGGGTCGCTCCCCTGAGGGGCAAATTGTATTTAGACCATTTCTGCCTCCCTTGGGGGCAGATCGGCCGATTTTAGGTCAATCTGCCCCCCAAGGGGGGCAGAAACAACTAGGAACCGGGGATCTATTTTTTTTGCGCCAATGTCACGCAAGTTGAGCGACCCCGTAGGCAAGGGTCGCTCCCCAGGGGGGCGGAGGGGGGCAGGGGGGAGGCGGGGAGCAAATTTATTTTATACCATTTCTGCCCCCCTTGGGGGCAGATCGGCCAATTTTTGTTAGGCCAATCTGCCCCCATGGGGGCAGAAACCACTTAGGCACCAGGGATTGGTGTGTGTGCATGCATGTATTTTCTTTAGGGAGGCAGCCCCTTGGGTAAGGGTCGCTCCCCAGGGGGCACATTACTGTTGGCCATATGGGGCAGATGGGTCTATTTTTGGAAGGCCCATCTGCCCCAAGGGGGGGCAGAAAGCCCACCAGAGGCCAGGGAAGTTTGTTTTCCAAAAATAAGAGGGTGGGGGTATGGCCATACCCCTACCCCAAATAAATGGGGCCAAAGTTGTTCTGTCCACTAGTGGGCAGATGGGGCAATTACCCCTGATCCACACCCCGGGGGGGTGAAAAATCTTCTAGATGCCGGGGAATTAAAAAAAATATATATATATATTGGGGTGGTGGCTACCAACCAGTATGGGCATGGTCACGCCCCCAACTCAACTGAAGGGGGTAACAGTCTTTCAGCTCTCCCCGCACTCTAAAACATCTTATCCCACAGCAAGCAAGAAGATATTTGATTATTTTGGGTTTTAGTTTTACATTTGGGCCATGAGAACTTGGCTTCATCTCAAAATCGTCCCACTTCGAATGGTGAGGGCTGCACTTTATGGACTTTGGGACGCTGCCATGTAGAACAATACACAAGACCTAGACACATCTGAAAACTAAACATCTGGGTGATTCCAGGGTGGTGTGTTCACATGCACCCCGCGCCATTTTTGTACCCACAATCCCCTGCAAACCTCCAACTTTTCTGGAAATCACACATTTTTCCCACGTTTTTGTGATGGAACCTTCCGGAATCTGCAGGAATCCACAAAATTCCTACCACCCAGCATTGTCTCATCTATACCGATAAAAATTCTGCTGCACTTGTCAGCCTAAAAATGTTTTTTTGCAAACTGCCCTTTTGGACCCCCTTTGTTCCCCCTCAATATCAACATGTTTTTGGCTCTTCCCTTTCACAATCACTTGGCCCACCTACACAAATGAGGTATCATTTTTACCGGGAGACTGAGGGGAACATTGGGTGGTATGAAATGTGTCCCAGTGCGGTGATCCCACACAGAAATGTGGGAAAAATTTGATTTGTTTAGCTAAATTTGAGGTTTGCTGAGGATTCTGGGTAAGAAAACATGGGGGAGCCACGCAAGTCACACCTCACTGGACTCCCTCGGGTGTCTAGTTTTCAGAAATATCTGGGTTTGGTAGGTTTCCCTAGAAGGCTGCTGAGCCCAGGACCAAAAACGCAGGTGCCCCCCTGCAAAAACAGGTAGTTTTGTATTTGATAATTTTGATGTGTCCAGATAGTGTTTTGGGGCATTTCCTTTCGTGGGCGCTAGGCCTACTCACACAAGTGAGGTACCATTTTTATCAGGAGACTTGGGGGAACGCTGGATGGAAGGAAATTTGTGGCTCCTCTCAGATTCCAGAACTTTCTGTCATCGAAATGAGAGGAAAAAGTGTTTTTTTGGTCAAATTTTGAGGTTTGCAAAGGATTCTGGGTAACAGAACCTGGTCAGAGCCCCGCAAGTCACCCCATCTTGGATTCCCCTAGGTGTCTAGTTTTAAAAAATGCATGGATTTGCTAGGTTTCCCCAGGTGCCGACTGAGCTAGAGGACAAAATCCACAGGTAGGCACTTTGCAAAAAACACCCCTGTTTTCTGTGAAAAAATGTGATATGTCCACGTTGTGTTTTGAGCCATTTCCTTTCGTGGTTGCTAGGCCTACCCACACAAGTGAGGTACCATTTTTATCGGGAGACTTGGGGGAACACAGAATAGCAAAACAAGTGTTATTGCCCCTTGTCTTTCTCTACATTTTTAACTTCAAAATGTAAGGCAGTGTGTAAAAAAAACATCTATTTGAGAAATGCCCTGTAATTCACATGCTAGTATGGGCACCCCGGAATTCAGAGATGTGCAAATAACCACTGCTTCTCAACACCTTATCTTGTGGCTATTTTGGAAATACTAAGGTTTTCTTGATACCTATTTTTCACTTTTTATATTTCAGCAAATGAATTGCTGTATACCAGGTATAGAATAAAAACCCATTGCAAGGTGCAGCTCATTTATTGGCTCATGGTACCTACAGTTCTTGATGAACCTACAAGCCCTGTATATCCCCGCAACCAGAAGAGTCCAGCTGATGTAACGGTATATTGCTTTAAAAAATCTCACATTGCAGGAAAAAGTTACAGAGTAAAACGTGGAGAAAAATGGCAGTTTTTTTTCACCTCAATTTCATAATTTGTTTATTTCAGCTGTTATTTTCTGTAGGAAACACTTGTAGGATCTACACAAATAACCCCTTGCGGAATTCAGAATTTTGTCTACTTTTCAGAAATGTTTAGCTTACTGGGATCCAGCATTGGTTTCTCACTCAGTTTGGTCACTAACTGGAAGGAGGCTGAAAGCACAAAAATAGTAAAAATGGGCTATGTCCCAGTAAAATGTAAAAATTGTATTGAAAAATGGGGTTTTGCAATTCGAATCTGCCTGTTCATGAAAGCTGGGAAGAAGGTGTTCTTGCCACCGCAAACCCTTTGTTGATGCCATTTTCAGGGAAAAAAACACGAGCTGCCTTCTGCAGCCCTTTTTCCCATTTAAAAAAAAATATATATATATTCCACTGTATTTTGGCTAATTTCTTGGTCTCCTTCAGAGGAACCCACAAAGTCTGGGTACCTCTAGAATCCCTACGATGTTGGAAAACAAGGATGTAAATTTGGCATAGGTAGCTTATGTGAACAAAAAGTTATGAGGGCCTAAGCGCGAACTGCCCCAAATAGCCAAAAAAAGGCTCGGCACAGGAGGGGGAAAAGGCCTTGGCAGCAAAGGGTTTAAAAACGGTATCCATGTATATTTAGAAATGGAAAACTATCAGTTGGAAAGACCAAGCCAGAAAACACTCATTATCTTATACCTCTGGTTAACTGGAAAAAAGAATCAAGAGGGTGGCTTGAAATGCGCTCTGGCACAAATGGCCTCCCGTAAACCTTGTCAAATACAGATATTTGGTGGAGGAAATGAATTTATATAACTAATCTTTACATCATAGTCAACTAGAGATAGTAATCAGCTACAAATATCTGGGGTTGTAGCTCAACTCCACAGGAATTTTCATCCATCAAAAGCAATACATACGGAGGTGAATGCACTTATTCATACTTTTATCATCTTGGCAAAAAACCTGGATGGTCCATCATTGCAACCGCTCTTAGCAGTTATGTCTGAAAAATTACTTCCAACCATCACATATGGCAGTGTGTCACTGAGCCGGCAGGATCCCGCAATACTGGTAAAGCACAAATCACCACCTGCAGACAAGTGTTCAATCTTCCTTAATCTACTCCGCCAACTCAAACATGGCTTCAATTTGGGCTCACCAAGCAAGGGCTGGCCAGAAGTGCATGCACAATAAAAAGCTGGCATAAGCTCAGTCAAGATCAAGACTCTACACTAGATAATGCATTATGGTTGGCTCTGCAAGGGGACAAGCACTTGGAATGTCACATGAACTTGTATGACTCCATTAAAAAAACTGAAACTGAACTGTGGGCTACAAGCACAACATATGATTTTTTTTAAAAAGCAGTAAACAGGTCAGTAAAGTCACAGTCGTGTTTAAAAGCTAAAATTAAATTTAGTTCTTGTACACACGCGTAGATGGTAGTCAAATACTACAAAACCTTGACGCCAAATTCCTATTTGGCAACTCCCTATTCAGCATACATAAAACGTCATTTTTTGTCCTTGCATATGGAAAGTATTCCAGCATTAGCAAACTAACTTGCATGGAAATATACTAGCCCTACATCTTGTAGACTCTCTAATGGTGAAAAAGAGAACATTATCTATTCGATTTGTGCTCGCCCTGTACTTCCTAAATTTTGCTTGCAATTGTTAAAGAGAAGTTTCAATGAAAGAGGTATCCGTACATGCAGGGAATCATTACTAGCATGCCTCAACTCGGGGGACCCACAATTAAACTGCATATTTGTTGGATTCCAATCGATCCCCCTGGAATAGGTACCACATGTCAAACACTCTAGAGACAATGGGGGTCATTATGAGTCTGGCAGTCGCATGACCGCCAGACTTGCGGTGGCAGCCCCACCGCCAACATGTTGGCGGCGGGACCGCCACATTATGACAGTGGCGCCACGGTCCGACCACCAACACTGCCAGGTTGCTGCAAGCCGGCAGACTGGCCGTCCCGGTGCATTCACATCCTCCAGGACAGCACTGCTTGCACCGAGGCCCTGGGGATTTGGAGTCCCCATCCGCCAGCCTTTCCATGGCAGTTCACACCGGCATGTAAAGGTTGGCGGAATGTGGGACTCGGGTGGCCCCTGCACTGCCCATGCAGTTCGCATGGGCAGGCAAGTGACCCGCATGCACAGCCCCATCATGCATTCCGCTGTCCACATTATGGCAGTGGAATGCGCGACGGATGCTGCTGCACCTGCTGCAACGCCACATTGGCACTGGCTCCATTAGGAGCCAGCGTCAATGTTAAGGCCCTGTTCACCAAAGGGGCGACAGGCAAAAACACTGTTTCCACCAGCCAAGCCTGCAGTAAAGTCCTAGTAGGGCCGGCGGGATTCAGGCCACAAAGGCGGTCTGATGGCAGGAAGAGTTTGGCGGGCGGTCTCTGCCGCCCGCCAAACTCTTAATGACCCCCAATATATCCAAAATCCATGATTGGGCTGACTACACAAGTTAAGCATAAGGTTACACTTGGTGCTGTGTAGGTGCACAACAACTGTATTAGTCTCTGTACTGCTTTGGCAATATATACTCAACATCATGAAACAATCCAAAATTGAAGTGTAGTCTGATGGTGACAAATTGACAACAGTTGCATATAGAAATGTATATATTTTATATCAGTGTTGCGTCTCTGCATATCTTAAACCATGGACTAGGTGCACAGAACATTCTGCATGCATAAATAATACATACACGTTTTCATGGTGTTACAAATTGCATTATTTTACAATTTTCAATCAATTAAATTGTTATGGTCTTAATTAACTGAAACAAGACATTTGATTTGACTTTGTAGGCTTATTACTCCAAGACCCTGAACGATGGGCTTGACTGAAAGTATAATTCCAAACACTTAAACAGGCTTTCATCCAGGTGTGGGTGTTATGGCAAACATAATGTCCCTATCCCTGATTATTGCAAAGCCTTAGCCAAGCATGCCCTGATATACACCTGTTTCGTGGATGTTAAATCCTTGTTTGATAACGTTTCTAGAGGAAATCTACAGACAAAGTTTTTAAGCAGGGGAATGCCATCAGCAATATTAAGAGGGAAGCAATTACTCAACACAGATATCTGGACTTGCGTAAAAACAGGAGAAGCCTGTTTGGTTTCAGCATAGAAAGCAACAAATGGATGGACTGAAGCATCGATGCGTCCTGCCGCCTTGTTTAAGCAGTATATCGCAGATTTATCATCAACTTTAAATTAATTCAGTGCAAGCCTGCATCATACAACCATTAAAGTAGCATATGTTGATTATAAAAAACATCATTTTTTCCTAAACATTCTCATGCTTGGATGTTATTAAACAGCTTTCAGCCAAAAATCATCAAAGCATCTCCTGGCAATATCTACTCTAAATTGTGAAGCAGACTTTAATGAGTCATGTGTTTGGAGAATTCCAAGCAACTGATTTTGTCCCACCTTTGATAAAGCCAGTTGGAAGTAAACTTGCAGACTCTACGGCCAATAATCTGACCCAATCATACATATTTTGTGCATGTGCTCTGCTTTGGCCACAGAACGAAGATCCATGCTGCGCACTTTATTCAATCAAAGGGGATTCCGACTGGTCAACAGGCTTTAATTGGAGGCCTGATTGGAACAGATATTCCGTTCAACATATAGTTTACAACATTTGTGTTTCAAGCCGGAAAACAACTGGACAACAAAATGAGTGTATCCTCTGCCCAACCATAAATATAAGATTAAAAAAACAATATTTTCTAACTAGAGTAAAGAAAAGACTCAAAAAGAAGAAGATTTTTATACTCCTCTATTATTGTGCAATTTGTTGGTAATCTAACTTGATCTTAACTTATTCATGTGTTTATAGTAATGTTTTTAATTAACTATGCATTAAAATGTTGTACTTGTAACATTTACTATTTCCACTCATGACCACAAGCAGGGAAAGGGTTGGAATTTGGAGGGCTTAGAGTTACTATTCCCATTCCAACATAGGCAAAATGAAAGAAATTGTTGGATTTAGGAAGGGTTAGATTTTCCATTCCCCCTCTAATCTACGTAGCAGTTGGGAAGGTGTTAGATTTTAAAGGTGTTAGATTTACTACTCCTTCTCCAAACTAAGCAACAGAAGAGAAGGTGCTGGACTTCTAAATGGTTGAATTTACCTTTTCCTCCTCAGCATAAGTAAACTCAGAGAAAGTGTTGGACTTGGAGGGTTAGAATTTTTATTCCCACTCCAATTTATTTAGGCAACAGTAGGGAAAGTGCTGGACTTCAGAAGTGTAAGATTTTCTTTTTCCATTCCAGTGTAAGGAACCGTAGGAAAGGTGTTGGGCCTTGGATGAGTTGTATTTATTACTCCCACTTCAACATAAGCAAAATGAGGAAAAAAAGTTGGACTTGGAGGGGTTAGAGCATGGGTACTCACAAACTTTTTCTCGGGGGCCAAAATTGCAGTATGGTTTGCGGCCGAGGGCCGCACTGAAGTGACAGCGGGGGCGGGGCTTAGAGGGGGTGGGGCTTAGAGGGGGAACAACCACCCCGCCCCCTTTTTCAAAACATTGTAACACACACAGCGCCATCTGCTCTCACCCCTACCCCAGTAACACACACAGCGCCATCTGCACACAGCGCCATCAGCACTCTCCCCTACCCCAGTAACACACACAGCGCCATCTGCACACAGCGCCATCAGCACTCACCCCTACCCCAGTAACACACACAGCGCCATCTGCTCTCACCCCTACCTCATTAACACACACAGCGCCATCTGCACACTGCGCCATCTACTTACAGCGCCATCTGCTCCCACCCCTACCTCATTAACACACACAGCGCCATCTGCACACAGCGCCATCTGCTTACAGCGCCATCTGCTCCCACCCCTACCCCAGTAACACACACAGCGCCATCTGCACACAGCGCCATCTGCTCTCACCCCTACCCCAGTAACACACACAGCGCCATCTGCTCTCACCCCTACCTCAGTAACACACACTGCGCCATCTGCACACAGCACCATCTGCTCTCACCCCTACCCCAGTAACACACACACACACAGCGCACACACACAGCGCAATCTGCTCTCACGCCTACCCCAGTAACACACACTACATTAAAAACAAATAAATAAATAACCAAAGAGCCTTACCTGACTCAAAGCACTGTAAAGATGCCACAAATATGGAACAGAAGGCAGGCAGGCGGGCAGCAGACGTGGAGCCGGTGACAGGAAGCAGACGACCAAAGCCCCGTAAAAGTTAGCTGCAAGCGCTGACTTTTATGGGGCTTTGGCTTCCAGGATCGTCAGGGCAACGCCATAAACAATGGCCGCCGTATGTAAACATAGAGGAGGGCCGCGGGAGCATGCTCCCGCGGCCCTCCTCTATGTTTACATACTGCTGCCATTATGATATGGCGTTTGGTGTGCGTTTGCGGGCCGCCAAGCTAGGTCCGTGGGGCCGCTGGCGGCCCGCGGGCCGTACTTTGAGTACCGTTGGGTTAGAGCATATACAAAATAAAAATACATAATTTATTTAAAAACTTTAAAAAATTAAAAAAAAAGATACCATACAAAAAATAAACAAATACATTTTTAAACAACAATTGACATCCCTCACTACGAGCCAAAAAAAAAGAAATACCAAAAAAATATAAAAATATAACCAAAACAATAGTAACATTGACATATTGTTTAACTAAAACAAAGACAATATAAAAACACTTATAAATAAAACATACATTTTACAAAGTTTATCATTAAATACACATACTCAATTACGAAATAAATAAAATGCAACAAATAATTTACATAAGAAATAATTAATTAAATAAATAATTTACATGAATATTTACCAAGTAAATATTTGATCAGCAGGAAAACTAATTACAACCAAATTGCGGAGCGCTACAAAGAGCACTGGTTACTCCCGCTACATGAGACACACAGGGAGGAGGGACAGCAAGCTTCACAAACACTTCTGAGAGGGTCGGAGAAGGAGGTGGGTCCAAGGTGCTGATCACTATAAAGCGCACTGGTTATTCCTGCCTGCTGTGGTTGACGCATGTGGGCCGCATCCCAGCAATGCCCGGACCAAGGGCAGGCCCTTCTGCGCCAGGAAGAGGCAGGGCAGGGCCACTCCCTTGGCTCTGCCCGCAAAATATTTTTTTTTATAGCTACCACATCAAGAATTTTAGATTCTATTAAGGACCCGGAGGTGAGGATTATGCTTTCTCTTTCTTTTACTGACAACACAGGAGCCAATGAAAATCAGTAAAAACTTTAAATGACATATCCCATAAACACTAAGCCAACCAATCATGTCCCTGTGGATATAAATAGCTTTAACACTAGAGTTCGTCCCGTTTCTTTGCCATAAACAACAATATTAAGAGTCAATATAGAACTTGCAGAACACCGGTCCATTCACAGTACTCCTGGAACGTGACATCCGTTCGAAAACCACTTCATTTGGTGACCTCAGCCGTAGTACAGACAAACTTCAATTTTGAGCCAACATCTCAACCGGAGAAATCCAGGAAGCATTATTACTCGTCCCTGCAGAAGGAGACAAGCAAAAACTAATATCTACACATGTGTGTATAGGGTTGGGTACTTTTATCAACTATTAACATTTCTGTGATAAACAACAGTTATATCACACAACGCATGAATAGCATAAACTTATGAAGGGTGGGATAATTCTCGCCTCCACGTCCTTAATAGAATCTAAAATTCTTGACGTGATAGCTAGAAAATGTCCAGTTCTATGGCAGGACCGGAGGCTTCGGATTATGCTAGTTTAAAGTCTATTCAGCACTTCAGATACTACATCAACAATAAGCTTGTGATAAAATACTTTGAAAGTAGAATCATTTGACCAGTCTTCTGCTGCCATAATATCCTCCAATCTAGCTCCTGTTGAAAACGCTTTAGAAGCCATAGCTCTTCTGACAGAATGAGCTCCAAAGATGTTTACATCTATACTTGCTTCTGCCAATAACCATTTGACCCAACAAGCCAAAGTTGCTGCAGTGCCTGGTCGAAAAGGCTTCTGCAAAGAAATTAATATTTGACGAGAAACATCCAGTCTGAATTCACGAATACAGTCCGCATAAGCCTTTATATATTGAACAACACACAGCTTTTTATTATGTGGAAAAGACAGATATGAAATACACCTTGATGAAGTCTTAGTACGTCTGATAATGGAAAAGGATACTCCTTACGGAGTAAATACTCTACCTGATAAATCCAAAGCCTTGGCATCTGAAACTCTTCCACAGGAGAGTAAGCACAGTAACATCGTACGTTTCGCTGACAGTTGTTTATGAGGCATGTCCTCGTTAGAAGGCCAACCTCCAAGGCATCGAAGAACAATATTAACATCCCAAAAAGATGAATATTTCGGTTGAGGGTATTGTACCATACGAATGCCCCTGAGAATCTTACAAATTAAAGGATGTTCACCCACCGGTCTACCCTGAATATGGGAATGCCCAGCTGAAAGAGCTGAACGCCAGTTATTAATTGTCCTGTAAGCCAAACCCTGTGATGCTAAATCAGAAAATTGGCTATGACATGAATCTCTGACCCCATGGGATCCATACTCCTTTCACCGCACCAACATGACCACTTCCTCCAGGCTTGCTCATATCTTTTATGAGTGGAGGGGGCCCAAGTCTGGGATAAAAAAAACAGCATGGATTCTGAAGCTCCAGGCACTTGCCATCGTACCCTGAAAGTCTCCAAGCCATCATAGACAATAGTCCTTGTAGAATCAGAGGGTGCGAGTTGCCCAACGGATACTTGAGAAGATCCTTGCACACTGGCAGCATCACTGTTAAGTCGCACGAGAGGGCCATCGCAGATGGGAACCAAGGCTGTGCTCTCCAATAAGGAGTCACCAAGATAACTTCCGCTTGATGTCAAAGTACTTGGGCCAGGACTTGCAGAATCGTGGCAAGGGGGGAGACACATACAGCAGATCCCCTAGTCAAGGCTGAAGGAATGTATCTGTCCCCGTTGACTGAGGATCCGGCCTCCAGCTGAAATAACACAGAACCTGGGTGTCCAACCAGTAAGCAAACAAGTCTATTCCCCATCGCAGTTGCAGAGCATGGAAAATCTGCGGCTTAAGCTTCCAATCCCTGCCATCCTGCAGGAAGCGCGAGTTCTAATCTGCTGTCATACTGGAATGACCCTAATGTATTCCGCTAGACCGATATTTGGTGTTGCATACAGTAATGCCAAAAATCATTCGCGATCTCTGCTAAAAGGCGAGATCTGGTCCCTCCTAGGTGATTGATGTATCTGACCGTGGAAACATTGTCCATCTGGAGGAGGATGCAACATTGGACTTTGCAAGGGGAAAGCGATCTGACTGCAAACGCCTCTGCTAAGAGTTGCCAACAATTTATGAGGTAGTTTAAATCCCCTGGGGACCAACGACCCATGTCTCCACTGAGCCGCAACGAGCTCCCCAGCCCCTCCGGCTGGCATCCATCTCTATTATATTACAGCTGGGCCGTAGGTAAAAATCATTCTGCCATTCCAGGCATCCATGTGGGAGAGCCACCAAGATATCTCGGTCTTGGCTTCCTCCGTGAGCAGAACCAACTCCGAATACTGTAGACCTTTCTGAAGATGTAAAAGCTTTAGTTTCTGAAGAGCCCTGTAATGCAGAGGCCCCGGAAAAATTGCTTGGATTGAAGCTGCAAGAAGGCCTACAAGTCGTACCAACGTCCTCAATTATATAGTCGGAGAGGCAAGGGCTCTCCTCAAATCTTTCTTGATCTAAGCCCGTTTGCAGAGAGGGAGAAGTAACAGGGCTTTGACTGAGTCAATCTGAAAACCTAATAACTCCATATTCTGTGCTGGCACCATGTTGGATTTCTCAGAATTGATGATGAACCCGAGATCCTGTAATAATTGGACTGCCCAACTGAGATTACAAAGGATCGTGTCTTTTCCTGAGCCATAATTAGGATGTTGTAACCAAGGAGCTGAAGACAGCCCGAAGGGAATAGCGGTGAACTCGAACCAATGGGACCCTCACTGGAATTGCTGAAAACGTCTGTGGGATGCGAAAACCATCACTGAAAGGTACGCACTTTTGAGATCCAAGCGTACTATCCAATCATCATTTCTTAACAAATCTTGGAGAAGGTGTATGCCCTCCATTTTGAAATGGCGATATACAATCCATGACTTGAGGTGTTTGAGATTCAATACCAGACGAGAACCGCCTCCTTTCCTTTGTACTAAGAAAATCATGCTTACGAACCCGTGAGAATGAGGCACAGACTCTACTACCGCCCCTTTTTGTAGTAGCGCAAAAATCTCCTACTTGTTAAATGCGCGATCTTTGAGGGAAAAAACGAAGAGAAGGAGGGGAAACCCTCTGAATTGGAGGAGCATAGAACTCTAATTGGAACCCTTGGACAGTTTGTACCACCCACAGATTTTGTGTGATATTCAGTCAAGCAAGGAGGAACTGTTTAATTCTGTCCCCCAAAACTACCTTGGAGAAGGGAATGATCCTTACCTGAGGGATTGGTGTCCTGAGAGGAACCTCCTCCATGGTACCCTATGGAGGAACAGCCAAGTCCTCGGTAACGACTGGAGTAGAAGGTCGCAGAGTCGTATGCACCTCCCCTGCCCCTTTGGGTAGCAATTCTTGAAGCCTGGAATTTACAGCCTGGTGCTTGGCCCCTGAAGCGCCCGGCCCGGGCAAAAAGAGCGTTATTGATAACCTTTTTAACATTAGATTGAGCTTTGTCCAGTGCTGTGAACGCTGCAACATATTTGCCCAAATCCTTGACAAATTTGTCCCCAAAAAGCATGCCATTAGCTAATGATCCAGCTTCGTTCTTTGCCAAGCCTCTCAGTTTGGGGTCCAAGCATATAAGAAAGGAGCGCCTTAGTTCGGTTGATATGGCGCAGTTCGCGTTGCCCAAAAGACAGATAGAACACAGCGCCAATTCCAGCACGACCTCAGGATCCAGCAGGGTATTTGTTTCTTTAGACTGGATAGCCAAATCCAAGATTTTTGTCAAAGGCCAAGCACCGTCAAGTCCTTTTTTGGGGTCTTTGGCAACTTTTTTCAGTAACGTCACCATACTGGGATCTAACTCTGGGGTATCCCCTGCTCTGCCGACCAATGAAGGTCAGAGGCATTCCGACCGGAGAGTGTTGCACGCTTCTTTTTCAAATCTTTTGCGGAGCCTATCCTGCACATAATGGACCAACTCAGCACTAGGGACCCACTCTGTGGATTGTGGATGAATTATATCCTCAGGGGAGAAGAGGAGATTCTGACCACTTGGGACAGGTACATCAGGGGAACATGACAAGATTTGCATTTCTTTTTGAGCGGAATGGAGTCTGTATGTGAGTTGTCCGTCTCAGACATAGAAGAAGAAGACTGATCTTGCAAGTCAACTTGAGATTGAGAGGGCTTGGAGAAAGGACTTGCTGATTCTTGTGGGAACAAACTCCCATACTCTTGATCACGCAGCACTGAAGCTGCATCTGCACCAGTATTTTAGCTGAGGAAGATCCCCCAGAGTGCTGTGAAGGGAGGCCAGAAACCTCCAAAGGATCATAAATTTGCGAACAAGCTTGCTGACTGCCTTCGCCCAAGAGATCTCTCCTGCCAAAGTTGGTCAAGGGTTGAGTGAATGGCTTTAAGGCCCTGATTAGAGCCCAATTCACGGAGTCTTGCACATGATGTCCAAGTGCCTCCACCAATCCTTCCTCCATTTAGGGCTTAAATGGCACTTACTGCAGTTCCTAAAACTGCTCCTCCTCATCGGCGTAGTATACCATGATAGTACTGTTGGGAGGTATGGAGAAGTTCATGGGTGGAGAAAAAAATCCATGGAGCAGGTGAAGTTGAAAATAAAAAAAAGAGCAGCAATATAGCTTCGTAGCCAGTCAGTATACTGTGGAGGGAGCCACCTGCTAATATTCACATCAAAGGATTAATTTCCTATTGGGCCAAGCCCTAGAAACATTTATTACAGCCCCGTCGGGTGATATGAAGAGGCCGAGTGCACTGAGGCGGAATACACGCGTTGATCCGATCGGAAAACAAAAATCTTCCAATTAGGGTCAACGCACATGCGTGTCAAACGTAATAGAAAGAAGACTGCGTCCTCTAAAGAAATAACACACGGAGAAACCTCCGTCGGCCTCGCTCCCGCTCCACACTGGCATGGACGAGGGATCAGGGATCCCTGTGAAATTATTAAGAGAGCAACAGCGTTATAAAAGCAAAAGGAGCGCTCGAGCTTGAAATAATCAAATTACACCATAAAATGGAAACAATCAGATCATGCACGAAAATCACCTATCTAGCTGCTGCAGCAGCAAAGAAAGAGGATGGACTCTAGTGTTAAAGCTATTTATATCGACAGAGAAAGGCCATAATTGGTTGGCTTAGTGTTCATGTGATATGTAGTTTAAAGTTTTTACTGTTTTCATTGGCTGCTGTGTTGCCAGTAAAAGAAAGAGAAAGCATAATCCTCACCTTCGGGTCCAGCCATAGAATCCCTTGTAATCCCGGCTGCCCCCCTCCAGCTTCATAAGTGTTTGGGAAGATTTTGCTCTAAGCCTATGGACCCACTGGGGCACAGTTAAGCCTGAAAACCTATCAGTCGCATTTAACAGTGGATATATTCTTCTCAGCCCTGTGCCATAGTAAACTCTAGAAATGGTAGGCAATTAATTTTTAACATTTACTATTCAACTGTTTTGAAAATCTGTTTTAATCATGGGGCATGGAAAGGCGGCTGAGAACTGTACCCTCCAGGATACAGACGATCTGATGGTGGAAGTTGAGGATGTCCTCAATAAAGAGAGAAAGCAGCTTTCTGTCGGGTTCCTAAAAGCAAAAT
Organism: Pleurodeles waltl; assembly: GCF_031143425.1. Classification (NCBI taxonomy): domain Eukaryota; kingdom Metazoa; phylum Chordata; class Amphibia; order Caudata; family Salamandridae; genus Pleurodeles; species Pleurodeles waltl. The sequence goes on along the minus strand of NC_090448.1, from coordinate 813,003,946 downwards.
TACACCATTTTGCAAGGGTACAACTAATTTCAAATGTGATACATCCAAAAGAAACTCACTGGTTGCCAAGACATATCTAGCACCCCCCTAACCTGGAAATTAGGCTCAACATGCTACAAACACGACGAATGTGTTTGGTGCTCAGTTAATCACTTCACCTAAAACAAACCCTCCCCTTCCAGAGAAATTCACTCGCTCCAACAGGGTGCACTGCAGACAGATTTGGACACTTTAACTTATATTAATCCCTATGCCTTGCTTGCGAGCCCCCACTGATAGCCTAAATCTATTCCTGAACTTGATTACGAGTCTTCTACAAGGGATAAATACAATATTATGGTCATTTTAGACTGCTTAAGAAAATATCTTGGTGAACTCAAAAAGCCATTACTATCATTGAATGCAAGCAGCCCATCTGGTTCACCAAGTGGAGTTACCTACAAGTCAACTGGGGACCAGCCCCCACTCCGCATTAAACAGTAAAATTAGCGAGGACACCATGAATTGCCAAACGCTAGTTGGCCTCCAAGTTCTGATTTTGCTTTTATTTCATCTAGATTATACAGTAACAGCCATCGAAATCTTGCTACCTAAGAAAACTTGTGGTCCCGACAAGGTACATGTACCATTCAGAGCCCGCAGTATGGGTCCTTTACATTACCAATTTGTCCAACAGGATTACAGCAGGGGCTAGGGTCCCTGATTTCTAGTGAGGTGCAGAAATAATCCCCACATTCAAAGAAGGAGGCAGGGGTCACCTAGAGAATTATCATCCTAAAGGTCTAATCGACCATCTGCAGAAGATGTTTTGCCACCAACTTGTTGATAAATTACAGGGTTGGATGGCTGAAGCTCAGGTACTGTCTTCGCAGCAGGCTGGCTTTCACACTTAAGTTAGCATAATAGATTAGATATTCTGCTTTACACTAATAATGTAGAAGTATATGCAGCTCAGCAAGGACCATCTGTATATTGCATTAGTTGATTTGAGAGCGGCATTCAGTCTTGTCCCCAGGCAATTCTAAAGTCCGCACTGAAGTCTATGGGCAGACCTCCAGATCTGGTAAGAATCCTCATCTTGCTCCATGAAGGGAATCATGCTCAAGTGAGGTGGGGAGCACAGAGAGAGCTTACAGACCACATATCCATCGAGGGAGGGACACGTCAAGGGTGTGTGCTGACCCCTATCCTATTCTCTCTGTACATAAATGATGTCATATATTTTTTTAGTGGCTGTACCCATGACTCTTCCAAACTGGAAGGTACCCCCATATCAACTCTTATTTGCAGAAGACACCCTTTTAATCTCACAAACACCAATGGGGCTGCAAAACATATTGACCCAATTTTCAAATTTTTGTCACCAGCGGGGACAGGAGGTGAACACGTCTCAAATTATATATATGATTTTCAACTCCCACAAATATAATAAAAAGCTGAGTTATCCTACTAAGTAGAGCCTCAGCCGTTACTAAGAGACATAAAGTTACAACACTCAGATCTGTCTCACAGGCTACTGAGGTTTATCACGCTAATGCACAGAGTGCTGCACTTCATGGAACAGAAACCTAGGGACCCAGGAACACTAAAGAGCTGACAACTAAAGAGTACAGCTTTCTAAAGTAATTATGTAGCCTGCCCCAAAGTACACCCATCATCCCCTTATTGTTTTACACAGAGCTTAACAAGGTAGGTTACATAGATGCTATAAAGCCCCTTCGGTTTTTGGATCAGACTGTGGTCAACTTCCTAGATAATTCCATATAAGAAAGCTCTAGTAGAGATCAGGGGTATGGATAAATCGCACGCCATAGCCTGGATGGGTCATATATAATCTTATTTCTAGACCACAAGGATTTAAAGTCTCTAAAGTGATCCATAAAAGGGGGCATTAGATATAGCGCAAAATCAGCCTTTTGGAATCACGTTATTAAACAGTGTCACAGAAGCTCAAAACCTAATAGCTTGACGGATGGGCTCTTAAATTAGTAATTCATGCCAGCAATAAAACCTTTTATGGACTCCATCATGCCTTCACAAGCCAGAACATCGTATATCAAACTTAAGTTGGGTACTTTGCGTGTGGGTCAGTTTACCAGCAAATGGAAACAAAACACAGATCACCCCTAGTCCTTTGTCCACTCTGCAAAAACAGTATTGAGGACATAGACCATCTATTATTTTTTTGTCCACTAAATAAAAGGGCTAGAAGGACCTGAAACCGACAGCTTTGCAAGAATCCAGGCATCAGGCACTCTCAAGTCACTACCAGGATATTTTGAACGGTTACCAGCCCCATCATTGTTTTTACTCTAAGCAGAAATGTATATGCTGTTTAATTCCAAAGGATGCGGCTGGGGCATTCACTCTGATGTATGGCTACCTAAATTTCTTTTAGCGTACTGTGTTTTATTAGATTTTGGAGCACATCTTTGGTGCTGATGAAAATATCTCCAGTCATCCTGGGATTGTTAAGGCTTTATTGAAGAACGTTTGATATAGATTGTGGAATCTAAAAATGGATTTGTATATATAACTATTTCATTATAGCTTTTCCTCCTCTCTCTTGTGAATGCTACATTCTGTGTTATAATGTATTGTGTTTTTAGCGTTGTTTTATAGGTTTTTTCCCAAAATAAAATTAATCTTGAAGAATAAATAACTAAAACATTTAAGTAACTCTGCACCCTATTCCTCTACAAACCCAACAACCAGCAACTAAATTATGTTACTAATTAAACGTTAAAGAATGTCAGTAACGCCTGTGTGCAAGTCTATTCAGTGCTTATGACTATAATGAATGTTGCCCTGGAGGAGAAACTTTGTTCAGTGGAAAATCGGATGTATTTTCTACAAATATAAAGTTTGTAGCTGACTCACCTTTCAGACCAATGTTACATGTTGCAAGTCTGCTTTGTGCATGGATTGAAAAGTGGGGGCTCATTAATTTAGAAAGGACATTTTTTGCCACCAAAGAGAATTCTTTATGATTGGGATTGTGAAAAAGGATGGTTGAGAAGCCCTCTCCCAATAGGCAGTGATGGCAGCCAAATGTAATTTATTACAAGAAAACTGAAGGCCAGATTTAACCAAGCAAAGCAGATAAGATAATACCATATCTTTTTGACAAGTTCTGTGTTCCACCTCTTCATACAGTCATCTGGATGATTCAATTAGCCCTATTTCAGGTACTCAGGATCCAAGAAGTCAATTTCAAAGAGTTCAGGTTGAGAAAGAAAATCCTGCCTGCACCCCAGAGGGAAGGTCTGGTTAGAGGGACCAATGTGAGAAATTGGGATAAGATCAGAGGTGCTAGAGCCCCACTCAAGTAATAGACACAAACCTTGTCAGGGTGAACCCAAACGTAACTAAATAAATCTGTGCTCAGCACTCTGCTAGCTTGGCACAAAGCATTCAGGCTTAACTTAGAGGTACTATGTAAAGTATTTATGCTGCACTCAAACAGTAATAAAGTGAAAACACAACACAAGAAAAACCTCAAATCAGTTTAATAGAATAGAGTATATTTTAATAAATACAATGACACCAAAAGTGACAAAAACCCTATCAATAGAACCAGAGTTATCAATTTTGATAGTTAATAAGAGAAAACTGCACCAAAAAGCTCTAAGTGCCAATTGTGGTCATCTGGTCGCACTGGACGGAGTCGAAGTCACAAGTTCAGGCCGACCACGTTGGAGCACGGGTCAGACACAGGGACCGGATTTGTCCTATTGAAAACTTTAGCTTCTTAGAGTCCAAGTCCATGTGGAGAGCTGCAGAGGGACTTGGTGTTGCCGATCGATGCAAGGAGACCATTGACACCGTGAGAAGCAGGTCTGGCATTGCAGACAGTTGCTATTTGTCATGAAGACCTGTTCAATCCTGGAGCTTTGCCATGGCGGCCGAGACAGACAGTCAATGTTTGAGTGAGGCTGAAGAAGCAGGTGAAGCATGTCTGAATACCACTACAGTCTGAGCCAGTCCAATGATATGAGGGTCAACTTAATTTTGCACTGTATTGTATTAATGATGACACTAGATAGAAAACGTTAATCGAAAAGTGTAGACAAACGTCTTTGACCAGTCTACCACTAGGGCATTGCCCTTGGATCTGGATTCTGGGAACCTAGAGAAGAAAGTGTGGTATTTCACATAATTCTTCCATGGCAAACAAATCCAGTCACAAAAGATGTTTTGAAGTATGACATCATCTAGCGCCAATTTGTGATGTTCTGTAAGATTCCTGCTGAGCACTTCTATTCTATTGTTTTGTGAGCCTGGCAAGTGTATTGGCATCAGAGAGACGTTCCTTGCTAACATCCAGTGGAAAATCAGCTATGCTTCTCCTGACCGGGCCCTTGATCTAATTACCTCTAGCTTGCTGATTTAGGTCATGGTAGTTGTGTGGTCCATTTGAACAAGTACCGTCCTTGCAGATTTGGAGTGGAGGAAAGAATTTAGAGCTACATGAACAGCTCTCTACTTGATGTCGAACAGTTTCCCCAAAGGGATCAAATGCCCTGGATTGAAAAATGTCTCATGCGGATGCCAAGCCTTCAGTGACCCATATCTGACTGCTGAGACAGAAGACAGAAGAGGGATGTTTCTAGAACAGGACTCCCTTCAGGATGTTCGCTCTTTTGACAATCACCTAAGAGATGGAATCAATGAGATGTTTGAAGTTATTACCTCTTCTCAGTCCCCTGTCCTGAGACACTACTTGGTCTAATGCAACAGGGGCATATGCATTCTGATACTGGGAAATTAGATGATACAAGAAATCTTGCTGCCCTCCATGGTTTCATACTTGTCTGACTGATGGTGGTACTGTTGCTTTCGGTGAAATAATATTCATACAGTCTTTCCTCTAAAGAAGACACTTTTGTTTGAGTGTGCCTGTTGTGGATCCCAAGTAGAGTTTGCTTTGTTCTGGGTGAAGAACATTCAGCTCAAGAGCCAGGTTGCAGAGGAGAATATTATCCATGTTTTGTTGAAGTTTTAGTGCAGAACTGACTTTTATCAGCCAGTTATTCAAATAAAGGATAACACATGCTGCCACTATGAGCATTTGGAAAAAAAACACCCTTGGAGTTGGCTTCAGAGACAAAGGGAGGACATTAAATTAATAGTAAAAGTGTCACACTTGAAAGAGGAGAAACGTCCAATGTGTCTTGCAGATGGGGATGTGGAAGTAAGTATCCTGTACGTCGACAAGGGTGGGCCTGGCTCTGGGGGAAGTGGACAATAGTGCTTTTCTTCAAAGAACCGTGTCCCTGGAGACTTGAATGGGATTAATTGCTCCCCAAATTATAATAATACTGGCCAGAGGAAGGAAGTCTAAACCAGTGAGGAATACCAGGGATAACATCATGAACACGAGCAGGAGAGGGGGGCTTGTGACCAGGTATATCGGTCGCGGGACAGGGAGGCCTGTGACCAGGTATATCGGCCTCCCTGACCAGGGACAGTTTTGCTGCTGTGACTCCCCTAGAGGTCCAAAGCGTGCGAGGCCGGACCCGGAGTCACTGACGGGTTGGTGGGGATGCAGGGCAGCCTGCCATAGAACTGACCATGGTCAAATAACACGCCTTGTGAGAGATGTAGGGAGGCATTTAAATGGCACTTCCTCCCCGCATGGAGGTGGGGATGCAGGGGATGCAAAAACAAAATGGACAAATATGCGGTGGTGGTGTTGGGTCAGTGGTTATTTCAATTAAAGTTATGTTTAACAGTTTTTTGTTTCAGCGGCAAGGCGATACAGACCAATACTGGTGCTAAATGTGTGATGCATTTAGAAGGTGCAGAAAATGGATGCTATTACAGCTGGGGTGGATACAACAAGTAGGGATTATTCCATGGCCACCCTGCTTGGGGGTGGGAGGTTATGAGGCGTTAAAACAGAATATTTTAAAGGTAATGAACTGGAATGCAAATGGGCTGGGAAGTAAATTAAGAGAACCTTGTTACTGCAGTATCTGAAACAACACTCCTCGGACATAGTACGATTGCAAGAGACCCATCTGAAGGGCACTGATACCAGGTGCTGGACAGGATAGGGTACTCCTTGACAGCACATGCGGGTTTCATGACCGACTCCAGAGGGGTGGGGATACTAGTTAAAAAACTGACTTTATTAATACCGCACCACATGTGGCACGACCTCTCCGGGAGATCTGTGGAACAGTCAGGTAAATGGCAGTGGTGTGCCTTGAACTTTTGCTCTGTCTACATTCACCAAGGATGTACACACAAACATTGATGGAACTAAGCTCCACAATGGTGGGAATGCCACCTGGTGTCCGTATTTGGGAGGGACATGAATGCAGTAATGGACACCAACATTGATAGATCCAGAAAGATAGACGGGTATGGTTGGACCTTCTCTGCCAACTTTGTAGACACAATTGGCTTGGTGGATCTTTGGAGGTAACATAACCCATTTGAGCCTCAATATACATTTTACTCAGTGGTGCATTCCAGTAACTCACTTTTAGATTACCTCTTTACACACCGTATGCATGTGCAAAGGTACACTCAGACCCACCATAAGGCCAGGGGTATTTCTAATCACTCCCCGGTAAAGGTGGTCTTTAGTGGTCAGATACCTAGACGAGATGCAATGCCACAAATCGATCCCTCCTATTTTACGGACCGGTCTAAAATGACGCACCTCAAGGGGGTGGCAGTACATTATTTCCAGGTAAGTGTGGGCACTGTTGACTCCTCTAGTATAGTGCGAGAAGCTTTCAAGTCAAACCTACGGGAAACGTTATCTGTATGATAGCAGGGATCAAAAAAGATCACTCCACAGAACTGGAGTACCTGGAGGAGGAAATTTAAGAGCTGGAGAATAGCAGCCAAGACCAGAGGGACCAGGAGAGGGGCCACAGACTGAGGCTTGAATGGAGCTAATTCCTAGCGATCTCAGAGGAGATGGTGGGAACACGTGCCTTGAGTACTCAATGTCAGCTATTCGAGGTTGGAAATAAAGCAGGCAAACTCTTTGCATGGCTGTAGAAGAGCGATCAGGGCAGGAGCTGGGTACCCAAGGTATGTGAAAGGGCAGGGAACCTAGGGGGGTGGCCTCCAAGATTGCAGACGCTTTTGCTTCTTACTATGAGACCATCTATGCACCTACCTCTGAGGCCACACCGGAGTACTGCATTGAGCTCCTCAAAGACAATAAGGTCCTATCCCTGTCAGACGAACAAAAAGAGGCCCTGGAGGGTGATATTAGAGAGCAAACTCATGGGCAACCTGAGGTCTCTATACTCCAGGAAAGTGGTGGGTCCAAATGGTCTTCCTGTTTTGATATATAAAGGAATGGCCACCAAGGTAGCATAACACATGTTGGCAATGTATCAAGAGGTGCTGAGGGAGGGAGAGCTCCCTCTTGATCAAAGCATGTCCACTATCATGGTGCTCCCCAAAAAACACAACCCCTGACTAAATGCTCATCATATTGACCCATATCTCTGCTAAATGTAGAGGCCAACGTCCTGGCCAAGGTACTGGTGTGTAGGCTGCGCAAGGTAATTACCACAAAAATACGCCCTGACCATTCGTGGTTTTTGCCCCATAGGGGAATGTAACTCAATCTACAACACTTATATGGGGTGTTACCCATGACTAGGGACTCCCATGCAGATCCAGCAGCAGTCCTTTCCCTGGACGCAAGAATGGCGTTCAATACTATTGAATGGGAATATCTTTTGCCCGTCCTCCAGCGCCTGCGATTTGGCCCTAGAGTTTGAGCCTGGGTTCGTATGTATATATGTATGTATGTATGTGTGTGTATTTGTAAAGCAGATTCCGGCCATAGCATTGAAGCGCTGGGAAACAGTATGTAGAGTGACAGAGAACAGAACAAGTGGGAGAAAAAGAAGAGCTACCTAGGAATGAGCCAGGTTTTCAGCTGCTTCCTGATGGCCAAAATGTTATGTTCTTTCCTAATCGTCAGTGAGAGCCTGTTCCAAAGTTGGGCGATGGCCACTACAAATGCTTTGTTGCTCCATCTGACCATGCGAGTGCGAGGGGCATGGATAAGGTGAGATCCTGCTGACCTGAGCTGATAACCAGGCATGTACCAGCGAAACGTAAAGGAAAGGTGTTCATATCCTAACAAATGAAGGGACTTATGAGCCAAACACAGAGTCTTGAAAAATATACGCTTCCAGACAGATAACCAGTGTAGCTGTTTAAGGCTGCCGCTAGCAGAGGCTGAGCGGGGAAGATCTAATATAAGACAAGCGGCCGTGTTCTGGATTACTTGAAGTTTACTAAGCAAGTCTTTAGCAATATTTAGCATCAAGGCATTGCAGTATTCCAGTTTGGAGATCACCAGAGCGAGGGACACCGTGATTCTAAATACTTTTTGTAAATATGGAAAGATTGTTTTCAAAATATTGAGAGTCTAAAAACAAGCTTTGGTGATCAAGTTAGCATAAGTCTTAAAAGACAGACAGTTGTCAAACATGACCCCCAGATTTCTGGTGGAGGTTATGGGGACAGGCAGGTCGCTGCATGATGGAGGCCACCAACGTGAGCTCCACAAATCCCTACATGAGCCAAAGAGCAAGATATCTGTCTTATCGCCATTCATTTTGAGCCAATTAAGGCCCATCCATCTGTTAATGTCACTCATGCGGCGATGGGAGCGATTCGCAACTTCCTCCCAGTTCTTATGAACGGGAATCACTAGTTGAGTGTCGTCCACATAAGAGGTGGCCAAAAAGCCAAATGACCGGATAACTCTGGCCAATGGGGCTGCGTACAGATTAAACAATGTGGGGCTAAGAGAGGAGCCCTGAGGGACCCCACATGGTAATTGATATAAGGGAGCTCTGAAATCACCACAGCTTACCATCGTCGATCTTTCCCCTAGGAAGGACTTCAGAATATTTATAGCTGTACCTCTGACACCCGCTCAATGGAGACGGTGTGCCATGAAGTGTGGCAAGATGGTGACAAAAGTGGCAGATAGGTCCAATAGAACTAAGATGGCTCTCTGACCCTCATCAACTAGTCTACGAATTGTGTCTGATGTAGTAATAAGGGCAGATTCAGTGCTATGGGCTTTCTTGAAGCCGTGCTGAGAGGGACCCAGGCCACCAGAGTCTTGGAGAAATATGGCTAATTCTGCATTAATATGTTTTTCAAAGATTTCAGACTGAAAAGGCAGCAGCACAATGGGCTGAAGATTCTTAAGATCATTCACTGCTCCATCAGTTGTAATTTTTGAAGAACCACTATTGCTTCCATCCATGAGGGAGGAAAATCTCCAGTGTTCAGAATCTCCTGGCATACCGGAACAAGGGCTGAGTATACTAGCTCAGGGGCAAGTTGCAATATGTGGTGAGGGCAGGGATCCCCGGGGGAGCCTGACTTAATGCCCATCATGAGCTCTTTGATTTTCTCCAGCTGCAGAGGCTGGAAATTATTTATCAAAGGAAAATCAGAGCTTATTGAACTATTTAAGCTCTCATAGGGGTCTGCTACCCCCAGTGGTTGAGCAAAGCAGGCTTAAATTTGCATAAATTTGTTTTAAAACAAGTTGGCGACCTTGTTGCAGAATTCTTGCAAATTCTCCAGTTGTGGGGGTATGGAGGGAGACGTGATGGAGTGTACCACTCTAAAAAGTTCCCTAGGGACATTTTTTGCTTCCTTAATTTTACGTGAGTAGAACTCGGTTTTAGCTTTTTTTAACACATCTTTATAGGCACTTAGCACTGCTCTGAGCTTTCCTTTTTCCTTTGATTAGGGTCTAACTTCCACCTCCGTTCTTGTTGGCAGTATTTTCTCTGCAGGCTCTAGAGATCATTGGTGAACCAGGGGCAGCTAGCTATTTTTTTGTTCAGAAAGCGAGGGGTCCTGAGAGGTGCCAACTGGTCAATCGCAATTTTGACCCCAAGATTAAACCTGTCGGAAGCCTACAAAGGGAGTTGCTTTACTGCTTCCCCGCCTAGAGCCAGGGCCGGTCTTAACTGCTGTTCCTTAATGCTGTTCCAAAGTCTAATAGGCTTTAGAGAGGGGCCGGGATACAGAGGGGACAGAGATTTTGTCAACCTAAAAGTGAGGAGATGGTGGTCTGTCAAGTCAAGGACCCTATTCTCCAAAAGTATGCAATTATCATGATGAGAAAATATCCCGTCCAGCAAATGGCCTGCCCGGTGATGGCCCGCCCAGTGAGTGGCTGTGGTGACTTTTAACTTCCAGTCAAAACTTGTCATGGAGTGCAGGAACTTGTTAATATGAGAGTCCTGGGTATCATCGCAGTGAATGTTGAAGTCCCCAGAACGATATACCTAGAAGTCATAGTTATAGGTTCAAGTATAGCTGGCCAATGGTGTAGGAAGGTGAGTAAGGGCCAGGAGGCCGGTAGACCAACAGACCCTCAAAAAGCACATTGTTTTTCTGACGAATCTCAAAGAAGACACCCTCACAGATCTCAGATGTGGCATTAATGGCTTCCCAATGGCAGCAGTAAATGGACTTAAAAATGATGGCCAAACCACCTGCTCTACCCGTAATTCTATCGAGTCCGAGGAATGAATAGCCAGGTGGTGAGGCTGCTATTAAATCGGGCCCGAGTCTTCTTTGGCCCAGGTTTCGGTGATGAAGAGGCAGTCTAAATTTTGGTAGACAATCAGGTCTTCAATTTCGGTCTTATGTTTGACCAGGGAGTGCGCATTAATCAGGGCACAGGTCATGAAGTTAGTACTGACGACCTCTACGTTATTACAGCTTTCGAGCACATGCTGTAAAGGAATGTGAGGGAGAGAGGTGCAAGACGGTGTCTCGCATGTCCAACTGCAGTGATCGCAACTCCACCCGTCTAAATTATCTGGGGCAGCCTGAACCCCATGCTTGGTTTGCCTTCTTTATACAAAACTGATAGCAAGATTCAGAGTCAATGGAGTGCTGCCCCAAATGTTCAACATGGGCAAGGGTACCAGACAGGGGTGCCCACTATACCCACTGATTTCCGTGCTCGTTTGGCTGCCTGGGTTTGTGATAACTCACTCATTTGGGGGAATCAGTGGTATAGGTAAATGGGAAGAACGCATATATTTCTTTATGCAGATGATGTTTTACTGTATATAAGCAACCCCGCCTGTCAATTGATAGAGTGTTACAAGTGTTTCCTATATCTAGAGACCACTCTGGTTATCATATGAATTGGGATAAATCATATCTCTTCCCTCTAGCACACTTGGCACGGGGATGGCATTGCCGGTGGAGTTAGATGGCTTTATCTACTTGCACAATGCCACAGAATTCCTGCAGAGGAATTTATATTCCATCCTGGATAGGCTCTGGCAAGACATCAGTCATTGGCAGACGCTGCCTTTGTCCCTGATGGGAAGGCCAGCCCTGTATAAAATGATGGCCTTACCTCAACTTTTATACACCCTGAAAAACACACTATTCCCTATACCGCATACTTTGTTCCACAGAAAAGACCAGCAGGCTCACCTTCTCCTGTGGGATCGATGGAGTGCGCAAATAGCATTGCATAAGCTCCAGAGGGGAGTGTATGATGGTGGATTGGTGGTCTCAGACATCCTTAAATATTACTGAGCTTCCCCAATAGTGGTCATAAATGAGTGGGTATCTGCCGACTGTCAGGAACCAACAATCCAGGCGGACAGAGGGGCAATGGGACCCAGAGACTACCCTAAACTCCTACATATGAAAGGGCTGAGACAAGACTTACCGACACACACTAGGAAATTGGTGGAGGCATTCTTGGTGGCCCTAAGAATTCTGGGTTTCATGGAAGGTGACGGAGCAAACTCCCCTCTGGGAAAGTGATTTGCTGTAGGAAGAGGGTGGACTAAAGGGCTTCTCACGATGGGAGCTCCTAAGTATTGAACGGCTGGGGGATATTTGGAGAAGAGAGTAGCTCCGGCCCTTTGTGACAGTACAGGCAGAGTTTCAACTCGTAAACTCAGAATATTATCACTACAAGTAGTGCACGCCCTGGTGGTACATCTGCCCACTGGATCTCAGGTGGAAGAGTCCTCCCCCCTCAATGGCAGATTATTACTCGACCCACTGTTAGAAAACGCTATTTCCCTAAAATACAAGAAAATTATGAATAACACCCCAGATGTATTGGGTCCCCTTTGAAAACTGTGGGAGGTGGATTTGGGGGTACATAGTTGACGAGGAATGGAGTGAGGCGTTGGAGAGTCTGAGAGTCATAGCTATGAGGACTGGGTTCCACCTGGTACAACTCCTAACTCTACACAGATCATACTATGCAACAACACGGCTACATAAGATGGGTAGGACAACCACATGGGACTGCATACAAGGCTGTGGTCAGGAGGGTACATTGATACACATACTGCAGGCTTGTCCACCGATCCAATCCTATTCGGAAGGTGTCATAAGATTAATGTCCAGAGTTGCAGCAGTGGAGGTCCTGACGGATGCCAAGTGCCTTCTCCTGAATGTGAAGGGGGAGAGGACCTGGTCGAAATATATTATTCTATGGCTTGAGGTTGGGTCCGGAGTGACAAAGAGGAATGTGGCGAGAGCTTGGTGGGGAGTCAATAACTCCCAAGATTCAAGATCGAGAGAGAGACATGGACTAGTGCCAAGAGGCTGTGGAAGTAGTGTATCAAGGCCTGGGCTGTGTCAAAAAATGAGAGTTTTGGGGAAATTAGTGCGCTTTCTGTGATGATGGAATGGGAATGGAATAAAGATGTATGAATTATAGGGCGGAGCAGCCTGGAATGGGTAGAAGCTGAGGAGAGTGTCCAGTACCAGCATGTGAGTTGGAGGAGATCCTGACGTTGTTATGCTGTCAAATGATATGCCTAGTCATGCTGATGCACCAAAAATTGCTTGTATTGTGTAATGCCAACACTGCTATTAATCAAATAAAAAGTTTACAAAAATAAAAAAGTATCTTGTATTTCTATTAATACTATGTATCTCCTCTGTGAAGACAGGAAAAAACTTGGTGTAGAGCCAGAATTCAGAATTTTTCTTTTTGTTACCTATTTGATGGCATATTCAGATCCAGGATGAGACAAGACTAACAATTCTGAGTTTTATTCAGGAAGTGAATCCAGTTGTTCCTTTGCAACTTGGGGACTTTCTCAATAGAGTTTTAAAACAAGAATATTTGAAGGGTCTGCTAGTGAGCCCATGGCAACATGGCCGCAGTCTAGTGCAAATCCGCTGGTTGGGAATCCCAATCTGCCAACAATCCTGCAATCTAGAAAGCATCTGGCCTCTAAACTGGAGATATGGTGTGCAGGGGCATCCTGCGGGCACACCTTTAAAGAATCACGGCAGTGGAAAGCCCCGTACACGAACATATGCGGGCCCAAGGCGCGACTCCCTAACCAGGCCTAAGATGGCGGCCACGTGAGCCACAGTGGTTAAAAGCCACTCTCCCCGTGGGATCCTGCCTTGAGACGGGACAGGTGGTGACAGCCTGACCTCCTTGGCCCTAGCGACATGGGTTCTGCATCGCAGTGAAGGTGAGCACTGCAGCTGGTGTAGTGGGCACCGAGGGAGGCCCTGAGTCCTTATCCCTGCAGAGGGACGTAACTGCAATAGCCGCGCAGCACACACCACTGACGACCACTGAAGGATTGTGAGACCTGCCGCACGGGTATGAAGGAGCGGGCGTGGGCTCGTGGAACCCTGGGAGCAGTGAGGACCCCGCGGGAGGCGATCCCAGTGGCGGGGCAGAGCAGAATGTGAGGTGGCCTACGTGGGGGTGAACAGTTGTGGCCTATGTAGGGCAGCAAGGCCTGTGCCAGCGCTGCACTGAGCTGAGGTTGGCGGGCGCGGTCTCTTGCTGGCCTACTTTACCTGACTGCATTAGGACCTACGACGTAGCCGTTGAGCGCCAGTATCCTTAGAGGGAGTGCCCGTGCTGGCTATCCCTCACATGTGGGGGAGAGAAGCAGCCCCCTCTAGAGAAATTAATGAGGGGCACGCAGCTGTCTGGAGCACTTCGTAGTGCCTGAGGCATGACTGATTGTGTAGCTGCTGATGGGGTCAGATATGCTGAGAGATGATTGATGGGGCAGTGTTGATTACTGAGGGACACATTGACCATTGTGGAGGATCTAAGTCATTTACCAGTTCCTGGGCCTCGCTTCTCCTGCAACATGGCACAATCCCCACACCTAACAAGGGTGGAGAGATCTTAAGGGGGCACCTGAGTGTGGGCTGTCATGTGGACAGCCAAACTTATAGGAACCTGGCCCTTCGCAATGCTGTGTCTGAGGACCAGGTGCAAGGATCGCACCCATGGATAGGCCCTTGAGGTACTCAAGAGTACGTACCAAGAACCAACTACTAACTACCATAGACCGCCTCCTCTGATGTGGTACCTGGGAGTAGAGACCCCATTCTAGCACTCCCTTTACTGTGGCCTATGCTCTGACATCAAGATGGGGAAAGTCAACAAGAATCAGCCTCACCTTACATGTGAGACTCATGACTCACTAAATCTCAGTCTGACCCCCTCTGATCCTGAGCGAGATCCGCTGCCCCAAGGAGCAACTGCACTCAAAAACACACAGCTAGCCATGCAAATTGTTAATCTCAAAATCCACATGGACCACATGGAGGCCAAGTTAGATGAGCAGAACACGTGTATAACAGCAGCGAAGCAATGCATTTCAACTGCAGACGATGACCTGCAGGCAGTCTCCTTGCGATGCTTAAACATTGAAAAAGTGCTGGCGGTGATACAGGCCAAAAATGAAGACCTGGAGGCGTGTTCCTGCTGAAACAATCTGAGGAGTATAGGTGTGCCTGTATCCACTAACACTGGCAAAATGAAACACTTTGTGGTGAATATGCTTAGGGACATCTTTGGTGCAGAGAATCTGTCAGCCATGATGGTGGTGGAGCCGGCACACAGCTTGCTGGTAGCTCTGCCCCCTCTGGGGAAGCGGCTGCATTCCATTATTGTCAGACTCCTCAACTAATGTGATCAGGACACAGTGCTCCACCTTGGGCAAGAGAAAAAGACTATACACTACCAAGGCAATGCTATTCTGTTTTTTCTTGACTTTACGGCAGCGGTACAGGCGTCCTGTAAGAAATTCCTTCTCATCACAAAGAAATTGCAGCAGTTAGAGATCTCCTACGCCATGCTGTACCCAGCCAGGTTGCGCATTCAGTATGGAGGTTTGCACAAAATATTGGGCACCACGTAGGGCAGCACTTGAATATGTGAAAACACACAGTGCAAAACGTCGTAAGCAGACCGAGTCAGATTTGGATGAAGCTGTTGACTAACAAGGCGTATTTCTAAGATCTCTGTTTCAGTCCAAGCTTTTTATATACCATGCCTATGAATAGGGATATGTCCACGTATTTTGGTAATTGGGAAGCCGCCCTTCATGTGCATGGATGATTGTGGTAAGTGACCAGACACCATATCATGGAACAGTTTGGGAACTCTGGGGGTGATTCTAACCCTGGCGGTCGGTGTTAAAGCGGCGGCCAACCCGCCAACAGGCTGGCGGTAAAAAACATGGGATTCTGAGCCTGGCGGGAACCGCCAACACAGACAGCCACCTTAACACTCCGACCGCCACGGCGGTACAAACAAACAGCGCGGCGGTCACCGCCAACAGACAGGCGGCAGACAATGTACCGCCCACACTATTACAACTCACCAATACGCCACCTTTTCCGGGGCGGGAGCACCGCCGATAAAAACACGGCGGAAACAGACTACGGACGGGAAAACGCTCACCACTACGCACTCCAGGAGGAAGGAGGACAGCATGGAACCCGAATTAAACATCCTACCTGCTCTCGTCTACCTTCTCATCTACCACGAGTACGAAGTCCGGCGCAGACGACAACGGTGAGTACTGCACCTACGACACACGGGAGGGGGAGGACGAAAGGTTACGGGCACACACATATGCGACCCCCCCCCCCCAACTATGTACTCACCAATGCAGAGCACCAAGTCACAGTGACACCACCCAAACACCCCTGAAAAATGCTAGGACATAATCATATTTGGAATAAATATTTATGTACCAAAAAGCTCCAGAAAATTAGCGTACAACCATGAAAGATATTCACAACAAAACTAATGACATACACATCCTACGAATTCAGCATGTCCGTGGGCCAAAGTCTTGAGAAACAAGGGCAAAGCCCACACAGGAGACCTGAGTCCTTTGGAGAGAACACTGCAGGGGCATCAGATGTAAAAACTACAGGCACCTCAGGGGGAAGAGAAGGGGGGGGCACCACAGCCACATGAGTCCACAACGCCAGATCCACGAGGAGCCACCATGCCCACTGGACCATCCTGGGGAGTGCAAAGCCACAGTCTCTCAATGTCTCTACAGTGGGTGGGCTGCCCACTGGACCATCCTGGGGAGTGCAAAGCCACAGTCTCTCAATGTCTCTACAGTGGGTGGGCTGCCCACTGGACCATCCGGGGGAGTGCAAAGCCACAGTCTCTCAAGTCTCTGCAGAGGGTGGATTGCCCACTGGACCATCCGGGGGAGTGCAAAGCCACAGTCTCTCAATGTCTCTACAGTGGGTGGGCTGCCCACTGGACCATCCTGGGGAGTGCAAAGCCACAGTCTCTCAATGTCTCTACAGTGGGTGGGCTGCCCACTGGACCATCCGGGGGAGTGCAAAGCCACAGTCTCTCAAGTCTCTGCAGAGGGTGGATTGCCCACTGGACCATCCGGGGGAGTGCAAAGCCACAGTCTCTCAATGTCTCTACAGTGGGTGGGCTGCCCACTGGACCATCCTGGGGAGTGCAAAGCCACAGTCTCTCAATGTCTCTACAGTGGGTGGGCTGCCCACTGGACCATCCGGGGGAGTGCAAAGCCACAGTCTCTCAAGTCTCTGCAGAGGGTGGATTGCCCACTGGACCATCCGGGGGAGTGCAAAGCCACAGTCTCTCAATGTCTCTACAGTGGGTGGGCTGCCCACTGGACCATCCTGGGGAGTGCAAAGCCACAGTCTCTCAATGTCTCTACAGTGGGTGGGCTGCCCACTGGACCATCCGGGGGAGTGCAAAGCCACAGTCTCTCAAGTCTCTGCAGAGGGTGGATTGCCCACTGGACCATCCTGGGGAGTGCAAAGCCACAGTCTCTCAATGTCTCTACAGTGGGTGGGCTGCCCACTGGACCATCCTGGGGAGTGCAAAGCCACAGTCTCTCAATGTCTCTACAGTGGGTGGGCTGCCCACTGGACCATCCGGGGGAGTGCAAAGCCACAGTCTCTCAAGTCTCTGCAGAGGGTGGATTGCCCACTGGACCATCCTGGGGAGTGCAAAGCCACAGTCTCTCAATGTCTCTACAGTGGGTGGGCTGCCCACTGGACCATCCTGGGGAGTGCAAAGCCACAGTCCATCTTGTGGATGACAGTCTCCACTGGTCAAGGAGGAGGCATGGTGGGCACAGTGAACCATAAACGGTGCTTGAGACGGCGGTGCCCAGCAGAGCGGTGCTTGAGACGGCGGTGCCCAGCGGAGCGGTGCTTGAGACGGCGGTGCCCAGCGGAGCGGTGCTTGAGAGGAAGGGCCCAGCGGAGCGGTGCTTGAGACGGCGGTGCCCAGCGGAGCGGTGCTTGAGACGGCGGTGCCCAGCGGAGCGGTGCTTGAGAGGAAGGGCCCAGCGGAGCGGTGCCTCAGAGGAAGGGCCCAGCGGAGCGGTGCTTGAGAGGAAGGGCCCAGCGGAGCAGTGCCTCAGAGGAAGGGCCCAGCGGAGCGGTGCTTGAGAGGAAGGGCCCAGCGGAGCGGTGCTTGAGACGGCGGTGCCCAGCGGAGCAGTGCTTGAGACGGCGGTGCCCAGCGGAGCGGTGCTTGAGAGGAAGGGCCCAGCGGAGCGGTGCCTCAGAGGAAGGGCCCAGCGGAGCGGTGCTTGAGAGGAAGGGCCCAGCGGAGCGGTGCCTCAGAGGAAGGGCCCAGCGGAGCGGTGCTCTTCTCCACGGCGGGGCCCGGTTCAGCGGTGCCTATCTCCACGGCGGGCCCTGTTCAGCGGTGCTCTTCTGCACCGCGGGCCCTGTTCAGCGGTGCTCTTCTCCACGGCGGGGCCCTGTTCAGCGGTGCTCTTCTCCACGGCGGGGCCCTGTTCAGAGGTGCTCTTCTCCACGGCGGGGCCCTGTTCAGCGGTGCTCTTCTCCACGGCGGGGCCCGGTTCAGCGGTGCCTATCTCCACGGCGGGCCCTGTTCAGCGGTGCTCTTCTGCACCGCGGGCCCTGTTCAGCGGTGCTCTTCGCCACGGCGGGGCCCTGTTCAGCGGTGCTCTTCTGCACCGCGGGCCCTGTTCAGCGGTGCTCTTCTCCACGGCGGGGCCCGGTTCAGCGGTGCCTATCTCCACGGCGGGCCCTGTTCAGCGGTGCTCTTCTGCACCGCGGGCCCTGTTCAGCGGTGCTCTTCTCCACGGCGGGGCCCTGTTCAGCGGTGCTCTTCTGCACCGCGGGCCCTGTTCAGCGGTGCTCTTCTCCACGGCGGGGCCCGGTTCAGCGGTGCCTATCTCCACGGCGGGCCCTGTTCAGCGGTGCTCTTCTGCACCGCGGGCCCTGTTCAGCGGTGCTCTTCTCCACGGCGGGGCCCTGTTCAGCGGTGCTCTTCTGCACCGCGGGCCCTGTTCAGCGGTGCTCATCCAGCAGGTCAAGGGAGCCAGACCTGGCCTCGACTCCCTGCTCAGTCGCCCTCGGACCGTGACGTTTCTGGAGCCTTCGGGGACGGACTCCTGGCCTCCTTAGTGTCCTCCTTCCCAGCTGGGATGTGGCTTGTGGGGTCCACCTTCTCCGCGCTCCTGCTGCCCTTCCGCTCCTTTCATGGGGCTCTCGGGCCCTTGCCTCCCCTAGATGGTGTGGGTGGTGAAGTGGCCGCACATTGCTCCTTGGGGGCAGCCCTGTCGGTCCTCGCACGGCGGTCCTTGTTTTTGCGGGTCCTCTTGCCGGGGGGGGGGGGCTGGACATGTCCTTGCTGCTGATCGATGTGTCACTGCTGGCAAAGGGTGGGCTCCAGAACCCAGGCACAACAGTGACACCCGAAGCTGGGCTGGTGGTGGCTGCGGTGCTCTTGGGACTCTTTGAAGATGGATGGGGGAGGTCATCGGGGGGAAAGAGGTTAAGGTTAGCCAGGAAAAGTTTTTTAGGGCCAAGGTAAAGGGTAGGAGAAGTGGAGATGGAAGTGGAGGTAGAGAAGGTGGTTGTAGGAGAGTCAGGTGTGCTGTCATTGGGTGAAGGTGCTGGTGCTGTAGGCTGTCGTGAGGTGGATGGCTGTTGGGTGGGTGGCTGCCTGCGTTTGTGTGTCTTGGAAGAGGGGGTGACAGACACAGTAGGAGAGGACACAGGGGACGTGTACATGGCAGCGGGGGTGGTGACTGCACGAGTGTGGACTGTACTGGAGGGTGAGGTGGTGATGGAAGCACTGGCTGATGTTGGGGTGCATGCAGGTGTGAGTGTAGACGTCACAGGGAGGGAGGAGGGAGACGAGGAGGAGGGGGACACAGGGGTGGCAGTGGCTGTTGGCATGTCTGCATCTGGGTGTTGCTCGGGTGAGTGTTTGCGGGATCTGTGGTGCTTGTGTTTGGATGAGCTGCTCTTGGGTGTTGAGGTGTGTGCAGGCTGGTCTGATGGTGTGGATGGGATAGGCTGAGGAACAGGAGACAGAGACAGGCTGGAGGCAGTCAGAAGAGGGAGGCTGGAAACAGGGACAATGGCTGCCGTCAGTGCTGAGGCCAGAGCAGTGAACGCTCATTGATGGGCAGCCTGACCCGAATGAATGCCCTCCAGGTACGCATTGCTCTGTTGCACCTCCCTTTGCACACCCTGGATGGCATTCAAAAGGGTCGTCTGCCCAACAATGAGCGTCCTTACCAGGTCAATGAGCTCCGCACTGAGGGCAGCAGGGGCAACAGGGGCAGGGGCTGAGGTGCCTGGGGCGAAGGAGACGCGCGCCTTCCTGGGCGAACCGGCACGGAGCGAAGACTGAGGGGCTGCTGGGAGGGCGGGGCTGGTGCGCTGGGTGGCGGCTGTACCTGTAGAGGCGGGGGGCACGGATGTTGCCGCCACCCCTAGGGAGCTCCCATCCGAGGACGTGTCGCTTTCGCTGCTCTCACCAGTGGTCCCCGTCGTGGTGCTCCCCTCGCCCTCCGGATCACTGGTGCCCTCGGTGTCTGTTCCTGGGCCCACCGGGGCCTTGTTTCCTGCAGCTCCCTCGTGCTCCGATGCCATATCTCCTCCGCCTGATGATGCTAATGCACACATGCACAAGAAGATGAAGAGAAAGGGTGGGGGGAGAAAAAAGAAGACCAGGTTGAGTGCATGCAATGTCAACACCGTTGGCGGAGAGGACAGACACAGGTGCCTAATGCACTAAGCCGCGCATTCGGGGTACACTACTCAGTACTACTGACTAAGACAACAGGCCAAGAGACGTCAAACGCGCACATGGGAGATGCTGGACCTTCAATGGCTGTACTTGTCACCCTACAGAGGTGGGGGCCGGGGGCACAGGGCCATGCCTAAGGGAGTGGACTACACTACAGAAAGCGCCCTGGCCTAATGTCACCCACAGCCCTCCTCCCCCACCCAGACGCCTCCACTGCGCAGAAAGATAGGAGAATGTGCTGATACTCACCCCCTTGTGTCTGCTGTGATGTCTTAAAGCGCCCATCCAATTCAGGGTAGGCCACCGCCAGGATCCGGGACATCAGGGGGGTCATGGTGCGACTGGCACCCCTCCTAGGTTGGGAGGCCATCCCCAGCAGTGTTTCTGCGGTCTTCCTTGTTCCGCGGCGGATGTCCTCCCACCTCTTGCGGCAGTGGGTGCCCCGTCTGTTGTGGACCCCCAAGGTCCGGACTTCCTTGGCGATGGCACGCCAAATCTCGATCTTCTGATGGGCGCTGACCTATTAGACATGTACAGGGTGGAAAGGAGGAAATCATCAATGACCTGCATGTTAGATGTAATTGCCCCCCCCCCCCCACTTTGCCATATGGCACATGCTCTCATCTGTCGGGCGTTGCACTCCTCATTCGCCCCCCACCCCACCAACTTACATCCACCCCAATCCACACAGGCATAGGCCATTCCATTAGCACCCGGTGTATTCACTTGTTGGTCTGGAGGACCGTAGAGTAGCGCATACTGGGGGAGGACCCCATCCACGAGCTTCTCCAACTCTTCAGACGTGAAGGCAGGGGCCCTTTCCCCAGTCGCAGCAGCCATTGTATCTTCCAGACCGAGGTCACAGCAGCACTTGCAGTATAGGTCCTCTCCTGTGGATGATCAGGTCTCGAGTGATTAAGCAGATAGAAAATGGCGGTCACGCCCGCGGCGGTGCGTACCGCGGCGGTGCGTACCGCGACCGCCGGCGCACTTCGTTATTGGCTCCTGAAACCCATAGGCTTCAATGTTAACCAATGCGGCTTTGCGCCGCGGTCTTCGACCGCCTACCGCCACGGTGTGCCCCGCCAGCGCATTGACCTCACATCCCATTGTCCCACTTCACAGGTCAGGCAGCCGCCATTTCAAGGGCCTACATGGCTTAATTTTGACTGCGACACACAGGCCTAGGCCTTGCATTGCCACACATACACGCCTTTCAACCCATTGCCATTCTTTAACTGTGCAAGCTGTCTGTACGTACCTGTGGTTTGGCTGACTCTGTGCTCCATGTTGTCCTTCCTAGGCACCGTCCGCTGGGACTTGCGATGAGAAGGAGGAATCCTCGCGTGTACCGACCGCTGGTGGACCTGTCGACAATGGAAGAACGCCATATAATACTTCGATACAGACTTGACCGTGCCACTATCCATGAACTGTGTGCCCAGCTGGAGCCAGCCCTGATGTCCCCCATCCGCCAACCCACAGGGATTCCCCCTCTGGTGCAGGTTTTGTCAGTCCTCCATTTTTTGGCCAGTGGGTTATTCCAGACCACAGTGGCCATGTCATCTGGAATGTCTCAGCCTATGTTTTCTAAGATTTTGAGCAGAGTGTTGTCTGCCCTGATGAAACTCATGCGGAGCTACATCATTTTCCCCGAGGAGGGTGACTTGCCTACAGTGAAGGGTGATTTCTATGCCTTGGACATATCCCCAACATCATTGGTGCCATTGATGGGACCCATGTGGCTTTGGTACCCCCAAATGACGATGAACAGGTGTACAGGAACAGGAAGAATTACCATTCAATGAATATCCAGGTGGTCTGTTTGGCTGACCAGTACATCTCCCATGTAAATGCCAAGTTCCCAGGGTCAGTGCATGACGCGTATGTGATGCGAAATAGCAGCATCCCCTATGTGATGGAGCAGCTACAGAGACAACGTGTGTGGCTAATAGGTGACTCTGGTTACCCCAACCTGCCGTGGCTACTGACCCCAGTAAGGAATCCCCGGACAAGGGCAGAGGAACGCTACAATGAGGCCCGTGGGCGTACTAGGAGGGTGATTGAGCGAACCTTTGGCCTCCTGAAGGCCAGGTTTAGGTGCCTGCATATGACAGGTGGATCCCTAATGTACTCACCAAAGAAGGTGTGCCATATCATCGTGGCGTGCTGTATGCTTCACAACCTGGCTTTGCGACGCCAGGTGCCTTTCCTGCAGGAGGATGGTCCAGATGGTGGTGTTGTAGAAGCCGTGGAGCCTGTGGAGAGTGAAGAGGAGGAAGACTCAGAGGACGACACAGACAATAGGGACAGAGTGATACAACAGTATTTCCAGTAACACCCAGGTAAGAATCACCCACGCCATTTCCCAATTGCTTCTAGCCTCCTGCATCTGTACTTTCTGTAGTTCCCAACAGATATTTTTGGGTAATTTTTGATTTTCCCTTCCCTTCTCAGTGCTGTATGACGCAGTGCCTGACTTCTGCTTGGTTTGCCCATGAACTACAGCGTATTGACATTGGTATGTTGTCATCACTAATTGACAGAACAGATATTGAACATTAATATGTAATACATTTGCTAATAATACAGCATGACTCCAAACTGATTTGTGTGCAATATGTGATTTATTTACAGGGCTAGATATTGGTACATGTGATTATAAGGGTGATGGGTGGGGGTGGAGTAATGTCCATGGCAGAGTCCAGTTCTCATTCTCACAGGTGCATTGTCCTTTTGCCTGTGGAAGGATGGAGCAGAGGCAGTTCATGGTTGGACAGGGTGGCAATGTGGAACAGTGGGAAGAGTTCAGGGGGTATGTCCTGCTGGCGGGGGTCTTGACATCCTACTCTGTCTTTTTTTTGGATCTCAGGCTCCTCTTACGGGGTGGTTGTTCTTCAGCAGGAGGTGGGGTTCTGGTGGCCTGCCGTGGTGTTGGGGCCTCCTGTCCACTAGCGCCGGCGGAGGTGGGAGGCTGTTCCTGGTCCGGGCTAGTGACAGGGGCCCTGTGTGGTGCCACATGGTCCCGCAACGCCTCTTCTATCCTGTTGAGGGCCAGGACGATGGTCCCCATTGCGGTCCCGATGATTCTCAGCTCCTCCCTGAACC
Organism: Pleurodeles waltl; assembly: GCF_031143425.1. Taxonomy (NCBI): domain Eukaryota; kingdom Metazoa; phylum Chordata; class Amphibia; order Caudata; family Salamandridae; genus Pleurodeles; species Pleurodeles waltl. The sequence goes on along the minus strand of NC_090448.1, from coordinate 812,980,467 downwards.
CCATGTAGCGTTCCTCCTGCTGTGCCTGGATCTCCGTGAACCTGGCCAGTACCGTCGCCATCGTCTCTTGGGAGTGGTGCTATGCCCCCATGATGGTGGTGAGGGCCTCTTGGAGAGTGGGTTCCCTGGGCCTCTCCTCCCCCCCCTGTCGCGCAGCAGCCCTCCGAGCTGCCCGGTTTCCCCCGGCCTCTGTCCCCTGGACGGTGTGCCCGCTACCACTGCCCCCAGGTCCCTGTTGTTGTTGGGGTGTTGGGTTAGCCTGGGTGCCCTGTAGTGGCAGACACACCGCTGATTGAGCTGTCCTAGAGACAGAGGCATGGGCCCGCTGGGTGGGAGCTGTGCTGGTGTCGGCAGAGGGGGTCGGGTCTGGTGTGGCCAGTGGCTGCCTGAGGGGAACCGACTGCCCAGAGGTCCCCGATGGTCCGGGCTGGTCATCAGGTTCACTGTCGACAGAGCTGCTATCCTCAGTGTGGGCCTGTTCCGGTGGTGGGATGGACACTTCTGGACCCTCCTGGCTGGTGTGTTGTCGTTCGGGTCCTGCATGGGGTAAGAGAGTTTGGTTATTGTTTCTGTGTGTGCAATAGCATGCGTGTTATGGGTGCCCTTGTCCCCCAGTGCAGGCATTCCCTGGAGGGAGGTGTTGTGAGGGTATTTAGTGGGGGGGAGGGGTTAGTGCAGTGGTCATGCTTAGGTGCTGGGTGCCCATGATTTGTGTTGGCATGCAGGAGTTGGTGTTGGGATGGGTGGGTTGTGCTGGTGAGACATTGTCAGGGAGGATGTGTGCTGGGGGGTTGGGGGTGAGGGTGGGGGTGTGGGTTGGCATGCTGGTGGGGTGGGGGGGATATAGTAGTTGAGATGGGACTTACCAGAGTCCATTCCTCCGGCTACTCCAGCGAGGCCCTGAGGATGTAGGATGGTCAAGACCTCTTGCTCCCACGATGTAAATTCGGGAGGGGTGGGTGGGGGTCCGCCGCCAGTCTTCTGGACCGCGATGTTGTGCCTGGAGACCATCGATCGGACCTTCCCCCGTAGGTCGTTCCATCTTTTGCGGATGTCCTCCCTATTCCTGGGATGCTGTCCCACCGCGTTGACCCTGTCCACGATCCGCTGCCATAGCTCCGCCTTCCTGGCTATACTGGTGTGCTGCACCTGCGAGCCGAAGAGCTGGGGTTCCACTCTTAGGATTTCCTCCACCATGACCCGGAGTTCTTGGTCCGAAAAGCGTGGGTGCCTTTGGGGTGCCATGGGGTGGTGTGGGTGAGGTGTGGGGTGGTGTATGTGATGAGGAGTGTGTTGGTGAGTGGTGCTTTGTGCTACTATGTGGTGTGTGTGATGGTGTAGTGTGCCTCAGTGTGTCTTGCTATGGATTGTCTGCTGTGTCTCTCTCTCCTTCTCTCAGTAATTAGGGTCGCAGGGGTTTGTGGGTGATGTGGGTGTGTGTTTTATAGTTGGTTGATTGTGTGGGAGTGGTGTGTGTATGTGTATCAGGTGTGTGTATTTCAAATTGTCCAATGTGGCTGTGTTTTGGGGATGTGTGTGTATTCTGACCGCGGCGGTGTGTACCGCCAATGGAATACCGCGTTTGAATGACCGCCGTGTGGATTCGTGGGTCGTAATGGCATGGGCGTATTTCTGTTGGCGTGACAGTGGAGGTTTGGTCATCTCCAGTTTATCGCTGCCCGCCGATGTGGCGGGCTGCAGTGGAGGACGGATTTTTGGAGGTTTGGCCGTTGTGGGTCAGAGTGACCGTGGCGGTTGACCGCGGCCGCGGCGGTGTTATGGCGGTCTTATGACCGGCGGTAAGGGCATTTTACCGCCGAGGTCAGAATGACCCCCTCTGTGTCCATGTGTGACAGCTGCTGGGCAGTGCATGCTGCCTGAGTGGCTGTGAGATAGGCCTGCTAGCCGCGAGGGCCACATGCCTTCCCTGCAGCAAGACTCTACATAGCTGACCATACATTGTTTCCTAGCCACCTCCACTCAATGGGAGGTTGTTTGTGCCTACAGCTGTCCGATACATGGGAGCACCCCAAACAGATTTCTGCTGTTGTATGGTACTGATTGTTATGCACTGCGCTGTTGTTTCTACTGACTCATGTCAGTTGTTGTTGCTTACGTATAATGATGTCTTTGGCATGTTTGGGATGCTGAAGTGGGAGTGGTTATGAGTTTGGTGTTGGTTTATCACCACTGTACTGCCAATCATAGTTTCCATGAAAAATGTTGTGTTGAGACCTGTCTAACTTGTAATGTCTTCTGGTAAAGGGCACATTACACTGTTGATTTGAAATGTTCATGGGCTGAATAATCCTAGGAAAACGAGGCAGGTGTTGGCATACTTAGACAGGCACTGTGTTCAATTCACCCTGCTGCAAGAGAAACACTTCACCAAAAACACAGAGGGAGGTATTAGGGCACATTGGGTAGGTATTCCTGTGGACTCTTCCTATTCCTCGTACTCTAGAGGGGTCATGCTATTGGTATTGAAGGGAATGCCGTTCACGGACTCAGAAACAGATGACCTGGGGCGCTATATGGTGGTGCAGGGTACCCTCTTTGGTACACGGGTCACCCTGGGGACTACTTACGGACCAAATACAGATGATCCTGAATTCTATACACAACTATGGCACCATTTGCATGTGTTACATCCCACAGCTATTCTTTGAGGAGGGAATACACCTAAATATGTACTTGGACCAGACACTTAACCATTCTGCCACCAAGTACTGACAAGGCAAGCATTCTGCCCGGTTATACGTGCAGGACAGCCTAGTGGATTTATGGGAGCTGTGGAACCCAGATAGTGAAGAAGGCACATTCACTTCCACAGTACACGGCACACGGTCAAGGTTAGATTACTGGTTGGTTACGCAGGTTAGCAACTGGACGGTTGAGGTGCACCATATACCCTGAACACTATCTGATCATCCTCTGGTAAGGCTGGTGACAAAGATACCCGCACATGTCCCTGCACCATTCACTTGGAGATTCCGGCCCACGGCTTTACTGACAAGTATTCCTTGAGTATTTTAAACACAATAAGGACTCTGTGGCGGAAGCTGACACTTTATGGGAAGCGTTTAAGGTATCTGACGGGGGTTCTGTATTGGCACAGACAGCAGTATTAAAGGCCTTACGCACACAATTGCAGATGATAGAGCAGGATATTTGGAATCCGGAAGTTGAATATGAGATTGCACCTAATCCTCTCATTTTAGCTACTATCAGTGATCAAGTTGCAGAGTACAAAGATGTAGAATCTCTCTAAATGACACATGGCATGATCCTATGGTAAGAGGGGTTCTCAGGCTTCAGTCTGGTGGCCAAGCTGAAAGAACCCTGGGCACATACACACAATACAACCAAAACTATCCCGACTTTTCATGATACCCCAGCTCTCCTGGCCACTTTCACTGACTTTTACACTCAAATATATGATACAAGGACCTCAACATTAGAGGCAGAAATGTCTGACTATTTAGAAGATATAGCCTTGGCATGGCTCTCCCAGAGGTAATGACAGTACTTGCTACAGCCCATTACAGTAGTTGAGGTGAAGGAGACTATACGCACCCTGCCTAATGCCAAGGCATCAGGTATGGAGGGCTTCATGGGTGAATACTATAAAGAAGGAGTATGCTGAGATTCTGGCACCACATCTGCATGCCATTTATGAGGAGGCTTATACAAAATAAACATTACCTCCTTCCTTCAGGGAAGCCCTCATCATTACTTTACTTAAGCTAGACAAACCACCTGACAAATGTGAGTCCTACAGGCCACTACTGTTAATAAATATCAATGCTGAAATATTGGCAACAATTATGGCCTCTAGGCCCCAATCCCTACTTATTAACATGGTGTTACCAGACTGATCCAGATTTATTCACTCTTAGTCAATGACTTGGACCTATGTTTGGAGGCCGCAATACTCCTACTGGACGCCGCTAAAACCTTTGACTCCATCGAGTGGACATACATGTTCACAGTGCTACATCGTATGGGGATCCCCCAGCACTTTCTCCAGTAGTAGCGGACAAATGAATACGCACCTGCGCCATTGCACATATACAGAGAAACCCAACAAGACTGCCCGCTATCCCCAATATTATTTGCATTAGCCCTGGAGACTCTGGCGTGTGTAATTCGTATCTCCACCTTTATTATCAATGTGCTCAGGCGCATTTTTCTCACTACTGCTCCGCCCCTACCTACATGCCACATTTAGCAATAGTAAGTGATGAGGCTTATCCTATCCCGCTCGCGGCAAGGCTGTCTTAGGGAAGGCCGAAGAGACCATAGGCAGAGATTAATACCATCAATTGCACCACGAGGGCCTGGAAAGCTCTGTGTGCCCTGAGCAGATAAGCTTCCACTATATGCCCTGGCACTCCCATTACAATATCATCCCAATCTCTCAGTTACTCATGAAATAAGGTTCCTTGAAAACTGAAGGAATACAGGCTAAACAGAATGGGGAACTTCTACAGCAGAAAATTTGTTGTTATAGCGGACTTGCAGCAGACACAGGGACGGACCCCACTCCAGGGTTTTACCTATCACCGATTGCGGACCACCATGAGGGACTTATACCCTCAATTACCTGCTGAACCCCTGAGACACTGCTCACTAGCTCCACAAGTTGGAAACTTGTCACGATGCTGTGCAACACCTCCCAGAAGGATAGACAGATTGCAATACACAAAGCTAAGAAGAAGTTAAATGCAGCCCTAGATGCACCTATAAGGCCCGGAGAATGGAACTTCTGATATGCGTCAACAGGCATAATCACTTCAAATTGTAAATCTGAGAATCATTCATATTAAATATTTGCAGCAAATATTTTACACTCCTGTACAGTTGTTTATGTATGGTTTGTGTGAGGATGCCAATTGTGTGCGCTGTGGGGTGGGGGAGGCAGATTTTCTGCACCTGGCACGGCGGTACGCACAGGTCGGAAGGTTCTGGGAACAGGTGGTCACCGCTATCTCTGATATGGTGCTTGAGTCAGTAGAATGCATGCCTCAGCTGTGCCTGCTTGGAATGGCAAAGCCACTGAAGCTGGTGAATCATAAATTGGTAGCAGTGATACTTGTTAGCGAAAAGAAGGGTTGAGATACACTGAAGAAAAAATTAATACTCAACGTTAATCACTGGCTTAAAGACATGCATATTGTCTAGAACAAATTGAATTCTATGCAGAAGAGCTACCAAGATCCTCAAGAACAAAAGACATTTGGAGCCCGTTCACAGCATACTTATGGGCCAGATCTGAGGAACCCCAAAGTTAAGCAATGTATTGATGTATCTGATCTGTGATGTTCAGATGTGTATACCTGCATTATCTCAGTGATGCCCAACGGCCTGAAGCACTGATGATAAATTGTGCAACATGTCTTGGCAGTTCTTGTATTTTTGGTGTATGTTGTTGTTAGACCTTGATAAAAATAATAATAATAATAAAAAAAAAGAATATTTACCTCATTAGGCAGCCACTTCAAGTACAGAGATTTTGACATCTTTGGAGGGATGTAAAGTGGAATAAACAAATGTGATTTTGTAGCCAGATATGATGATATTTGGCACCTAAATGTATTTTCTTTCATCGTCTGCCACAAGGGAAGTGGGTGCAAGAGTATCCCCTATTGGCTCGCTGGAAGGTGGTGGCAGGACAAGAGAGTCATTGGTTTGCTGGAGGAATCTTAGAAACAACTGTGCATGGCTGTGAGAACCCCCCATTATTCTGAGATGTTGTTCCCAGAAAAAATGTTGTTGAGATTGTTTCTCTTGGCTTCGCAACTGTTACTGCATTTTCCAACAGGGTATATACGTTTGTTCTTATCCATAACCATTACATTTAATTTTAGGGTGTATACCACCAACAGGGAAGGACTGGTTTATTTCCTGTAATCCTAGTTCTCTCCCAGGGGAATCTCCATTAGCACTGAATATTCCCGCTCATGTGCTAGGAACCCGGAGTACTTCTTTACAATAAATATTCTTAAGTGTAGATGTCCACCTTTCTTTGGTAAAGTTAGGATAGGCACTTACTTTATTAAAATGTTTTGCAGCTTATATATTAGGCAATATAGGTCAATTGCTTTAATTTGTATTTAAAAAGGGTTCCTGTATCATTTTAAAAAAACAGGAAAGATTAGCAGAAGTAGCGGTATTTGTCCTTATAACAAACCTTTTTTTAAGGAAAATGGTGAAGAAGGAAGAGGGCATTGTAGAATTATAGGTTGCAGCTCTGCAGATATGAAAAGAGAGCCTGTGCCTTTAGCTGTTCACAGCCCATGATCAATATCCCATCATGCCCAGTAGGTAGCAGTTATCTGAGTTCTTTTTTACTGAGCACACAGATTGTCTGTTAATCGTCTGTTGTTTCTTCCATCAGTAAGGAGGGTAGGTGGCTTATGATTTCAATGGAGATTCCTTGATATTGAAGTAGGATTACAGGTAAGAAACCATTCCTTCTCTGTCCTGGGATATCCATTGATAAATCACAACCACTGAAATGAGTAGCAAGCCAATAGCTGCATGTAAGAGCAAAAAATACAACTCACAGAGAAAACTAAGCAGTGAGATTCCTCAGAGAACCCTGTCCTACTTGGGCATCTGTTTTCACACGAGTCCAAATAATAGTGTCTGATGAAGGTGTGAACTGATCTCCACGTAACTGTTTTGCATATTTTATCAGTATGAATATTCCTCATCAAAGCAGCTGCAGCTGCTTTCCCTCTAGTGAAATGAGCTTTTGGTCTACTAGAAATAACTTGATTTGCTTTCTAGTTGCATAACAAGATGTAAGAAACTATCCACCTGGATATAGATTGTTTAGAAGTGGCTAATCTATGAACGGGACCATAGTTTACAAATAATTGATTAGGCTTGCATATATCCTTTGGTTTGTGTCAATAAAATGTTAAGACCGGCCTAACATCTGAAGTGTGGAAAGATCATTCTGCTGGAGTGGCAAGGTGCTGAAGGAATGTAGGCAAAGTAATGGACTGGTTAATGTGAAAATTCACAGTAACATTGGGTAAGAATTTCGGCTGAGTCCTCGGAATTACCTTTCTGCTTTGCAGTACTTTAGATGGATCATGAGAACATAAAGCTTGAATCTCACTAACCCTACGTGCTGATGTCATACCCACTAGGAAAGCAGCTTTCCAAGTAATGTGCAGTAATTACTTTTTATGAATGGGCTCAAAAGGCAATGACCATGAGATAGGAGAGTACTATGTCCAATTCCCAAGAAGAGGAAGGCCAGGTTATTGGAGGACTAAATTTCTTTATACCTTCTAGGAAGTCTTTAATTCTGAGACTTTAAAAAAAGCGGTTTGTCAAGGAAATTTGCTATACGAAGTAACAGCTGCCAAATGGACTTTAACAGAAGAGAATTGTAAACCAGACTGGACCAAATAAAGCAAGTATGGAAGTATAGCTTCTTCTTGGCACGTAGTTGGATCAAAGGTCCTGTCAGAAAAACAAACACAGAATTTCTTCCATTTAAAAGAGTAAGCTGAATGAGTTAATTAATTTTTAGCCTCTTTGAAAATGGTAATCAATTCCCGTAGTAAATTTAAATGCCCACATTGTACGAGCTCAGGAGTCATACTCCCAAACTTTAAGAGGAGAGATTGGGATGAACCATCTGGCCTCTGAATTTGATCAGAAGGACCAGTCTGTATGGCAGCTTCATGTGTGGACACTACGACAGGTGGAGAAGATCTGTAAGCCACCATTTTCGACGTAGGAATCCGCGGAACAGCCCTGAAATGGATCCACTCCTTCCTCTCCGGAAGTACTCAAAAGGTCAGGCTCCCTCCCTACACACCTAAACCCACAGGAGTCAGCTGTGGAGTTCCCCAAGGATCCTCTCTGAGTCCAACTCTTTTTAACATATACATGACCCCACTTGCAGCCATCGTCAGATGCCATGAAATGAACACCGTGTCATACGCCGATGACACACAACTCATCATTTCCCTCACTGAAGGCCCGGACAGGTCAAAGGAATTTCCACTCAGGAATGAAAGCCGTTGCCACCTGGATGAGAGAAAGCTGCCTCAAGTTCAACTCTGAAAAGACACAGCTCATCATTTTCAGAAATGCCATCTCAGCATGGGACGACACCTAGTGGCCCTCATGAGCATGCCCGAAACCTAGGCACCATCCTCAACTCCTCCCTATATATAACCCGACAGGTAAACTCAGTCACCTCCTTCTGCTGGGACACCCTCCACAAACTCCAGAAAATGTTCAAATGGATCCCAGCAGACTGCCGCAGGACAGTCACCCATGCCTTAGTCACAATCAGGCTTGACTACGGCAATGTTCTCTACGCCGGCACCACAATGAGAAACATCAAAAAGTCGCAACTCATCCAGAACTCTGCTGCCAGACTTCTCTTTAACTTCCCACACCAAGAACATATCTCCCAGCACCTGAGGACCCTCCACTGGCTCCCAACAGAAAAAAACTAATCACCTTCAAGCTACTCACCCACACGTACAAAGCCATACACAACGTCGGACCGGCCTACCTTGGCCACTCCTTCTCCTTCCTCATCCCGCCAGATCCCTCCGCTCTGCTCAACTGGCTCTGGCAACTAATCCTCACATTCGAAAAACTACAGCCAGAGGAAGACCCTTCACCTACATTGCAGCAAAGAACTGGAACCACCTGCCCCTATATCCCAGAAAAAGCTCATTGCTCACCATCTTCAGGAAGAACCTCAAGTCGTGCCTCTTCGGTGAGGCTGCACCCCCCCCCCCCCCCCCAACGCCTTGAGACCCTCATGGGTGAGTAGCTGTGCTTTATAAAAAATGATTGATTGATTGCAGGCCCTTTGAGTAAGACAGGTTGATGATTACTGTTGGAATTAGGAGAATCGAGGGGAAAGCGCAGAGAAATTTGCCAGACAAGTCGCTCCACAGGACATTCCCCAATGTCCCTGACAGGTAGTACGCAGAGGTGAAGTTTGGGCATTTATTTTTTGTTTTCTGTGGTTGCAAATAAATCTATGTGAGGAAAACCTCACATGCAGCAGATGTTTTGAACGACGTTGTCAAGTAGAACCCACTCGTGAGTTTCTTGAAGAAGCCTGCTTATGGAGTCTGCTTGAACATTCTGCACCCCAGAAAGATGGGTTGCAGGGATTCTCAGTTCTCTAGCTAGCAACCACTTCTATATTGTTTGGGCTTCCAGTGACAGGGTTCTGGACTTTATCCCTCCTTGCTTGTTCAGATAGTACATGGTTGTTGTGCTGTGTGTCTGAAAAAGAAGGGTTTTCATCTTTAAGGATGGTACAAAAGTCTTCAAAGCCAAATGACCAGTTCATAGTTCCAGGCTGTTGATATAAGTCACTTCCTTTGTGGACCATGTTCTCTGAATCTGAAGATGATCCATGTGTGCTCCCTAACCTAACAGAGAGGCATCTGTCACTATTGTCTAAGAGGGAAGATCCTGATGAAAAGCATCCCTTGAATTAGATTTTTAAGCTAGCACCACCATTCGAGGGATTGCCTCACTTTGAGGGAAAGTGTGATCTTATCTTCACAGTTGCCTGAGTATTTACTCCACTGGTCTTCCAAACACTTTTGTAGTGATCTCATGTGGAGATGTCCATTTGGATCAGACATATGCAAGAAACCATAGATCCCACAAGAGATTACTTTTCTCACCGTTGGAAGAAAGACTTTCATAAGAAATTTACACTTCAGATGTAGGGATAACAGCGTCTCCAACGAAGGATACACTTATGCTTTTATGGTGTCGATAATTGCTCCTAGATAATGAAGCGACTGAACTGGCGTTGAGGTAAGTGTCTGATGACTGACCTGAAGAGCTAGCTGGCTGAGAAGAGGGTGTTATTCAATAATGAAGCTGTGCTTGTTGTGTAGACGCCTTGATATGCCAGTCTTCCAGGTATAGACAGACAAATATTCTGAGCTTTCGGAGATGTTGAGCAACCACTGCCATCCACTTTGAAAAAGTTCTAGGGGCAGATTTGAGGCTAAAAGGAAGAACTTTCTACTGGTAGTGATTGTGTCCTACTACAAATCTCAGGGCTTTGGGGGGTTTCCTAGTTGGCTGGGAGGTGCAAACTCCACTGCATGCTTCTGCAGAATGATGCTCATTTCTGATGTCAGCATTTGCAGATGCTGACTGGATGATGTTGGTGGAATACTTGGTGAAGAACTGGTGAATCTGAGACAATAACCATTCTGTTCCTGCTTGTGCAAGTTGGAGGCCAGCTCTTCCCTTTATTTGACACCTTTGGTGCTGCTGGAAATGTCTTTGCTGCTGCTGATGGTGGTGTCCTTGCAACCACTGAGGGGTGTGAACCCTGTGGATAGAAAAGCCTTCATAAGATTTCTAAGGGTGCTTTTATTGCTCATTGTGTTTCTCCAGGCCAATCGCCTTTAAGGTCTCCATCTCAGTCTTAATTCAAGCCATTTCATCATCTGTATGACTCCCAGGGTGTTACAAGAGAAAGGAAGATTAAGTATTCTCTGCTGGGATTCCTGCTTCAGTGCCGTATAACAAAGCAAAAAATGACGTGGGAGGGCCAAACCATGACAGTAACTGTGGTTTGCCAGCAAAGATGAATCAGCAGCAGCACCCAATCACTAGGTTCAAGATCATCATGCATTCATTCATGATTTTGAGGATGTCTTCTCTGCTGTCTCTTAGGGGATCTTCAACAAACTGCTGTAGGGTCCCATAAGAATCTGTTATACATGCTTAGCAGGGCAGATGCACTTGCTGCTTTCATGATTGTGGCAGCTGTGTCGCATACCTTGCTTCCCACTGAATCTAGTTTCCTACTATCTTTGTCTGATGGAACTATTGATGAAGGAGTTGCAGAATGTACTTTCCTAGCAGCCAAAATAACAACTGAATCAGGAGGAGGATATGTCCTGCTCTGAAAGCTAATATTTTGTCAGAAGCCTAGCCAGAGCTACTTTGGCTGCAGGTAAAGGAAAGAAAAGTTCCTTGACTGGTTCTAATAAACCTGGAATTAGAGGTAGATGGGGTCTTGATGCTGCACATTGAAGAGTCTAAAAAATCATTGATGTAGATGTTGATGTAGCCAGTAATAAAAATGTTTAGTTCTGCAGCCCCTCGTACAAGCATCTCTTGAAACATGCTGATGTCATCAACAGGCAAGACCTTTTGCCTGGGGAGAATCTGTCAGTGTTGATGAGTATCTTCCAGTAGTGAGGAAGAGGTGGAGGCTAAATTAGTGGAATAGGCACTGAAGGAGCTGACTGAGGAGGTGGCGGAGAGTCCGAAATGAGAATGGGTGATGATTGCGAGTAGGCCCTGGAATATTCTGAGTCAGAAGTTGATAGTAATCTTCTTGGTCTCAATCTCCATACCCCTTCTGCATGTCTGGAATGCCTCAACATCGACAGGTTACTCAATGTCCATTTTTCTTGATGTCAACAGTCGTTTTGACGTCACGTGTCTCCTGTGTCTTAATGTCATGGAATCCTTCAACATCGACCTCCTGTGTCTCAACATTGAATGTCGTCTCCTTCTTGACGTCGACCCAGCTCTCGACGGCGACCATGTAGGCACTGTACCTTGTCTCGATGTTGATGTCCTCAATGTCGACTTTGGACAACTACATTTTTGAGGATTTCCTCTCTTTTTGCATCTGCCTCTCCTGAAGTCCTCAGTGGAAAGTGAAAGAACCCTGGTGGAGGACTGACCCTCTACTTGCACATGTGATGACCCAGCTTCGGCATGCGCCTCATGGTCTCTTCATTTCTCCTCTGCTCCATGAAGGCAAATCTTCTCACTGTCCCTCAGGGTGTGCCTGGAAAAGGTCTTTCAGTATTGACATCTTTTAGGGATTTGGCTGTGAGGAAGGCAGATGATGCATGCATCATGAAGGTCTGATTTCGCTTTCTTTCTGCCATAGGCAGGGAATCTGTCAAATAAAGACTACAAAAATAATTTAATTGACTACGAAAATAATTTTCCTGTCAGAAAATGATAGAAAATGAAATCTGTCAAACGAAGGTGTTGAAAAAAAAAAAGCTTAGAGAAATGTTTGAAGGAAAAGGCCAAAAAAGGCTGACCTCAGTGCTCCAAGATCCTGTCACCAGGAGCCACAAAATAGAACTGAGGTGACTGCCACCTGCTGAGTATAATGGGATACTGGTGTGCTGTGAGCTCTTTTAGGCCCAGGCATTCTTTTTATATCTGCAAGTCTACACTGTCCTCTTCCCTTGTCACCATTTTCCTTTAAAAAGGTTTGTGAATAAGACTTATAAGGACAAATAACAAAACACCTGCTATTGTTCCCTTGTTTTTTTATAATTATATAGTAACCCCTTTTTAAATGCAAATTAAAGCAGTTGGACAACATAGCCTAATTTATAGGCTGCAAAGCATTGTAATAAATTGTTTACCCTGGTTTAGCCTGGCCTTAATGAAGATAGGGGAACAATAACACTTAAGAATACTTATTATAAAGAAGTGATGAGGATCCCCACACGTGGGCAGGCCGATTCAGTGCTGAGAGAGAAAGTAGGTTACTGGCTGGCTGGTATCCCCAGGGACAAATGACTGGGGTGTATTTGAATTAACGGCATTACTGCAGGATAACCCAATACTTCATACGGCTGATGTTTCAGGTTTGGGAGCGCTACTGGAAATATGTAGTCAGAGGTGTCTTCTTTTTGCCTGATATGGTGATATGGACTCACCCAGGATTTCACTCGCTGGCAAGCATTGCAGGAACAGCAGGATGGACTGAGGATGGATGTTGCTAGATGGGAGATCCATATGACAGTTAACTGTTTAACACTTTTGAGTAGGCCAGAGATAGGTTTCAAATTGGTCTAGACCAGTTTCTGACATTTGCTAGATTGACTCCAGCAATAAGTCTTTCCAGGATGCCCCCCTGAATTACATACACCAACTGCCATTATGAAAGTACAAGATGGAGACAAATATGTCTCTGTAGTCTATAGAGCGTTATTGAAGGACAGGATACATGACCCCCTGACAATACGTACCAAAATGGAGCCCAACGTTGGATACCTGATTGTGGATCAAGGCAGGGATACAATACTATGATACCATAAGGTGGTTTGAAGTAATGCTAGATTCTGCCTCTTACTGTTTAAACTCTTGCATCATACTATTTAACCCAATATGTTGTTGGGAAATGTTATCCAACAAACAAAAGAGATTGTCTGTGATGCGCACATTCAGCTGCAGAGCTTTTGCACATGACATGGTGGTGTTTCATGATCAAAGAATATTGGTGTTTGGTGATGGAGGCCTTGGCCTTGGTCAAAATCCCATAGACAAAGGTTGAAAAATTGTTGAGGAACTGTATACTGAGCTTACATCCCATGCCACAGAAGAGTAAAATCCAATAAAAATACAAATCACTGGTGCTGATACTGACCAAGCGCAGGATTATGCTACACTGGCTGCAACCCAGAGTCCCCCAGATACAGATCTGCTATAAGGATCTCAAGGAATGACTATTGGCAGTGCAAATATGAATAAAAAAGGTCTGCACCAATTAAAAAAAACATGAGGACATTCATGACTGGTGTTCAATGACAGACACAATTCTGAAGGAGGACATGCCTCCTAGAGAATTTTCTCCGAGAGTGACACCATCTTAGTGGTCTTTGGCTATATCAAATCTATGACTTGTTGTTATAGGTTTTGTTGATATTATTAAGGACCGAATGCATCGTCTGTGTAATGTCTTTTTCTAGTACTTTGAGCCCTTTATCAAAAGGCTTCTATGGATTACAATGTTTCATGTCACTTTCACTCAAACAATTAATAAAATTGCATTCAAAAAATGAACTTTAGTAAAAATCCTTTCTCTTTTCTAAACTGACAGTTGTCAAGGTACATTTTCTGTTCTCAATCAATGGAGCTCTTCATTGGTGGAGAACTAAAAAGGATATACCTTAATAATGTCCCTGAACTCTTGTTGTGCCAGTGAGGTAAACAAAAATGTGAATGTTAGCCAAGTGTTGTATTTCAAAGAGTAGCCATGACAGATGCCTCATGCTGTCAGACATTACAAACACAACCAATACTTCATCTCCCTAACACTACTAACTAGAGTAAGGATAACTCATCACTGATGCACACATGGAGCAGAAAATGAGCACTTACAAATATCAACAAATGCAATTTTAATTACACAAACTTCTTAATGAATATTCACATTATTACATATACCAAATAGATGACCAGTTTTTATAATAAATATC